>NC_139726.1:21546790-22033551 GCF_964211835.1 Anser anser
CTGTGCAAAGTATAGTTTGCCCTCCTTTAGGGGAAAGCACAGTAGACTAACTCTAACTGCTTCCAATAGCACTTTAAGCATGTGAACCAGAGTGCCAAACTTTTCTGCTACCGCATCCAAGGAGTACTTCCATGTTTTACTCTGCCTGCTCTATTATGAAGGGAATAATCTCTAGCACTGAGGAAGTTATAAACAGGTAGGAAAAGACAAAGTGGGAGAGAACCAATAACATTTTAAGACATTTCAGCTATTAAACCCTGAACTCAAGGCACTTTTCATCAGACTTACTGAAACTAAATTTTCTTCCACAAACGGAGTTAGCATATGTGAGCGAAGGGTAACCATGATTTCACTGAAGTCCAGCCCAGTAATCATACCACTTTTATTTTTGTCCTTCATTGCAAAGGCTTGTCTTGCATGTTCTGACTGCAGCTCCTAGAATTAGTATTTAGAAATAGCATATTAGCAAATTCTGTAACTCACTGTTCACACAACTGTTGCTCATTTTGTATTCTTACAGCATGCCTGAATATATTTGTGCATGTAGACCACAGAAAGACTGCAGTTTAAACTTACAGGCCAGCCCAAATAAAATAAGAAGTCTGCACAATGATTCATTCCATGCACAGATTCATTCCTCTGTCATAGAAAAGGCCCTATTCAACTGTAAGGAAATAGGCGCTTACGCTAAATGATTTGAGAAGTAACTTTCACATACCCATGTCCTGGCTGCTACATATTCCTTTATTAAATACTTACCTGGTAGAGAAACTTCTGATATTGATCTTAAAGACTCAAAGGGAACTGATCTCTTTCATGTCCAAGATTAAATATGATTGGGGTATTACAAATTAAATAACTGAGAAGTATTTGAAAGTGAAAAGGAGGACAGTGAAGATTATGTAATATAGTTCCAGATTGCCCAACAGACACCTCCCATAATGTCAGAAATGGTCACTCATTTCAGGCAATTTAACACTCCTATACAATCTGTAAAAAAATCTTCATATAAAGCACAATGCAGTAACCTAACCTTAATATAATAATGATGGTTGTAAATTCTATGTCCAGAAAAACTTATTTCCGTCTATTCAAGCAAACAATAAAGCACATTCAGCTGTCATTCAGACCTCTAGAAGCAGCTAAAATAATAACCATGTTGTGACAGCCAGTAAGAGGGCAAACTACTGAGCTTATATCACCTCTACAGTAATTTCTCAAGTCTTGTAACCTCAAGATTAAGGTTTTCTAGATCAGATCACAGCAGGCTTTCTGCACCCCGTAAGACAAGACTATGAAGAGGAATCTAAAGGGAGGGACAGGAATATCAAACTCATGTACATCTTTTAAATTGTGCAGTCCACACTACGCGTATGTACTAAGGGTCTTTTTTATTATATGATGAGAGCAATAGGTTATTGTATCTTACAAGACAGCATTTTGGAACAACAAACATAAAATCAAATATTTATCATTTTGATCTGGGTTCAACAACAAAAAGATGCTTCTTAGTAGAAATCTGTTCAGTTTTGGTTTTGTTGTTGTTTGTGCACTTGTGTCCCCAGTTTGTGTCTGGGATCACTTAAAATATGTAGCATCAAAGGCAGGACACAGTTTATTCCTTGAAAGTAACACCAACTTACACTGCGCCCTTAAAAGACTGTGCCTAATTCCAGCATCTCAATTTACAATATAGATTTCAGATTCTATCTAGTCACAATTCTCTAGAATCCACTCTAGACCTACTTTAATTCTGGACAATAATTGCAGTGTAAACCAGAGCACACCTATCACTCCCTACTTTTAAGAGAGTATGTTGAAGATATTTTGTAAAAGGTCAGCTCTGGAAGTACATCATCTATTTTTCCTCAGGTCTACTAGACAGAAAACTAGAAGTAACATCATCAGGCGATCACTGCATCTTAACTTACAGGATTCAGTGCGATTACCTACAGTTGTGTGAACTTCTTTCTCTTGAATTATAATGTACATTTCTCCTACTTTACTCTTCCACCTTCCTCTATAATTGATGTCTTCCTTTACCTCCTTCTAGTATAATGATCAATTCATAATATGTTTTTCCTGTAACTTTTCAGCTTAGAACAAAGTCCAGTTCTAAGAGTGAGATCTTTTAAAGGCTTATTCGTAGATGGTGCTTCAGCAACATCTCGGAAAATCAGATTTGCCTCCTGCCAAGTTGGCTGCATTTAAGACTAAACTCCCAATATATGTGTAGCAGCATGCAGGATAGTGAGAGGGAAAAAAAGGGTAAGTATTAGGATGATGTTTACAGAACTAAAAGAAATGTTAAACAATCTATTAACTTTACATGGAAGATTGCACGGTTAACAAAACAATTATAACAAGAATGTAATCTTTCTCTGGTTGAAGTTAGTTTTGCTATTATATTCCTATAACAGAAAAAGTAGACTGCTCAATCCAGTTTAACAACCAATGAAATGGTCAATTTCCTAAAAAGTATATTTAATCCTATGTATTTATAGAATGATATTCAAATTAAAGTACAATGAGTAAATACTGCTTACAGAACTGGTATAGAGAAATAATAGTTCATCATAACTGTTAGGATTAGTATCAGATAATGACGATCATTACCAGAATAAGCTCAAAATTTATAATGGTATAAATGTATTATTAGAGATGAAACTGAATTTCAACTGTGCTTTAAAAGAAGGTTAATAACTGACCTGCAAAAACTGAGTGAACTCTGAATAGTTAAGATGCTTCTTCCTGTTATGTCCAAAATGCAGTCGAATGAATTCACAGTCCCAGTTGAAGGGAATTTGAAGATGTATAGTACTTTGTTCAAATATTTCTTTGACATTTGCTTTGTGGGAGGAAAAAAACAAGAAGTAAGCTTTGGGGTATAGTAAATCTACAAACATTTCAGGAAGGATACAAACAAATTAAGTTTTAAGTAACTGTTTAAGAAATGCTTTAGTTTGTTAAGAATAATTGCTAACTGAGCCTTTACAGACTTTTGAAAGAACACATTTGCTACGCAATGTGATACTTTCTGTATTACTCCATAAAACCTTGGAGTGTTTTATTTAGTTTTAATTAAGAAGCAATTTCCCTTGTACATGACAAATAAGAGCTATTTTGCATTCTGATACAAAAATCAATAGTGGTTCTCCATCTCTGCCAGGAGTCAAATTAAGCCCTTTATCAAGAGCACGAATACCTGCATTACAGTCTCATGCAATATTTGTCATAGTAAGTATGGTTTGATTGAAACTTGATTATTACAATCACGCTGTCTGAATATGTCTATTGAAGATAGGTATAAGAAATGCCATCTAAAACATATCATTAACTCAGCAGAAAGCACCTTATTAAAAGCTTTTGATAAGGCCTTAGCACAAAAATCGAATCCTATAAAACATAATTGGTAGTCTCAGTTATTAAAATGTTTTAAGATAAGTGAAGACAGAGATGTCCTCTTTTAAATGAACAAAAAAAAATCCTGTAATTTCAGAATATGGAATTCTCCATATGCATACTATACAACTGCAATATCAGTGCCTACCATATCTGAATTCAATCAAAAGTCTCGTCTGAGAAAAAAGGCTTGCTTTATTCATATATAGCATTACCACTCTGTAATACAAGCCTGTTTTTTGTGCAGATTATCTGACCAAATAAACAGTATAACTGGACATCTATGAATGCATTGTGAACCCTTTTTGAAATCTACCTCAAAAGTACCTGAATTGATTTTAGCATTCATCGGCTAATCTTGAACCTGCTAACAACCAAAATAAAATATGGCATATCGCTCAAATTTAAAACAAAATACACATTATTTTAGCTGAAAACACACCTCTTTTGTAATATGTTTAGATTATTTGCTCAACACTGGAGTGGCACGAACATCAGCTGCATTAAAGGCATACCGTGGAACTATTAAACAGTTCTTTTAAAAGACAGAATGTGATCAGAAGAACTTTGATATCATTTGCCATTAAGAAGTATTTATTTCAAATGAATGTGTTTATTTCGAGTGAATCTCTATGCTAAAAGACTACTCCATTCATCCTTTCAATTCTGTAGCTATTCTAGTAGTGGGCAAATCACTATATGGTTTTATATTTTCAGTGAGGAAAGGAAGGGAGATATTCAGAACAAGTATGTTTCAGAACGGGAACACACAGTAGGATCTTTGACTAGATCATCCGCTCCACAGATAGTTTGAGATTGCGTATTTAAAGAGCAGACTATGACTAGTGAGTGACTTAACTGTATTTTAGCCCTTACTTACAGGTCGAACACAGACAACAAAGAACTGCTATTTAAACCATAGTTTCCAAGGCAAGGTAGGCTAAATGAGGTGTTCAGGTAAGCAGGAACCTTAAAAACCTTGACTACTTGCAACTCTCCATTCATATCTACTCACTAATACACAAAGTGAGAGCTAGGAAAATGAGATGGAACATCAAATACATGGCACTGAACTGTTTTATTTTGCCACACTTCCTTTGAAAGTTTTGTCTGTAATAGGTTTATTCACCACTGCTAGAGATCAAGCAGCCAGGAGAGGTAAATTTAAATTCCCCACCTACTACTGATTCACTGTGGATTCTGAACAAACTACCTCGAGTCTGCACGTACTACAAAGTGATCAAACATCTGTAACACTGACTGCTTTTAAAATACTGAATTCTTCTAATACAAACTTAGGAAAGAACTCACCGAAGCAGCCAGAAAATTTAAACTGTATTTCAATTGTTTCCAACAATTATTTCACAATATCAGAGGAAGGTTAAAAAAGTTTCACTTTTTTCTTATACAAAATTATTCATACATGTTCATATAGACAAATCTTCCAATAATTTTTAATGAGACTGAAGCCACTGGAATTTTCCTTACTCTCACTCAAGCATTTAATTGTGTATGACTTAAAACACTGAGGATTATTTTCCCACCATATTGATTTTCCTTCCTAAAGAAACTTTTAACTAGTCATCAAAACATCATAGGTTGAGATTTTTCAGCACATAAAAATAATACTGGTAAATGAAATAATAAATTTACATTCAATAGTTGAGTGTATCGGTACTTGAAGAATCCCGATAGTGGCTAGCTAGCTTTAAAAAATAGTATCCAAATCAGACTGTTGCTTCTCTGAAAATTCAGACTCCTTATCCATTTTTCTTCAATCAGCAATATCTGACAATCACCAACATATATTGCATTTGTTACAGTCTGTGTTTTAAGACATGCTATTGTATTTAAAGCTTAATTCCATGTTGGCTTTATGAAACATTTGGGGTGCAGGAGCAAAACTGTGTATGAGTTGTAAATAAAATAGTTGTAAACAACTGACATAGTTAAGACTCTACACTTTTCCAAAGTGGTCTTGGATTCTCAAACATCTCCAGTAAGCACTTAAATTTACTACTTCTCTACCCAAGATTAGCAATGCTTTCTCCAATATATCAAGAATAGCTTCTTTAATCCAATGTTGTTGGCTTTTCTCTTATTTCAAAGGAAATCACCACCACTACTACTAACAACTCCATGATGAGAAAAGATGCAAATAAACAATCACATTTCAGAAATGCACAATGTGATCATGATCTGCACTTTGACCACTTTGAATTATGACCAAATGTCTGATTTTCAATTTATTTTTTTCACAGCATAAGCAAAGCGATGATAACAAAGAAAACTTAAGTGGTACAGTAAAGGTTTTTTGTTGTTTTTTTTTTTTTTTAATCTCTCTCAGTCAAAACCCAGTAATGCTTCTGAATTAAGATAAACTACAGGAATTTCCAACAGAGCTATTCTGCAGGGGGCAAACAGCAAATTATTTTTAAACCCTTTCATTTTAGTATGACATTTTACAGAATGCATTCATTGTCCCTGTCAATACATGTTGCTCATTTACTAATGTCTTCTCTTACTCTTTGCTCACCTTTCTGCAGTGGAATTCTTCCTACTGAGCTGATAGCTTTCTTTCTGAGCTTACAGCAAAGCATATTCTTCTCAGATAGGCATACAAGTCAGCATCCTGATGACACACTCAACTTACCATCAGCCCCAGGAACAATAAACCTACTACTCTAGTGCACTAGTACATTACCTCCAAGGCGACATGCATTCTCTCAAGATTGCTTCAAAATTTCCCCACCCAATCATTTTAAACAAATTATAGATGCCTGGAGCAGCTATCTGCAGGCAGCATACACACGACTGGCTCAACCTCCATCAACACCATTACCTAGCAGGCTCAGAAAAATGATACAAGAAAAACAAGTTTTTTTAGAAAATACTGAATTTCAGAGAAAGGGGAAGAAACTTTAAGTTATAAACACCAAAATATTTTGTTGATGAGGATGAGATGTAACAGAACACCAACACAACTGAGCAGAGCATTACACATCTAAATCCACAGAGGATACTGCTAGAGTTTGTATCTTTGAACAAACATTTTTT
Organism: Anser anser; assembly: GCF_964211835.1. Lineage (NCBI taxonomy): Eukaryota > Metazoa > Chordata > Aves > Anseriformes > Anatidae > Anser > Anser anser. The sequence continues at coordinate 21,553,250 of NC_139726.1, forward strand.
GCCCCCCTCATGGTGGAGATGAGCTCAGGACATAAGTGAGTTTTGAGGTGGTAGCTATCATCTATTTTTACTAAAAGCTCCCCAAAATGCAGAGTGGAAACCTCACAAATTTTCAGTGCAATCAGACTGAGTTTGCCATTGCCTCTCACAAGTGATGCAGTATCAATCATGCTTCTTAGAGACAAAAAAAAGTAAATGCAAGTTTTAAATACTACCATAAGTATACCAGAGGTTTGTTGTTTAAGAGTGTTTTAATGTGTCTACTCAGTCATCTATGGCCTCGTTTGTACATATTTCAGCCTCAACATAAATAAGGCATTTAATGTTTTCTATGCTGCTATTTTTTCCTATTTCTTCTAAAAGAAAATTTCATATATTTTCACTTTCAGCACAAAATAAAAAATCACAAGTAAAAGCAAGAAGACATTTTTAACGTCTGCAACAGAAGTACGTTAACAGTGATCCGAGCATAAATATAATAATGACTTTGAGGTGAAAGCAAAAAGACAAGAAGCAGGAAAAGTGAGAAAGCTAAACTAGAAATAATTGCCTTGTACTTCTCTTATTTTAAAAGATTTAATCAGTGATTCTGATTAAGATCAAGATTAGCGACAGGCATAATAATGAACTGTCAATACATATAACTTTAACGTGGAGTTCTCCTTTCCTGTTTCCTCCTGCTGAACTATGATCTTGAACTTAATACTATAGAGAATGTTTGAGATCTCCTTATGTTCTTATTTACTATTATAATAAATAAGGATGGGCTCCCATCCTACACTGCTCACAGATGTTTAAAACTGTGGCTTAAACCAGAATTATACAACAGAAAAGAAGTAACAACAACCAAACAACATGACAACAAAAGAAAGTCATAGTCATTTTGTATATTATCTGCATGCATTAAGCAAAAGACACCTTGAAAACAAGCAACTAACATATGGCAAACAGAAAGCCAAGAAAAATAGTAGCTTTAGTTTACTGCATGCTTGGTATGAACGTGTTTTTCTTACATCCTCTGATCCACAGTTGTGTGGTGATGAGATTTTTCTGTTTTCTTTTAAAGGTTATAAATAATATTTCATAAATCAGAACTCTGATCTCAGAACTCAGAATCTCCAAATCCTGGCATTTTCAATCCTATTATTCTTTTAGAAATGGTGGAGGAGTGAATACTATCAATAATCTGCATTTCCTGAAAAATAATACTCAAAAGCAAAGAATTATAACTATGTATATTCAACTCCTTTCTCTTATTCTTCTCACTCACCTTCTTCAAGTATTCTCAAAGTCTACCATGTTTAAGGGAAATCTGAACCTTTTTTCCCACATTAAAATGTGTAAAAAAATAATTATTTTGTTTAAGAGAATAGACAGGACAAGATCATGGTACACTCCATTTCTGGAACTATTTCATTATATTGATATTTATTATTTCAATTCACCAACATCACTGTAATGTTTAACATAGTTGCATTAATAGGTATTCTATCCCTTTATAACCCAGAATGTCTTGAAAGAAGAGGCCACTATACTCTGCATAGTATTTTTAGTGAGATGTTGAGCTGCAGGATGTTTTTAAAGCCTTATGTTTAGTTTCATAAATATTTTCCAATAATCTCAAAAATAATTCAAAAACTCTGAATACAGAAGAATCACAAACACAAGGGCAGTAAAATTGTTTCAAAATCCCATTGTTTTAGATCTGTATTTCTATCCACATTAGCACAGGTATTTCACCAAAAACAATCTCTGAAATGCTCCAGTTTACCAGAGAATAGCTTTCTTTGTGGTGACTCTACAAGGAAGAACAACTGGAAAAGCCTTTAAATTGTACATTCCAATTAAAATTGATACAGTCCAGACCATTGTATGTTTTGTCCAAGGGACGAATTATAAAGAATGTTTTTACCTCCAGTTAGACAACCTATTTTTTGAGAGAAGTTTCAGTGATGGTCACAGACTTCACCTTTTAACCACAGTAAGGACTATCTGTTTTAGCATAGAAGCACACCAAGTAGCTTGAGCAGATTTATTATATGTTTGCTTTAACCTGAATTCGGGTCAATAGTCCTTTGCAGAATAGCAATAAAAAGAAATTTCCTTTGTGCAACAGCATTAACTTCATGGTCTGTCTTTAAATATTCACTCATGTTAAGTAGCTTGGTCAGTTATATCCCATGATCAAAAGAGCAGAATGGTTCTTATCTTTTCTGGCTACAGATAGCAACCCAGAACAAGAAAGACAATGCATGAAAAAAAAGAACAGCCTTTCTTTATCTGCCTTGGCTGTTATCTTTTAAATATTTTATGGTTAAAGCAATATTGTAAGGGATCATCAGCAACACATTTCCCAGGAAATAGTAACCTAGGAATCTTTTATGAAGACATACAAACATTTAAGTATGAAAGATTTATTTTTTCTATTTCTTCATGATGAAAAAGGTAAATTAAATTACACCACTGCTTGCATCAATGGGTTATTAAAGTAGTCATATTATTGCTTTTTATTCAGCAAGCTGACAAGTAGTCCAGTGCAGCTGACACATGTAAAGAATATGAACATGTTGTGCAACCAATTTGCTCATACAAAGTAGGTCCAATTCAATTTTCTTGCAACAGACCTGCTATACACATATTGCAGCATACTATCTGCATATCTATAGCAGTCATTCATATGGGACTTCAGGATGTCCGAAACTCCTGGAAAAATATCCCAAAGCAATAAGAAAGTAGATGACATTAAAGCGACAAAGTCAGCATACAGAAGGCTTCCTGTTTCAACAGTTTGAATTAACGCATATTGCATAGACAAAGACACTGATTAGTGCAGCATAGCCAACAGGTACTTCTACCAAATAGTTTATAAAGAATCAAAAATTGCTTGCCCTTTTCTATTTGTCAATTCAAAAGAAAGCAATGTAATGCAATTTAAGTAATAGTTTCTCCACTGAAAAGTTGGAAGCTAAACTTTTGCAGAGTCAAGTGTCATATGGAAGGTAAAGAGAACTGCAAGACGCTGAAGTGCTCGTGTATGGTCTGAGTCTGTCAGTAAATAAATCATAAAAAGCAGATGATGTGAAAATGCCTGGAAAAACTTGCTTTCAAGCATGGATACAGGTCTAAAGAATCAGCAAACATACTTAATTCTCTTCAGATAAGTGAAAAAACTGACTAAATCAGGATAATTTTTGAAAACGCCATACAGTCATACCCCAATGATCTGAGAATATGGCTAGCTTGAGTGCAGATGTACTTCTTAATATCAAATTCAGAGCCAGCACAGCTTTCCTCTACTTTTACGGTTTAAGCCCAGCTTGAATACACACCAACATTATCTCACATCCAGCAAGACCAGTGTTGTTTCAAGTTACTGGCCTAACAGACACAATTTGATCCTGTGTTCCACTCCCCAGCACCTCCATCCCTTGCTCCAAAAACACAGTGCAGAAAAACCTCAATAAATTACTCTCATTTCTAGCAAGACTTAGTGGCTTGAGGTAGCTTTGGAATCCGTACAATCACATTCACAGGGTTGCATCTGAGCTAGAAAATCTTGACACGTTTGCTTCCATAATCAGCATGTCCATATGGTTTATCTGCTGACTGGATAAATTACCCGCTAATAAAAGAGAGCTGCCTTGTTTAATAGCAATTCTCACACTAATTGGTTAAGCTTATTTCATTACAGTATATTTCTAATAATTTACTACAACTTTCAGCTGTTAGTATGTAGAGCTTTTAGTTTACAGAAATGTATATATTGTACGTTATGTTTCACAATATAGCACCATTTACTCTTTCTACTTCAGTTGAAGAAAATTCTCTCTACTCACTGAAGAGACCTTGTCTTTCCTTTCTTCTCAATAGCTATTTGGAAGGGTTCTTTGAAGAAAATCAGCAGAGAAAGTGTCATGTTTCACCATGACCATCTTCCTCTAAAGACCTGGGAAAATCCTAGTTTTATATATTCTCCTGTCTGTACATGAAACTAAACTCTGTGTCTTTCTGTTTATGTGGTATGAAAATGAAAGAATATAGGTCTCATTTACAAGATAGCCTTTACAGGCGACAAGACTGACTTGAAAACTGATTGCAGAGTTACCAAATTCTGAAAGTATTATATATCATCATTCACATTTTTCCCCACATGCATTTATTTGCATAAAGCCCAAGTAAAAGTAAGTAGCCCATTTTACAAACTACATAAAAAATGAAAAAAAAAAAAAAAGCAGCAGTAACATTGGAATCTGTACCACAAAAATAGGTACCATTGATAGGTTACAGCTTACAATTACATATAGTCGTAATTGCAGTAAAATTTATTTTTCAAAAAACATGAGACCAATAGTAAGTTTTAAATTCCCTGAAGAGTTTGCTACCTAAGTTTTATCAGCTTTTTGAAAAAAATAATGGGAAAGATATTGAAAAATATTTTTGCTGTTTCTCTTGTTTGTGTTGTGCTTTCGGCCTCTAAGATAATGCTGTGCTCACAAAAATAATGATTCTCAGTCTGATTGAGGAATCTGTGTATAACCTAAATTGCTTTTTGTTGTTTTACAGAACCTGCTATTTCAAGTGTGTTTATACGGGCTACAAAATGCATACCTCCGTTTGTGAAATTATTAAACATACCATGATTAACAAGGTCACACTGATTGCGATAGTTTGTCTACATTCTAATGACTACATTTACTGACTTCACCTTTGCTTAAGTTCTAAGAGATTTTCTTTTCAGGATGTTGTGTCTAAATTGTTGAGTATTTGACCATTCAGTTAATCATGTAACTTAATACATGTCATAATTCAAGCAGTTTGTTTCATACAAAGACCCATGCATTGTTTCAATTTTTTTTCCAAAGCTGCAACAGTTTTCATAAAAAACAAAGTAGTACAAGCAGTAAGTGGTTACAAATCCAAGCATAGTTTGTATTTTCTTTATTAAGTTTATTCTTTTGTATAGAAATAACATTTATTTCTCATTCCATTTTATTAAAATTCTTAGCAATGATTTCTCTAATTTTAATAAAAGTACAATTTTTTTAAAATATAATCTAGTCCTCCCTAAACTGCAATGTTAATAACAGTTATTTTGCAATATCAGAAAGCAATATGGTTAGCCTAAATAAATTTGCCCAATTGCTAATATATGTGTTAGAAGAAAAAAAAAAAACTTAAAAGGCCATAGTTTCTTCCTAATTTTTTTTTGAAAATACATGATCTAGCTAGAAGTTACACTCATCATACTGAAGTAAGACTTGTTCCTCAAGAATAGGAGCGCTAGACTAGGAACTCAAAAGATCAGACCTCCTTCATTTCTATTTTGAACTCTTACTATATGAAATGACAGTTCTCCAAAGATATCAGGAGATCCAAATCAAGTTTTAAAAATCCCTCAACAACGAAGGAGCTCAAAGTCCGTGACAGGAAAATTTTACTTAGGATGATGCTGAACAAAATAGCATTGTATTAACTACTTTAAAGAACATGAAAAATCTTGATTCAAAAAGACAGAGCAAAATTCTTAAAATTGTATCACTTGGAAGAAAAAAAAATTACTCATGCAAACTCTTTTAGAAAGTCAGTATAGTACTACACAATATGCATTTCTAGTTGTGATGAGCTATCATTATCATTTATACTATTATTATTGCTTTCTTAAACTGTTTTTCCTTAGATATTCTTACCAAATGTTACTTCTCCATTGCCAGTCTTGTCAAATAACTGAAAAGCAACAATGAATATTGCATCTGGAGTACACAAAACAGATTCAAATGCCAAAAATTCTTGATAGGAAATCAACCTACAAAGGAAAATATAGAAGTTATAAAAATGTCGACAGATTGTTCAAAATGTCAATGGTGTTTTGTGCTTGATGCTCTATGAAGTGTTACAATTCAATTATTATAGAAAAGGACTGAATTCTTCCTATCCATCAACAACAAAATATAACTAATTCTCAGTGAGTATCTACTATTTATTAACTTGTAATTATATATTTAGGCAGACAGAACTTAAAAACAGACATTCTATCAGCATGAAATTTACAGGCCTGTCATTATATTACTAATTTTAATATTTCTCAGTATTTCTACTGAGAAAGAAAAGGAAATTTAATGTAAATATAACACTATACAATAAACATATTCTTAAAACAGTGCATAACATTCATTTTAAAAAGTCCAAAAAAGTTATACTTTAGTATGCATATAGAAAAAAAATATTACACTTCAAATATAATATGAACTGCAAAGTCATGTACAAGAAAGAAAAGACAAGAAAGAAAGAAACTATAAGAACATTTGGACAGTTGGACATGACCAAGAAAGCTAAGGATTCAAGTGTAACAATTGATCACAAGACTACGAGTTGTGCATGTAAGACATTCACCATACAGAAAAACGCAACTCAGGATGCATCAGGGGAGCTTTTCTGTGCGAGATGAGGAAGCAGCAGTATCACCAGATAGGGCTCTCACGACATCTCTGGAACGCTGCATACAAATCAAAGTCCTTGTGTTCAACACATATAAACTCAGACTTGAATGGATGCACAAGTAGCTTATTATGACAACCATAAACTTCTCTAGAGGAACTCAGCTTATTCTGACAAGCAGGAAAAAAAAAACATCTAGAAGGGCTCTATAATCTTTTATATATAGAAATGCTCTATATAAGAAAAGCTACAAAAAGATGAGCCTCAAGCCAGAAGATGAAGGATAACTGGCACAAGAACAAAATTGCATTGTGTTATCTGTAAAGATATTCAGAGTGGGCATATACTGTGGCCTTTCCAGAATACTGCAAACAAAATCCCTAGGTTTTAACAGCAAATATGGTTTCTTAAAACTACTGCTTGATTTCAGCCTTGTAAAAACAGGGGACTTAGATTGACAACTTAGAATATTCCATCCAGTTCCAAGTGTACATAATTCATCTGAATTTATAAATGTACTCTTTAGAACATTTTATAGTACGAGTAGTAAATGTACTCTTCATAGAAGATCATTAGCTCATAGTGATTACTTCACATATATGCCACTTATTGATGAGGATATACATATAAATTCTGTTCCTCTTTGAAAAAAAATCAAACCACACTATTCATTAGTTTATCTAGTCTTTCTCTGACAAAGTATATGCAGAATCAAGATACTTTAAACAAGATCACATATTTTAACATTCTTGCATAAATGTATCGCACAGAAAAATACAGAAAACGTAGTGATTTTGAAAGGAATTAAGATATAACAAATACAGAATTATGATACTAATTTGTCACACTTTAGACATCAAATCAAAGATGAGAAAACGGTTCTCCAGATGCGAAGTCAACTTCATCCAAATTACTATTTTGATAGATAAGGATTTAGTATCAAAGAAACAGAATATCCCTTAAAAAAATTGTAAATACTATAATTTCCAAACATATCTCACATAAAGGTGTAAATCTGGCATTAATTCCTAACGAGGAAGCTTTATAACAGACAGAATCAAGTGATGATCTCTGTAGAATGCATTCGTAGAAGCCTGAACCTGAAAGAAGCCATTCTTCAGAGGTCTCCCTTTAATAGTGCCTACAGTAAAAGGAGATAGACACATTCAATTTCCTTTCCATACGTTCAACTTGCAATGCCTAAGAGCAAGGATCCTGTGACCCTCCATTATCAGGGTGGAGGTAACAGGAGGTGGATTAAATGAAACAATGGAGTTTCCCATCCAATCACTATTCAAGTATCGTTCAGTGAACCTGCTGTATTGTAGAGTCCATAACAACATCAAATCACTTACCTCTCATTCTATTGGTAACATTAAAAAAAAAACAAACTACTATTTCTTCTGTACTGTTACTCTTCAAAGTAAGTACACAAAGTAAGCCACATGGTTAAGTTCTACTCTATCTTTGTTTCTTATACAAGTTTTTGCTCTTTACACACACAACATAGCTTTTAGATATAATGTATATCGCTATTGTGACCGTCCATTATGTGAACCACCAGCTCTTTCTTCAGGAATTCACTTAAGAACACACTTGCAAATTCTAAGAACAATATACTGATAAGCAGAGTAGTCAGAAATAAGCAATTAAAATGAAGAATCTAGAATGACTACTGTGAAATTTTGCAAGTTTGGAGGGAGAAGAAAATCTTTGATTTTACGACTTGAATACCAGCTAATGTCAGATTAGACTTATGTAACCAAGAAGCTGGTTTTGGCACACATTTATGTATGAGAAAGGACATGTACCCTAAATCCTAATTTTAAAAGCAGTGCCAGCAGTCTGATGGCATAGGAATGCTTAACTGCAGCATCAATGAAATCCCACAGTATTAAATAGACACCAGAGAAAGCAGTCATTTAAGGCCAAATGCTAATTTAGACCTCTTCATATTAATTTCTCAGAACTTGCATTTGTAACAGTGAGGAAGAAATGCTTCGAAAATGAAGTCTCTTGTTATACGAACTACCATAGGGAATTCTACTAAAGCAAACTAGTCTCGTACTGTAGTAATGGGAGAAGGCAACAGTTGGAACAGTTAAGTGACTATTAAATTACAAGCAGAAGTTAAAAAAAAAAAAATCTAAATATATTTGCATAAAGACAGCCAGTTCCAAAATGTGCTTTTTGTGTTTTTTTCTTAAAGCAACAAAGTTAAGCCTAAATGAAGTCAACAGATATTAACAAAGAAAAGTTACAAAGAACATTTTGAGTACTTATTTGAAGGGCAAGCAAGACTAACGGATTATGACAACAGATACAGGAATTAAATTTCATAACAGAACCAAAGCTTCTCAGTGACTTGCTCTGTGACCTTGGGCTGTCATTTAATTTACAAAGGCCTGTACGGAATAGGACTGGTGATACTTCCGTGGACTTTATAAAGCAAATTTAAGTCCTTGGAAAGATGTAATTAATGGAAATCAGTAGAAGATTACAATAATTATTCATGCTACATATTAAACTCTCTGTAGAGATGATATAAGAGTCTGGATTTTGGTATATTACAGCTCACTATAAAAGGAATATTACAAACGCAGAAGGAAACCAATGACGATGATACAGGTATAACACTCTTCAAATGAATTACTGATTAGAGGTAAATATAGATTAAAACATTACGGAGAATACATTTCAGAAAATGGGTATTCAGACAGATAAACATTTTGTATTGCAGACTATATGATAATAATTCTCTTTATTTCAATGTTTCCATACAAAATTAGATAAAGCACACTTACCCATATCTGATTACCTCACTTCCAACATTACTCAGATTAAAAAACAAAACAAAAATACTTATAGTCACAGAGTAAACAACAAAAAAGCGATGCCTCATTGTCGTGTTCTGTTGTAGCAATAAAACAAATTATTGACTTCTTACTGTAAAAAAGGTCCTTTTATAAAAAAAAATTCTGAAGAAACGAACACCCTAAAAGATAACCAACAGCTTTCAGAGAAACAAGGCACTCAACATGTTGGTTTAGTAGTCATCAGTTAGACTTATATCAATCTGTAACAACACAAGAAAGTACAGTATGTATCGCAAGCAGTGAGACAAGTTATTTGGATTTATCAAAACATATGTATACACCAAATGTATTATCAAAACGCTGCAGATTTATTTTTTAAAAGGCATCATGTAATATTATGTCAAATGGGAGATCCTGTATTTGTCATTTAGTATAAAATGTAGGCAGCATACACAATTTTATTTGTAAAGCACAGACACTGCAAGTTGCTCAGAATACTGTGCAAACTAATAAAATAGTCTAGAACAGGATATAGGAGAACAAAAACACTGAAGTGATGTCAATGGTCAGATTCTGACTCACAAAACCAAGGAAGTTAAGGGACTTCCAACTTAAAGTAAGTTACATCTATCTGTTTACATACCCTATTTTAACAGCAACTTTCTATCTCTTCTCTACAACACACCCACTCCTCTCTGCGTGCTGGACCTCTACTGTGGTCTATCTTAACCTCTTCACTTTAACACGTCTGTGTTTCCTACCTGAATTCAAGGCCAAAGCTAGAGGCCTGCATACAACAAGAAAGAAGGCTCTTCTGAAGAGTGAGTTAGAGGATACTACCTCAGTGGAATGGACATTTCATAAATGTCATGTCACAGATGTGAGTACACAGAAAATAACTTTATCTGGCAATCATACTGTATTAAGCTTATTTGCAGTTTAACTATCTTCCTCTGCATTTGTACTAATTGTCAAAATGCTTTCAAAACAAAACTTCCTTTTAAAAATGCTTTGAACTCTGCACTGTTAAACACCATATTTTCCCTTTAGTTCCACAAATGTATAGTCTACTGTACTTGAGAAAAAACTTATTGTCCAATTAAGCTTGAAGTGTAATAAAATCAATAATGCATTTCAGAAGATGAAATTACCAAAGAAACTCATTCGTTTACCAATGAATTACAGGCTTCTAATGGAAAGCAAAATTCTCACCCATCTTTAGTCTGATCTGCCACTCCAGCCAACAGCTGTACTGTTTTAGGATTATAACGTGGATCTGTATAAAGTCCTAGGTATTTCTGCACAAAATCTTCTGGGGTCATGTAATGCTCTCCATCTTTCTCAACGCTGGCATACTAGAATAAAGACAAAAAACAAAACCACAAGAACAAAAGTGAATCCATTTAGATGTTAATTATTAGTGATTACCAAACTAACTATCTTTACTGAATATCACTCAAAATGGTGCACAACTGTATGCAACTGCTCTGAAATTAAAATGTATGGTTCAACTAACAGTGTTACCATACCAGCTGCATACCACCAACAACCAGAACAACATCTATCCCTGCGGAATAGATGTGTACACAAAATAACCAATATCTTCTAATAAAAAGACAGTTAAGCACTTTCAGAAACTGTCAGGTAATTGCATAAATTTACAGAAATTACAACCTGCTATAGCTTTTCATTTGCAGCTACACTGCAAAAACACAGCACAAGTTCTTCCTTTGAATTTCTAGTGGGAGATACCTTCTAATTAATTGTTCCTAATCACTCTTATAATTACAGTTTGAAAAATGCATATTACTTTTTTCTTTTTGTGAGAAGTAACTTTTCAGATTCGTTTTTCCTGAAACTAATAGCTTTCACATTTGTCTTTTAAGTAAAAATTCACACACACACTTACTCTCTCACTCACATATACCCTCAAAAAGGTCAACTGAAATGTTTTGGTTTTGAGATCTTATTAACAAATTTTCAAATAAAAAAGCACGTGCAAATTTTACAATTATATAAGTAATAAATATTAACAAAACTAATTAAGTATAAAATTACCTAAGACTAATTAAGAATAAAATAAAGAATAAAATTACATCTTTCTTATTTGTACACCAAGACAACTGCCATATGACTGTACAAGTATTCTATTACTTTTCTGTGTCAGATCATTAATCACTGGCTGTTATAAACTTTTAATTTAAAGTAAATTTTTTAGCCTAACACAAATTCTGTACCTTTAACTGTCCAGTTAGGCTGGATAATACCAATCTAGGACTAAGAATGTGAGGATGCAGGAGTAGAAAGCATCACAAGTTCATTTTACAAATCAAGCCTACTTCTGAGTTACCAGAACTAGATGCTAATCGGTCATTCCTGTCAATAACCAATACTATCACCCCTCTTTTTATGTGCCTTGATACAGAAGCACATATTAACTTACTTTCTTGCTATCTACACTATCTTGCTATCTATGAATTACTTCCTTGCTATCCGTTGCCATCACTAAACATTAAGTAGCATATAATATTTGAAGTCATCATCATGTAGGAAAATTAATAAAGGGGAATTGTATTATGAAAGTTCCTACCCCTCAGGTCTTGTTTCAAGATGGCAGCACTGCTGCAGAAATTTTTTCTCATTTATGATATGACAGTAATCTTAGAAATAAAACCTAAATTTTCAGATTGCAAGATTACATTATGTTTGCATCCTGTAACAGAGGAAAAAAGCTCACAAAAGATTTCTAGTTCACTAACCTACTGTGATCCAGTCCACTTTGATGATTGAGTTTTTCTCTGCATTTTTGCTCAGAAAACCTGTAAGAAACTTACTAAATAGCTTTAAACCCATCTCTTCTGTTCACTCTCTCCACTTGTAGATATAAAGATTTGGATGCAAATCTTCACATATACATAGAACTGTCTTCCTTCTGAGATATGGAAATTGCAAAATTCCACAGCTGTTTCATGAGAATGTTGATGTGCAATTAAAGTAGTGACTTTTAATTCATTTGTGAAAATGCAATTCACCTTTCTAGATTCTAGTCATTCAAAGTCATCAATGTAAGTGTTCTCTGCAGAAAAAGAAAAGGCAATGCCCCCCACATCTCGAAGAGCTATCATCTATGCAACATCCATGTTTGGAAACCCAAACTTCAATTAGTAGCCTTACATGTAATTTTTCAGCTGTTCCACTATGCACTGCAGTATCTTGATTCAGTTCATAGGTTTTTGTGAAAAAGGAACAAAACAGGTCCTCACACAGCCAGGGACCCATAGGAATTAGAATGTTAACGCCACCACCTACACAACAAACCTGTTAAGATGTAACACTCCACTATGATAAAGGAGAACATTTACACGTCTAATGTATTTTTCAGCTGTTCTGAAACCCAGTTTCAACATAAAAGAGCTTGCATCAGCACCATCGTCTCCGTAAGCATCTCCCTTAGCCTCCCACATCTCTTCCACAACACCAGCTCCTCACGTCACCTGTCCCTCTACCACCCTATAGTTGTGATGACAGCTGTTTGCAAGACTGATTGTACACCAGACTATTGAACTTATCCATAATTAATGGATGATTTCCACAAAAACGGGAACACAAAGCAACAGATGGGAATCCTTCAATTCAGCACTGCTGCTGACATAAGATATGATGAAACTGTGGCTTTGCTGAATCAACTAAGAAAGGATCTCTTCTCAGCCATCTATAGATGTGACTTAAAAAATGCATTGTGAAGCTCAGTTCTGTTGCAATGCACATAATCTAAATGAAGTTTTATATATGAAGGACCATCAAACATGGAGAGTATCGAGCACATCTTTAAGAACAACAGAGTTCAACTGCTTGACAATGGATGGCCTATGAGAGAGTCAAAAATCTAAACATCTTTATTTAATTCAGACACCAACCTACCTGAGTTTATTACAAATAGTGAATTGTTTTTACAACAAAACCTGTGTAGAGGAAGTTTTGTTAAAAAAATTTTGAGACTAAAATAATTAAAGGACAGATACGTTCAGCTCCATACGAGAAGGTCATGAGCTTGGCTGCGAGCCAATAAATTAATGTCTGACAAAGTAGCTAGGCTATTCCCTGTTGGCATGTATTTACAGCTTCTGCCCTTAAGTGATCTTTTCACCATGCAACATTAAGTATCTTTTGCAACAAGACAGGCAATTGTTAATTATACTTTAATTTGCAGATAAAATATGACAAACAATCAAATACGTATTTCCCTGTCTTGAATTATGTTACAATATATTTAAAAATTTACAATACATGTATAACCTATCTCAGAAAGGCACTTCATGAATTTGCATATGACTTTTTTTTAAGCTTCATCACAAAACATGAGCACACTAAAAATCTACTCTATTCGTACAATGTCGTGTTAGGTAGCACCATGCTTTTACAAGTGATGCACTGTTTGAAAAATTGCTTAGTTTTCAGTTTAAAGTGGGGCTTTCTATCCAAATGATTTTATCTGGGCAGAGAAGAAAGAATTTCTAAAACAAGAAACCTATGGACACTCAACATTTTTATTTATTTATTTATTTATTTTAAAGTCTCAGGTATGAGCAGGAGACCCAGGACATTTTTAAGAGGGGTAGGGGGAAGTTTCACATATGAAAATTTGAAAGTTTTTGGGCTTCTTTCTCCACCTTGCTAAACAGGTTTCATTTGCGTTTAGGAGATGGGGAATAATTCAGTTATCTTTCCCCAGGGTTTACTGTGTCTTGCCTAAGAAAAAAGAATGAAGTCTCACTAAGAAATCTGATAATTGTTGTCCTATACAAGTATTTAATCCTTCTGTGAATTTCTGTTTTGTTCTTTTAAGGCTGTCACTGAAGTCAGTGGTTAACAAACATCTGAGAGGTAACTTATTTGATGGTGTACACACATGAGGTTTTAATGCCTGCATTCCACAGTTACAGGATTACCTGGAAATAATAGCACAATGCCTACTTTATGCAAATAGAGTATTAAAGTGAATTAATTAAACCATTAATTTTTAATGGTTTAAAATAACTTTGAAAAACTTAGAATTCCTAAAGCTTGCTAAAAGAAAGGCAAATGTTTTATTGGTTAAGATACAACTTAGACTGGCAGAGGAGTCAGTGTTATCCCATTAGAGGATACGTATGAATAGAAGGAAATTTAAGCACACTCTCTATGAATAAGGTGGCTGACAAGGAGGCCTAGAGTTCACATCTTCCCTTGCATCCATTTCCAAGGGAAGCCAAATTTAGGAAGGAATGCACGCCCTTTAACTGAAGCTCACAGAACAGGCCTGCACCCTCAGCAAAGAGCACAACATATCTGACCCGTGATGTGTGCAACACTAACAGTATTTCATAACAAGACTCTACATATAACTTAGTCTTAGAAAGACTGGGTTCTCTTTAGATTTTTTTAATGTTTGCAAATAAGTTTGCTTGCTACCTATCAAAGAAAGAACATAGTTTCACCTTCAATCAGAATCAAATAACCCCCCCATTTCTATAAACTCTTCCTATTTGAAGCAGTGTCTGTGTTATGTCTTTTTTTTAATGACAAATCTCATGTACCTAAGGGGATACAAAAGAGCTTTTGTATTTTTGATTTCTGAGGGCATGAAACATTCTACAACTTAATGTACGTGTTTCTTTGAAAGTTATATGGAGAAAAACAAAAAACTCTTTTAAGCCTGTAGTTTGTTTGTTTTTTAGGTGAATAAAGGATGTATCGTACAACTTAATCTCTAAGCTGTCTGTAGGGCCACATCCTTCCTCTCCGCTTTTCCCTGTATCACCAAAATAAAGGACTTCAAACAATTTACTTATTTCCAGAAGCAAGTACTTCTAGTGACTATAAGTCAAGAATCACGCAAAGTTCCCGTTTACAAACCAAATATTTTCACATCAGGCTTGGGTTTTTTCTGGAAACAATTTTGCACTACAAGTATATGTATGAAAATTCATATTTTCATGATTCCTGTTTGATTAATGTACTTTATTGTATCCCTTACATACAAAAGCTGAATGTCACATCAACAAGAAATGAATTTGTGATAGAATAACTTTAACTAGAAATTAACAGCTGGGCTTCCATGATTTGATTCCAAAGTTCTAAATTTTAACACTTGAGTGATGTTATCAGAGTAATCTGTTACACAAAATCAAAAATCCCCCCAAATAATAGTTGAGATATCATGTCTCTCTCTTGGGCAAAAAGCTTTCTTCATCTAATTCTCACATGTTAGATAACAAGGTAGGTCCAAAAGCTGCACAGAGATGTCATACTAGAGCTCATTATTTACAATATTAGCTCTAATATTTACATTCTTCCCTTTCTCATAGAGTTAAGCTTCTTGAATATACTGTGTAATACTCATCAGGAAAGAAAAAAGATATTTTAGTGATTTTGGAAACATCCATGAATTAATCGTGGACCTAAAACATAGGACCTTCAAACCTTAAAGTTTTAAGACTGATGGGATTTTTCTTTCAGATCATGCTTCACTGTAACTAAAGGGAATGGATAAAGCTTCACATTATTAATTAAGTATGGTAATTTCAATGTCCTGCAAGAGATAATATTATGAAATACATCAATCTTAAAAAAAAAAAAAGTTTAAATTCTAAAAACATCACCAGAAATCTATCTATTTATAAGAGGATCACATAAAAGCTATACAAGTATACAGTCTTAATAAGAAGTATTTTTTAGAATCGTGTAAAAATTTATTTAAAAATAACAGCTATGGATGAAATTATTTATTATAGAAAGTTAGAAAATACTTCAGAGAATTACTTAAGATTAGAATTTGGAGTGGTTGACCACCATTTGTGTCAGGAGCAGTTTCACCTCAATGCCTGAAGACCCCCTCAACATACAGTGTACTCGAAACGCACTTCTAAGCGCTCCATGACCAAGACACACATATGACGCTGTGGCTAACAGCTGGAAAGGCAAAAATACAAGTCCGTCAATCAAACAACGTTTGACAGGTCCGTTTACCTGCAAAAAAATACTTCGCAGCTCAGCAGGATCCGCTCTCTTGGTTGAGGGCACCTGCAAATAAAAGCAAGTTAATGCTTCACCAGCTGAGCTACCGACACAGCTGCGAAAACCCCCGCAACTGACACCGATAAGGGCTGCGCTATCAGCTCCCTTATCTAAGCGATAAGGAGACTCTCCGAGGTGAAACCCCTGCGGTTACCGCCGCACGCTCCCGTAACCCCAGGGCCGCTGCCAGCTGCCGAAACCCGGCGGCTCTCCGGTGCCACGACCGCCCCGGGGGGCGCCCGGCCGCCACCCCGCGGCTCCCCGCCGCCTCCCCTCAGGAGGCGGAGGCAGCACGGGCTGCGCTCGTCCCTTCCCCGCGGCCGCCCCGCCGCCTTCCCCTGGCCCCCCGCGGGGCTGCCCCGTAATGGCGGCGGCCGCCCCCTCACCGCCCGCAGCCCCCTCACCGCCCGGCGCCTCCCGGCCGCCCCCCGCCTCCTCACGAGCCGAGCGGCGTGGGGGTAGAGTCACCTTGACCGCCATGCTGCGCCCGGCCGCCAGCAGCAGCGGCAGGAGGAGGAGGAGCGCGAGGAGCCTCCACGCGCCGCCCCAGCGCAGCGCTGTGGTACCGAGCGGAGCGCCCCGCCCCTTCAACGCCTTCACGCTGCCGCGGACGCTGACAGGGCAGACGCGAGGCCGCAGCACTGAGCGTGCGCCCGCCCGGCCCGTGCAGCCCGCGCTGTGCCGGCAGCGGGCGGGGCTATGCAAATGAGCCGCGGCGCGCACGCCCTTCCCACAGGCTGCCGCCGCAGGGGGGCGTGGCCCGCGGGGGTGGCAGCGGGCATGCGCGCGAGCCCCGTGCCTCGGCCAGCACCAGCCGTTCGCTGCGTGCCGCGGGCGGAAGCGGAAGAAGGAGCGGGGGCGCGTGTTCTCACTTCCGGCGGGTGGGCGCGCGGGCTGGTTGGTCCTGCCCCGCTCCGAAATGGCGGGTGAGGCGCGGGACGGGGCGCCGGTGGGCGGCGGGGGGGGCCGGCAGCGGCCGGCAGGGAGGCCGGCAGGCTGGCAGGGCGGGCGGGCGGGCGGGCGGGCAGGACGGCTCGTCGTGAAGCCGCCGTTGCGCCTCAAGCCGCCCGCGGGGAGCTCGGGGCTGCAGGGGAGCGCCGTGATGGCGCCGCTGGCAGGAGGGGACGCGGAGGCTGGCAGGGGAAGGGGCGCTCCGCTGCCGGCCGGCGCTCTGCGTGGTGCCGAGGGCCGGCAGCGGCTGGCTTCGTGTCGCCTTCCTCGGCCCCGCTGGGAGAGGGGGGTGGCTGGGGCATTGCTGGTGGTACGGGTGCCCCGATTCAAGAGCACCTGTTTGTGAGATACTGGAAACGTGCAGAAATAAGGTACAGAATAGTAGCTAAAAGACGTACTAAGGAACAAAATAGTAGCTAAAAGAGGTACGTCCTATGTTTGTTAGAGGTCTTGGGGTTTCGTCTTCCCTGAGAGTATTTGTAGTTGCTGGGTAAACAAATAGCCGTGTAACGTAACGCGTGGTGCTTGGGGATAGTATTTTTTACACCCATGTATGCAAACACTTTTGAGAAAACCTGAGAAGCTGAAAGGAGGGTATTATAACTTTGTTTTTCCTGGCTGACAGTCTGTCACCAGCTTTCTTTTTCAGTCTATTTACTGCTCTTCAAATACAGCGTCTGCCTGTCTTTTGGAAAACATTTCTTAGTGCGGAAAACAGATTTGCCAGTCTTAAAACAAAAAACAATAGAGCCTTTAAAAAGTAGGAAGGATAAAAAACTAAAACTTACTTACTAGAGGAGTGGTGTGTTCTGAAATGAAGTCAGTAAAGTTACAAAACTTTAGTCTTCCAAAGCAGCCGATGTATGCTTTTCGGCTTTAGGTCTGTTCTTTTATTTTGAGACCACCAGTCTCTAATTACGTTGTTGGGTGAAAAAGTATTCCTTCCATGTGACGTATTTATTTTCAAATCCTTGTTGAGTCCTCAGTCTGTAAGAAGGAAATTCATTTTCCTCGTTTTATACAGATATCAAGATAGCTCTGTAACGTAACATCTGGAGGCATATCTGCACATTTTTATATATTACTTGCCTGTTCAATTTCTGCTTCGGGGGAAAAAAGATTACCAAAAATGTTCTTTCCATAATCACTTTTTAAGTGATCTTTTACTGGATGAAATACAGGAATCTTTGTTAGTGCCATTTGAAGCTTTCAGTAAATGGATTTGCATCAAAATCCTGCGTTAGCAAAGACTCTTTAGCCAGCTGAGAGCTCTGATGTTTAGGGGGAAAAATGCTCTTTTGAGATCTCAGGCACAGAACTTGGCTCCTCTTTCTCCATTTGCAGAATAATGTTTCCTTAAGTCCCAATAAGAAAACTGGCAGGTGGGGTGTGAATGGTGCATGTTTCTTGCTTCTGTTTTAGTGGTTGAGCCAACAGTCTCTGCGGTGTTTCTTGTTTACATGTTTGACAACATTTGTGTGTTCTAATTTGGTTCTACGGCTTGGGATAGAGGTTGATGGGGATGTGAAACTTGTAACAGTCAACCATACCCTGTGCTTACTCACTGCATTTGTTTTGTGTAGTTTTTGTATAGTTATGTCTCTGTAAACTAAAGCATGCTTATAGGAGGTGACATGAATTTTTTAGAAAGGTGTAGTTATTATGAAAACAGATTTGTTTTGCCTCTTAAAGGAAGTGGCAATGTTTACAGGAAGTAAGGTGTTCTCCCATAAAGGTATGCTTTGAGTCCTCTGGCAGAGCATTACATTTGACTATAGCTTCATGTAGATCCGGGTGTCATCGGGACAAGAGTCTCCAACTCTTACAGAGCTGGAATGATGAGCCTAGTAATGCATGTCCAATAGAGCGTTACTCTGGTATGAGGCTTCAGGGCACCCCTGCTCTCCGGAGAAGTAATAAGAAATTAGAATTGGGATGAACTAGGTATCTTGAAATACTGATGTGCAAATGCGTGTGTTCTTGAAAAGAAACATTTGTCAGACTGAATTCTTAGTTTTTACTTGTTTTTTTCCAATGTGTTTTATTAGTAATGAGTTTTAAACACTTAAACATTTAAACGTTATAACATATAAATGTTTTGAATATAATCCCCTTCATTTTCAGAAACTAAAGAGAAAGATACTTCTGGTCTGTTTTCTAGTTATTGTTTGTAATTCCAGAAAAGTGTTTTAGAAATCTTAACATTCCTCTTATATTTGGAGTGCATATTGTTTGGGGATTTTTCTACTTGTTCAATATTTTTGGTGTTTTTGTGTTGTGGTTCTTTCTGTCCTTGAGAACCTTTTTCTAAACATACTTGTTGAATAATAGTAACACAGATTGTGCACATCTAAACCATTTTTAAAATCTTTTTCTTCAGGACTAACTGCTATGGAGAAGAAGCTGGCTGAATACAAATGTAACACAAATGAAGCGATTCAGCTAAAGCTAGGTAATGTCGGTTTTTAAGTACTGTGCATTTGAATTAAGAAACTTTCTTATAATGAAATCCACCCAGGTTTTATATATGTACCTGTTAATGTAAATATACAAACACAAGAATAGGAACGCAGTCTAATTAGACTAATACTAGCCTAATTTTGCTAAGACTAGTGCAGTTAAGTATAGCTGTAGAAACTCAGGCCTGTCCCTGCATCATAATGTTATCTGCAATTTATTAACGTATTACTGGAGTGCATTGGAATTTAACCTCCCTTATTTTTCTTTAAGTATTCAGTATGTTCTTTCAGTTTCTTCTTCTCTAAGCCAAATGCTATGATGTAGTCCTAAGCATCTGTTGTTTTCATGGTGACCTTAGAAGCAGAGCTCATCTTGTTAGGGTTACAAATTTCTAATTATTTTTTATTTTACATCTTTCCCTTTCCTCTCTTTTTTTTTTTTGAGGAAATAGTAAACACAAGAAAGAAAACTGAAAAGTGTTGTGTTGTTGGGTTGGGGTTTTTTGCTGCCCCCATGCCCTCCCCCATCTAGATTACCCAAGCCATTTTTAACAAAGTGTTTAAAACCTGAATAGAAGTAGTATGTTACTCTAAGATTTTAAGAACTGCTCCTTGCTTTATATAGCTTGCTTATTAGGACATCCAAAATACAAGCAGAATTACTGAACTCTTGATAGACTCACTTATATCTGAAACTATCTGACTTGTAGCAGTAATTTCTTAAGAAGAGAATAGGTCATACCTGTGTGTTTTTAATCTTTCTAGCCCTTCAGCATTTTGTTTCATTGAACAGAATAAATAGCATCACTTGTTAAGAAAATAAAAGTATTGAACCTCTTAAGCACTCCTCAGAGCTACCACTAACAGTCTGTTCCATAAAGTTTAATATTATTTTTAATGCATAATAAATTTAGCCTTGTGATCCACACCTGTCATTCTAACCCACGTACTTAAATCTTTAGGCCACTATAATTGTGAAACATTTCTCTTGCACTTAAACAGTATATTTGAAATAATCAGTTTGGGACTGGATCTAATGTTTTACGTTTCCACTTCTGCCTTTCAAAAACCCAAGGAAAGGATGAGAAATAACAAGAACTATTGGAGTGAATTTGGTCTAGAAATCCGAGGAGCTACTCATGAGTTTTCAGGGAGACTGCTAGAGGCTTTTTACTTGTTACTCATTGCCCTCTCTCTCCTAATATTTTCAGTTTTCTTTTTTCTTTTGCTGAGTGTAGATGTCACATATGCAAGCTATATTAAAAGAAAAGATGAGACTTCACAAACTAATACCATTTGGGAAGAGGAAAAAAATCACGCATTTCCCATGTGCATATAAAAGCACACTGTCTTCTTCTGGGTCCTCATTTGATCCATGGTGATATTTCAGAATTGCTCTATTTTTGCCTTTTTTTGTTTTGCTACTTTACCTCAACTGTTTAGCTCTCTGGAAAAAAAGTCATGGGGAGATAATAACTAATTATTTTTGTAATTTTGGTGCAAATACCACTATTGTATTAGTGCCATTGTTTTTAATGTATCTGTGTTGATTCTTAAAAATTTTAACATCAACATTAATGCATGTAAACGTTTTTTTCTATTCATCACTCTCTGAAGACTCCTTACAATGTGGTGTTCTGAACTACATATGAGAGAAGAGCAAAAAAGCGATAAGGCAGCTTCGATTACGTGATTGGTCTTGTTTAGTGTAGGAATATCCATTTGGGCAGTGTACTTGGTGTTCAACACGGAGTAAAAGCCAGTAACAGTCAGGATATATATGTGTATGAAACTGTATATATATATGTCTGAATATGCATGTATCTGCATCAATTTCTCCATTTTACTGTGTTTACTGATTTGAGGAAATAACATGCATCTAATTTTCACAAGATGTATTTGTTTCATTTGTATGTCAGCCTAACGTAGGCTCACAACTGAAGCTGTTTATAGTGAAAGAATGCATAAACATCTAGCAACGCATCTCTGTATGAACAAACTGATGACTTGGTCATGTTCATTTTTTCTTCTCAGTTCGCTTTCCTGAGGATTTGGAAGATGACAACACAACATTTAATCCAGAGTATAGCCATCAAGTATTTGGAGATGAGTAAGTTAAAGTTTTCAGAGTAAAATTAATAGGTCTGGAAGGGGGAGGTTGGTTCCTAATTGCTAGAGAACAGGAAATACTACTATAGCAAACTATTTAAAATGACACACAATACTTCAGTTTTATGACTGTATAGTTAAATAATGGCCTTGGTATTTAGCATGTGGACTTACGGCCTTGTAGTCATTTTATGTGCTACTTTTAAGATATTAGCAGAGGACAAAATGCCTGATTGTGCAAACAGAATTACTTGTCTCAATGGCTATTGCATTCAGGTAATCTGTTAAGATTTGTAAGAATTAATAATTCTTCCTTAAAACTTTCACAGTAATGAGTGCCAAAAAGGTATCTGTCAACAGTATACCAATTTATTTTTTACTACAATATAGCATGGAATTTTTAGTGAAAAAGATTTAAGTATTAACTTAAACTCATATTCTTGGCTGTTATAGATAATTGATAACTATTGAACTCAGGCATTTGTTTTCTCTAATACGTACACCTGTAATCAGTTAGATATTCAAGAGATACAGAAACTGTTTAAAATAGGCATTTCATCTTTTTTCAAGTATTCTAACTTAAGTAGGGAAACTAGCCCTAGTGCTAGAATGTCATTTAATACTATCAGAAGAGCAATAGTGAAAAGTCTGGCTGTAGCTTTAAAAAAAAAAGTTAAAGCTTTAAAAAAAAAAAAAGTTAAAGGAAAATACATGCACATATCTGTCTACTTGAAACAGTTTTTTAACTTTCAATTCCTTTAAAGAGCATTCTAAGTACTGTGTGCTACCTATAGTAATTGTAATAAAATTAGTTGCACTATTGCACATCTACTGCAGCTATCACTGAGAGTAATTGTGCTTTTAGTAATGGGAGAACTCTCCAATCTGTCAGTATAGCTAACATACAAATTATTGTTCTGGCAATTCAAACTTTAAATTAGAAATGTGCTACCGTAAAGGAAAAAGCTCGGTTAAAATGCATTAAAAAAAAAAAAAAGGAAAGATTCTAATGTCTTTCTGTGAATATAACCATTTTCTGCATTTCATTTTTTTTGCCTGAAAAGAAATTCTCTAGATTTAAAGCAATGTAGTACTTATATTCAGGCAACTCACATTTTTTGAAGTGTATTAAAAAAAAAAAAAAAATCTCTAGTCCATACCTTTTTGTATTTACTTGGTTCTAATTAAGTCAAATAAGTATATAGCAACTTTCCACCAGAAACACACTTGTTGCTATGATTTGTTATCTACTTGTGTTTTATACAGTAACTTGCAGTAGTGTTCCAAAATGTTAGACTGCTACACTGCAAACCTAAGTTTTAGTAAATGATATTAATTGGTATTAATAAATAAACAATAATGAGGTTAACATATTAGAAACATAAATACAATATTAGTTATCTTAGGTATTCTTTTGTGAGCTATCACCGTAAATGTACAGGCGCTGTCTTACTGAGTCCAAGGACATGTTCTATTTCTGCACTAGAGGAGCAAAATAACTAATAAAAATAATGTAAGGCATTCTTTCTCTAGAGAGAGACGCATTCAGTCTGATTCCCGTTTTCCTATAAGGAGTCTTTAGAATGCCTCGCTGGGAAAGATGATGTGAATTTAAAGTGATAAGTGAAAGCGCTGTATTGTGAATATTCTATGAAGCTAATTTAGATCTCCTGAATGTGCTTTTTTCCTTCCTCAGTGAAGTTGCCTTTGGCTACAAGGGACTGAAGATCCTCTTGTACTATATTGCTGGTAACCTGTCAACGCTCTTCCGCATCGAATATACATCTAAAGTTAATGAGAAGTTTGACTGTGTGGAGGTAAAGACAGAGCCAAAGCTGTACTTATTGGGAAAGTTTAATGGAATATAGACAAAAATTCAAGGTTTAGTAATTACCCACCCAAACATGAGTTACATTTTAAAAAAAGCTTCCCATTATACTAACCTAAAAAAAAAGCTTTGAACTCCATCTGTACGTTTTCTCATTGCTCTTCCTTTGACTTCAGTACTGCCATCAAAAATGTGCCAAATGCTACAGCCAAACAAAAGGTACTAATACCAAGGCTAGTTCCACAAAAAAAGGCAAGTCAATTTTTATGTTAGACGTCTCCAGGAGGACTAGTGGTTTTCTTCATATTGAAGAGAATCCAGTAAGAAGGAAAACTGATTTTTTTCAGAGTGGATTGTAATGCATGAAGAAAACTTTGTACCATCTGGGTTTTGCTTAGTTATAGGGAAGAAAAATTTGATTTCTTTTGAAAAGAGCTACTGATGAGGTTATTGGTGAATCTTCACAATATTCTGTAGTGTGGTTATACACTTGCACTGACTTCAAATTACTCTGCCTGAGAAAAGCTATTCTCTTTTCTAAGAGTAAGCATCTTTATGATTTGAAGCTGTATTTAAAGTTCATAATTTCAAATTCATCAGAACTTATTTAAATGCTTTCAAGGGAAAGCCTGTCTTTCTAAAGAAAAATAATACTGGAATGAAAGTTCTATAGATTTGTCCTTCCTTGTTCTGCACTTGTGTTAAATATACTTTTAAATATACTTAGTTCCGCAGGCTAAGTCCCTGGAAATATACTTTTGTATTTTGAAATATTTCTGAGGCTAGGACAATATATCTTGTGAGTGAAAGGTCATATCCTTCAATCTTAATAAGCTTTTAGAAATAAATAAAAAAAAGAAAGCCTGTTGGCTAAGTAATAACCATATTAAAATCAAACAGACCACGTCCAGCCTTTCACCAATATAATTTCAAAATCGTGTCACAGTGGGAATCCACACCAAAATACCTTTTTTACTCACATGCTATCTATTTTCTGTACAAATAACAAAGCTGCTTTACTTTTCTAGAAGTACAAGCAAAGTAAACAAGGTATGTCATGCCTTAAACTAACACTGCAGCTTTTCTGATCGCTCAGAATCCTTGCTTTTTTCAAGCCCAGCATTGCCTCTACTGAATTATTCCTCCAGTTGCTTAAGGGACTGAGACGGGGACAAAAAGATCATCTGTTTGAGCTAGACTTCCGTATACTCTTTTTCTAGAATGCTTACAGGTTTTGACTGAAGCATTTTCACTGTGCTTCCTTTGGTATTAACACAGTGTGTCCTAATAAGCTGCTCATATGGCTACATCTAAACCTTAGCAAGGAAAAAAGACATGGTGGTCAACAGTCTCGTTCTGCCGTTTGTATTTAGCATTAGTAACACTACATGAACCTCTGATAATGTGTTGATATTTGAAAATAAGCAGGTTGTTAATTTAAATGCATATTACCATGTATTTCTTTAAGTAAACTGTTTAGTTGCTTAGCTAATTTGGGATACTAATATTAAAATACAAACCATATACTCTGCATGACTGGTAATCTTTCTGCTGCAAATCGCGTTCTGGAAAGGACAGTAGTCTGCCTTGAACAAGCTGGTTAAAAGTGAGTTTTAACGCCGTGTCAAGTTATTCACACCTTATCCCCACGCAAGCCCTTTCAACAGCAGGTGACTTTATTCTCTGATAGGAAGTTTGTTACTGTTATTACTACAGCAGCTGCCACTATCTCTGTCTGCTAGGGACTGACTGAAATATTTGCCTAAATACTGTTTGCTGTTTCTCCAACATCTTTAAACGTTAGGTAAAAAATTAAGATCCTGAAATGCCAGTAGCCAGAACTTCAAGTATATTTATGCATCTTAATATTGTTTCCCTGAAGATGGACCTATATATCCCATGTTAGTAAGGAAGGCTCAGGAAAGTATAATCATGTTTTGAACAGAAGTATGTTCTTGGTTAGCACTCCATTTAATGATAATGGACAAAATTGATCCCTTGGGTGGAGTTGATTCTTTTAAATATCTGAAGAGAGGCTGCTTTCTTCTAGTGCAAATATGAATAGCATTGACTTCTGAATTGCTAGCTACTTTCAGATTTGCAGCTGTTCAAGTAGCCTCCTTTTGTTTTGGATTTCATGATGGAGTGAAGGAAAGTATTTCACTAACTTATAAAACAGTCTTTGCTATCAATATGTTATCTTGCTTTGCAGCTAGTCTAATATATTTGCTTTAACACAAGTTAGTGAGTGCAATTTTAATATTAGACGTACTTTTTTAGGTAATACAACAGATCGCTCTATTGTTCCCTGCTAGAATTAATATTTATAACTGATAGAAAAATTCAGCTTTCAAATATATTTCTATAATTATTTTAAGTGAAGACACTTTGAAATAACATCCAAGTAATACACAAATGTTATAATTGTCTATTAGTACAATAATAATCTCTATTTTAAGAAGTATTGAGAGTTGAATATAATGTACGCTTAACTACATTGCCCACTTAAGTAGTCCTACTACAGATCAAGTCTAGTTATGAAGTCCATACTGTAGTCCCCATCATCTCACATGGTTTGTGTATGAAGGCAATACATTACAGGTAGCACTTGCATGAACCATAAGCTCAACGAGTCTCACAAGTCAACAACGGTTTTTGCACTCTTAAATGTCTTGTCTGTGCTTAACACTGCTGCAGCAGCCAACAGGATTGTTCTTCCTTAAAGAAATGGTTCTGTGTAAATCCTTGCAAATTGGTAAGATATGAGTGCCTTGCTTGGATAAAAGAAACCTCTCACCAATATCAAAGAAATACACAAGGGAAAGGCAGTAAACAAACTTCAGTAACTCCTTGGTATATGAGCATTTTGGAGAAGTTTTTTGAAAGTGCCTACGATGTAATGGGTGCTTCTCTAAACAACTACAGGTATTAATAAATCAAGCTGTTTGTATGCTATTGGTATTTCCAGATTCCAATAATTCAGGACTCACTAACTGAAAATTGGATCACTTAAACTTATGTCACCACTCAAACTGAGGATTCTGGGATTTCCTTCTGTAAGAGATGGAGATCTTATTAACCCTAAAAGTAACTGACAATATAGTTTCTTTCCTTTCTTAGATTGTCAGGCTTCATTTCAAGGGGAGAGAACCTTAGGGAGGCAACAGGTAAAAATATGTTGTGGTTATGTAGAATCATAGAATATCCCAAGTTGGAAGGGACCCATAAGGATCATCAAGTCCAACTCCTGGCACCGCACAGGTCTGCCCAAAAGTTTAGACCATGTGACTAAGTGCACAGTCCAATCTCTTCTTAAATTCAGACAGGCTTGGTGCAGTGACTGCTTCACTGGGAAGCCTGTTCCAGTGTGTGACCACCCTCTCGGTGAAGAACCTCTTCCTGATGTCCAGCCCAAATTTCCCCTGCCTCAGCTTCACACCGTTCCCACGGGTCCTGTCACTGGTGATAACAGAGAATAGGTCACCTGCCTCTCCACTCCCCCTCGCAAGGAAGTTGTAGACTGCGATGAGGTCCCCCCTCAGCCTCCTCTTCTCCAGGCTGAACAGGCCCAGTGACCTCAGCCGCTCCTCATACGTCTTCCCCTCTAGGCCCTTCACCAACTAAGAACTAAGATGCGTTATCTTATGTGCTTTCAACAGGTGAGAGTTTGTCTCCTGTCACTGTTAGATGAATCTTATGAACATGAGGGGAGCAGGTTTTTTTAAACATGACACACAATACTTCTTACAGCATGTTCATCCCTTTTTATGTATCATCCACGTGGTCTGTTATTGATCTGATGCTTGGAATTCCTGTTTTAATTCTAGAGGATTTTTACATGTTTTTTGCAGATGTGCAAAATGAAAGTCAGTAGAGATTCTTAGTTAAGGATTCCTAAAAGTTTATCACCAGTGCAGACTTAAGATCGGTGTAAATAATGCACTTATACAATTTGAAAAGAAATGAGTGTTTCTGAAATACTGTGCTTATACAAATACTTATTCTTGTTAATGCATGTAATTCCATGATTCTGCAAAACATGGCTAATTTTGTGTTATGCAGTTAAATTAGCAAATGTAAAGAAAATACGTTAAATCAGTATTACTTTAGGATGAACAGAGAAGGTGTTTTGTTTTGAGAATGAAATGGATGTAAAGACTGTACATGTTTTAACTGGGTTGTTACACCGAGTACTGTAGTGCTATATCTTAATTGCTTAATAGCGCTCTCTACAAATATAAATATAAATGTTGGTAGTACCAAACCATTAAGAATAAAACTTGTTTGTGCTGAACCACATCCATCTTTCTCTACACTAAAAATGTAACTGAATGATAAAGTGCTATTCATTTGCAGGTGCATTGCTTCTACTTAAGGGAGGATGGTTGAAAGGACAGGAATTAGTAGCATGTTGTATTAGCCTTTTGTAGTGTATTTTGTTCTAAGCATCTTAATTTCCCTGTTTTGAATGCTAAGTAGCAAGGGTCTTGGTTTTGAACTAATACCCATCATGCATGTAAACGGTGTGAAAGAGCTGCTTAGTAAGTTAACACAAAGTGTTCTTGTGTAAGTCCTTGTGGAAATAGATACAATACAAACATTACAGCTGAACTCACGGCAAACTCCATTAAGTAAAAACCTGGATTCATTGTCCAGAGGAAAGTTTGAATTGAATGTAAGCTCATTTTGTTGAATGTAATGTCAGGCTTTTAGGGGTTGTATTGAGGAGTACGGTTTTGTTAAGTTGAGACCAATTCATTAAGTTTTATTGCCTGGTGAGAAGCAGTAATACGTTATTGTGAAACTTCATCAAATATTCATGGTTAAAAAGAAGTAGTAAATGTATTCAATCAAGTGGTCTTTTTGGGGTCTGAAAAGGATTATGAAGTCTGCTCAGCTGATAGTCTCTAACTTTCAGTTTGGTTAACTGAAAAAGGGTACTTCTAATCTCTGAATTTAATTTTGATGTTAGAATATTTCTTTCCTCCCTGGTGTTAGATTTTACAGGTTGGATATGCTGTCAGTATCCCTAAATGATATTTTTATTATTTAATCAACTTTGTTTTCAAAGTGTTCTTTGATTAGAATGCAGGATGTTTGTCTTCTGAGTTTGCAATGTAGTTTGCAGCTGACTATAGGCAGGCATTTCAAGCAGTGAGACATAAGACTGCAAGTGTGTGCTAGCTGTCACTTTCTTGTTTGGGGGCTACTGTTTTTGGTCTTTGTTCCTTTTTCTCCACTCAGTTCAGCACCACCTAATACCTCTTAAGCTGCTTGTTTGGGAACCCCAGCTCCATAAGGCTATGTGCCACAGTCGTAGAGACTTGTGGGATGAAAAGTCTTGGCTTCTGATTTTACTGCTCTTTCAGAAATAAATGTGTTGCATCCAACAAACTAGGAAAAACAAGAGTAGTGTTCTTTCCATGTGACTGAATTTATAGCCTCCTTCCTTGTCTTGCCATTTGTGGTATTCCTTCACACAATGCTTTTATTAGAATAGCTATCAACGCTCTTAGGTTTTTCATGGGTAAATGTAACAGTCCATGAACATAAAAATGTTCAGAAACTTATGATGTAACTGCTAGTTTTTGGATACTGAGGGTGGCTGGACTGTGACCTTCCTGTATCTCTCCAGTCCTTTGTCTGCTGGGATGTCACTATTGAACAACAGGAACACTTCCTTGCCTTGTTTTCTTTGAAATTGCTGATAGGCCATAGCACCTCTTTTTATATTCATCTCTAATAGCACAATGGTCACTTTGTCTTTTTTTTAATCTTCCTCTGATCCTGACCCCTTTTGTATTCCCCAGGCAGATGATGTTGAAAGTAAAATTAGAGAAATCATTCCTCCTGGTTTTTGTACAAACACAGATGACTTTGTCTCTCTGCTGGAAAAGGAGGTCAACTTCAAGCCCTTTGGAATGCTGCTACACACATATTCTGTTCATAATGAGGAAGCTGGTGAAGACATAACTTATCAGATATATAAGGTATGAAAAAATAAGTGAAACTTCTCAAGCAGACAACTTAGTTTACTTTGAAGTGAGGAACTTTGTGTAATGTTTCAACTGTAGTATATAAATGCGATCATTTAACCAGTTTATTAATTACGAGCATGTTCTTTTTGTACTGGAGAATTTAATTAGGTTTTACAGATTTTCTTTCCTCTTGCATCTGTGATAGGCTTCACCTGACTTCTCCTGGCTTTTTCCCTAGGCTGACATGACATGTCCAGGCTTTCGAGAATATCATGAAAGGCTTCAGACGTTCTTGATGTGGTTTATTGAAACTGCTAGCTTTATTGATGTAGATGATGAAAGATGGAACTACTTTCTAGTGTAAGTACAGTTCTAAAGCAATAGTGGACCTTATTACCTCCACAAAGCCTGCATTTTAATTGTGGCTGGCCAATTATTGGAGCAGTATAATGATATTTTTCCCAGGAAAGAAAAACCATTGTTTATCAGGCTTGAGTTTTCCTCCATTATGCTTTGGGAAACCTTGAGAATAGAGCTGAATTAAATGCTGTTGTCCGTTAGAGCCCTGAATGTAGGCTTAAACAGTAAAATGAGCTTTGCCTGTGTTTTCTTTTACTTGCCACCTATTCATCTTTATAATAGGCAAGTGCACTGAAGTGCTGCAAAGAGGTCTGATTTATCCAAGTTGCTGCACACCAATTAAGTGAATTGTACATTCAGAACATAGCAGGTGTACCCATTGGGCCCTCACAGAGTAGCTTGCTGACACTGAAAATTCAGTTGGAGAATGGAAAAGAAAATGGACACTGCATGGGAGCGCGACTGTAATTGACCTGCTTGGCTTTCTGTTTTATCTGCAGATTTGAGAAGTATAATAAGGATGGAGCTACGCTCTTTGCGACCGTAGGCTACATGACAGTCTATAATTACTATGTGTACCCAGACAAAACCCGGCCACGTGTAAGGTAATTGGCGGCGTAACTCGTGCCTTGCCTTTTATTTCAGAAGAGGGAACTGCTGAAGTTCCCAATACTTGTTTATAATGGTGTTGATTTGTTTAAAAAAATCCCCATTATTAGCTGGCTATGCACTGATTTATTTCATTGTTCCCTTCTTGAAGCAGAGGGAATCTCAAACAAGTTTTTGAATATTTAGCAATTCTAAGACTACATAAGAGTTATGGTTTAAAATTAAGATTGGTACATGTACTTTAATGAAAAATGAAATACCATTTAGTTTTTAAGTCTTTATATTATAATGTTTGCAAATGCATGCGTTTGAACTGAAATATCAATGCATTCCTTTGTCTGTAGCCAGATGCTGATCTTGCCACCATTCCAAGGAGAAGGCCATGGTGCTCAGCTTCTTGAAACAGTTCATAGATACTATATGTCTTCTCCTACAGTACTTGATATAACAGGTCTGTGTTAAATTTTTAATTAAGTTCACCTGTTCAATAACACAACTTGTAGCATTCACAGATTGCTAGCCCACAAACCAACTTTCATGTTCGCTTGTCAGAATTAAATGGCCTTTTGAAGATTTAGCTTCAGCTCAGTTCAGGATTAATGGTACCCTGTTTTATAGAAGAACTGTATATAATGTAGCTCCCTAAATCCTTTACTTAGAGAACAGCACACCAGGAAAATTCAATCCCTAGCATGCACGGATTACCAGCTAATTAGCCATTTTATTGTGAGATACACAGCTGAATTTGCCAGGAGATCAAGCTTTGTCAAATTTCTTGTTCAACTTACTTCTATTAGCCAAAACTCAAAACTGAGAAAAATCTAAAATAGCATATTAATATTTGTGCAGGTAAAAATTTTACAGACTAAGAATTTGTACAGGACTTGTGCTTCAGGAGCATGGCCAAATGCATCCATCATGTCAGAGGTGTGTGCGCCATACATAAAAATAAAATTTTATGGAAGAAGGGGGGGGTATATACACCTGGAAAAAATATAGCATGAAAGTTGGCTACAAATATGATATTTGTCCTGTGGTTTCAAGACCAGTATAGGAAGAAACACAGTTCAAACTCGAATTGACTATTTAACTGTAGGTGCCATCTCAGAACTCATTTTAGGTCTTAGTTTAAAAAATAGTTCTCCACCTCCCCAAAAAAATAATTAAAATGCAATAGAATACTTGCTTTCTTTATGTATCACTGCAGGATAATCCTAACACAAGGTAATCCACCTGGTAATTTGAATCCAGTTCATAGGAACCTAGGGTAGTACTACTTCCTCTATGCAACATGAAGTCTTGTTCATAGAGTGGTATTTTTTTTATTATCTCTTTTCC
Organism: Anser anser; assembly: GCF_964211835.1. Classification (NCBI taxonomy): domain Eukaryota; kingdom Metazoa; phylum Chordata; class Aves; order Anseriformes; family Anatidae; genus Anser; species Anser anser. Next base: position 21,585,189 of record NC_139726.1, read on the forward strand.
TGCTAATACTACAAAGCTGTACGTTGCTCTTACAACTGAGGATAAACAAATTCTTAACACTGAATAAATCATTTGACATGTTTCATGGCTCAGTGCCTTAAATGCGGAGTTGTAGCAAACAGTATGAATTTGCTCTAAAATAGCTTTTAATTATAGACTTTGTCCTGCTTTTTTCCATAAATAAATATTCTCTTTGGCACTCAAGTTATGGAATCTTTTACGAAATCATTTATTGTCATTTTTATGAGAAAGTCAGGCTTGACAACTGTGATATGTGGCCAGAATACTTAGTAAAATTAAGCAAAGCCTTTTCCTCTTTTCAGAAAGGTTAAAATTTAAATTCCCTGGAGGAAATAATGCTTTAAAACATTTCAGAGTTTCACTTTTGCAATGAATGTTTTGTCCTGGTTATAACTTGTCATCCTAGCTGACACAAGTGAAATGTATATTGCTAGTATACTATATAGAAACTATCTGAACTTTTTTAAACTGATTTGGGTGAAAAGGAATGGAATAAATGAATTTCAGTACAGCTTCTCCAATTTCTTTTGCAGAATACATGTCATACACCTAAAACTTTGATAGCAGTACTTACAATTAAGCATGGTTGTTTATATAGTGATGAATACTGTATCTGGTTTTGTCTTTCACAGTCCTTGTAATTACATACAGGAGGTGAAGCAACAAATAATGCTTATATTAACTATGTGCTCTTATATGCATTCTTTCTAGCTGAAGATCCATCTGAAAACTACATAAAGCTAAGAGACTTTGTTCTTGTAAAGCTCTGTCAAGACATGCTTTGCTTTTCACCAGGAAACTTAATGCAAGGCTTCAGTCAAGAAATGGTGATGGAAGCTCAACAGAAGTTGAAAATAAATAAGGTATTAAATCAGAACTGTTGTAGTTGGACCTATTCTTATGAAGCTAGTAGAAGAGCAATTTAAACATAGATGTGGAGACTTGGAATTTGCATACTCCAGCATATTTTAACAGATTTCTAGGATCTATCTCAAAGAGAGGTACATAGCTCATGGTTTGAAATGCCTTTTTTTTTCCTACTGATATTGCTGATGTAATAGAATCTGAGAGTTACCAATTTTTTCAGGTATCAGCTTCCATTTTTTTCAAGTATATCTATACAAATAGCCATTGTTTTGGGAATGCAGAGCACTAAAGTAGCAAGCAACTCTTACTAAGGCAGCTCTAAACATTTAGAGAACTAAACAGTTAAATTTAACAATTAAGTTCGCTGATAATCTCCACAGTGAGTGATTAAAGTCATTGCTGAGTATAGTAGTGAAGAGGCAGAGTTGCTTAACTCAAATATTTGAGTATAGTTCTGTGAAAACATTGAATGAGTCTTACAGCATGCAAGGGGGACAAGCGGTATTCAAACATTCACAAAAATCATACCTCTTGGGTAAGGGAAGTACATCTGCAGCCTTCCGCGTATGAGATCTTAAGCCGCAGAGGATAAATAATCTGATTTTTTTAATAGTATCTAAACACATATAGCAAACCATTTTATTCTGTTGCTCAGCAAAGGAATACTTGATCTTGAATTCAGTTTTAATGTTGCAGCAGTTAGTAGTAATATAGTAGCAACATGAATCTTGTTTCCTTCCCAGATGTGACACTAGCTGATCAGTGTTCCAAAATTACTTCAATTTTCTATTAGAAATAATTAGTCTTCCGTTCTCTTCCTAGTAAACAGAAAACTTTAAATATTGTTTCTTTCTCATATTTAGAACTTCCAAGTAGCTTTGTGAAGAGTGGTAGGTATGTCAAGATTATTAAAATTAGTACAGGAGGTACTGTGTAGTAATAAATTGCTTAATGTCACTCTAGTTCCAATCCCTGAGTTCTTTGAAGCCATTTTGGACTATGGCTTCTGGACTTTTTGCTGCTCATTTGCTGCAGGTCATTGAAACACCTCTGTGGCTGGTACAGCATTTTGAGAAATCAGACACTGGCTGCATGGAAGAAATAGAGAAATAACTAATATTTATTCGTTTAACCCACTGGTGAGGAGGGTCAGGCTCATAGGCTTCGTCAGTGCCTCTGACTGGTGTCCGATAAGCTGAGGAATCACTCAAAGTGGATAAATACTGTCATATTAGAGTTCTGTTAACTGATCTTTTTATTTGGACATTATTTTTATTCTTTCTGTTCATTAGCAACACACAAGACGAGTTTATGAAATTCTCCGATTGCGTGCAACAGATATGGGTGATGCAGAACAGTCCAGAAGCTATCGGTTGGATGTTAAAAGAAGACTGATTGGCCCCTATAAGGTGTATATGACTTAAGTATCATTTAATACTTACTTCAAGGCTAATTATACTTGATTTTACTTTCATTTCCATAAATGTAGCTGATGCTAATTATGTTGCCAATCAACTACTATTAGTTATGCAGTGATCAACTGACACGTATACAGATGCAGAGAACATTAGTTCATAACTCTGCTGAAGGTCTTGTTTGTCTCCTGTTTCTTGCTCAATTCCAGCATTAAGTTGTTATTGAGCTTATGGTATGTAGCCCTACAGGTGACATTACATCCAGATAGACTTAAGGGGGGGAAAAAAGTCTATTTCTTGAAAAGGTTAAGAACATCTTAAATAAACAAACCACAAAGTTGGAGGTGAGGGGTAAATGTCATAGCACATTTACACAGAATACAAGGTATAGTTTAGATTCCTGTTCTACTTGTTAACTGGGTCTAACAAAGCAGCTTGCTAGAAGTAATAATAGCCATGTCAACATAGGACTCCATGCAGATGGGATATAAAGTAATTTCAGAAGTGAAGTTCAAGCAACTATTGAACTTAGTGTAAAGTAATTTTCATAGTTCCTACTAAATATGCTTGTGAGGATCTTCAGTATAGGTGATCTGTGTTGCATTAACTGACCATCTGAGACACATGTATGTGTATATTGTAGTTGCTAATCACGTCAGTCTCTGTATTAAGAGTTAAAAGACCACAGATGAACCTAGGTTTATTGCTGTAACTAGCTTGTTAGCTACTCTGCAATTACGTACTTACTGAGCAGACCAAAACCTGGTTGGAAAAGTTTGGCAAAGTATCAGAATTATCTTGATTATCTTGCAAGCCTTCCTAAAGCAGCACTTATCTTGTTATATCAAAATAGCAAAACTCTGATTGTACTCATGTTGGACTTAGGGGGGCTGTTAGCAGAAATGAGAACCCAGCACTGCATTAAACACTTGGCTGATCTGGAGACAACGCCATGTCATGCTGAGTGACAGGATCTTAATCAAAACGCTTTCTATTCTTTCATGAGTGTCTTGTCTCATTTGCTAAATTTCACTCAGTGTCCACTACAAATAAGGCCATGATTTTCCATCTAACAGGACTGTTACATGGTTCCAATTCATTCATTCAGCACTGAAGTCCTGTGGGGAAAACCCAAAATTCCGTAGGCATCTTCAGTTCTATTGCTTCTAACAATCATTTCAACTTGAATCTTTGCATGTAATAAATACATTAAGAACAAAAAGTTATACAGATCTTTGTATTGCTAGATATGTAATATCGGTCCTCTAAAATTTTAGAATATTCTATTTCATTTAGAGTATTCCATTTAATTTTTCAACAATAATTCTTTTCAAAAGAATGTAAACAGGGAAAAGGTGTTGGCTGACTTTTAGGTTAATACACTGACTTTAAACAGTGCTTCCAAAAAAGTTTAGTCATGCTCTTGTTTAAAAAAAAAAAATTAGCCTTTCCAGAACTGCAACTAAACTCTCAATATGTAGTAATTTGGAGGAGGAAAGTAGCTTTTTGTAAATAATCGGCAATATTACAGCATTCTTAATGTTACTTGTTTATATAAAGCACTTGATAACTTCATTTGGACGGTGCTGTCCAGATGTAGAATAAATTAAGGTAGTGGGAACTTAGTAATAGTGGTACTTGCATTTTACAGCTTCTTCATGGCTAGCTGTAGCAGAAATACAACTGATTTCAGAAACCCAAACCAAAAATCCATTAATACACCTATCCCCCATCAAGTCTTCACATTAGCAAGGAGATTATTGCTAAAAGTACTGCAATTTTTACATATACCACACCACTCAGTTGGAATGACTGGTACTGACAACTATATTGCTCCTGGTATAAGAACTACTAATACAGGAAGTGAAATATTTGGTACATGGCATCGCTCTGAGGTAATCCAGAGGGTGAACAGCTTGTGAAATTTGGTGTTATCAAATATTCTACACAGAAGAGAAAAGGCTATAGCCTAAATGTTTTTTTAAGCTTTGACAAATGTTTTTTAAGCTTTGATTATTCAAGTAGTAGGGAGCTAGTTTCTATAGAACAGGGGACTTTTGCTTCTGCTCTGTAAAGCCATTGCTGTATGTGACAGTGTAAAATCTATTTAGGGAAGACTATCTTTATTGAAAAACAAAAAATCTGCTTACCTGGGGTTAGAGTTCTCTCTATTTGTCCTACAAAGCCCATGTAGAGCATTCAATAAATACCAAGTAGAAGTTCTGCTTTTTCTTATACATTATTAGCAGAATTGTTCTTGCTATACTCCATGTACCAACTGCTGGGATATAAAACTTCTAGATGTCTCAAATTTAAATTAGATTATAATATACCTACATATTTCTGTTAATTAAGCAGACTTGCAATTAATTCTAGAATAGAGAGGTTTTCATTTTTCTACTGACAAACTTTTTGCTCAGAAAGGTTCTCATGTCTAATTTTACTTGGGTGACTTTCACATTTTGAGTATCTTACTCATTGTTAGCCATAATTGCTTTCAAATATGACTAGATGTTGACTGGATAGAGCAAACATGAATCTAAAATTCCAGCAGTTATGTTGCTTTCGACATCCTTTCTACAAGGAAATGTTTCTTGAATATTGGCCAAAGATGTACTTGGAGGCCTCATCAGGACACCCGTACAGGATCTTCTCCTTTTTTGAACTGAAATTTATCTATCTATGGGATCTGTGGGAGATTACTAAAGCTTCTCAGATCTTACCCATTTATAACTTACCATGGTCTCAACTCCCACTTCCTCACCCTCAGCATCAGTCATCAAAATCAAACAAATTTTCCTTTGAGAGAGAAGTGTGAAGTTAAATAGAGTATAGAAGGGCTTTGGTCTTGAGACTGATGGGAAAAGCAAACTTGTTTGAGGGGAATTTTCTTTTAACAAACTTGATGATTCCACAGGCATGGGAAATACTTACTGATGAGATACCAAGCATACATAATGCATATATTTCTTTTTTAATTGCTTGATTAATGACAATATAGAACTAAATATTGTGGTAGTTTTTCTAGTTTGTAGTTTGTAATGCCATAAATTCTAGTAGTGTAACGTTAGTCCTAATCAGTAGGCGTAAGGTAAAACTTTGAAACCATTTTTCACTTTGCTGGTTTACTGGTAATACAAAAACTATGAAGCTTTAACCAAAGAGATTTCCTAATTAAACACTGTTAATGTTCTTTATTATTAGGGATATCTTAATAATGAAATTGAATAAGTATAATGAAATACTGTATTTTTAATTGTTCGTTACATTCAAATTACTGTTTTGTTTAATTGTTTAGAAAAAGCAGAGAGAACTTGCCAAGATGAGAAGGTGTCTAAGACCAGAGGAGCTGACGAATCAGTTGAACCAAATAGACCTAAACATGCAACACGAACAGTTAGAAGAGAGCTTCCAACAACTTGTTTCAGATTACCGAAGAGTTCTGGAACGACTTGCACAAGCATGAGGATCCTACCTGTACAGGAAACTTGCAAATTTCTATACAGTGTTGTGAAGCACATCTTTAATTGCCACTTAACTGCAAAAAAAAAAAACTCATGTGACGTTTTAATCACATTAAAGGTGATTTGTGTTTCTGTGCATTTTGAATATTTTCTATTTTTGTGTTGTAGATTTTAAAATGTACTTTAGGTTTGGGAGCACTTATTGCTGAAATAAACAATGTAGATTCTCAGATACAGTAACACTCCAATTGTTTGAATTTTCTTTTACCCTTCTGTTTTGCCTCAAGAGTTAACAGATAACTGAATAGCAAGATATGTGATACTTAGATTGCAATTTTCTTATTTCTCCTAACTTGATCCTCCTCAGGCTGTTTTACTTGGGTCTTACAATACCGTGTAGGCCTGCGCAGTCTTCAGTTGAATGCTATATGAACAAGTAACAAGGCTGGTTCTTTGGTCTGTCCAGCACACTTCCTGAATACAGGCTATTTACAGAGATATCTTGTCTGTATGATCATGTAGTTCACCTACAGCAGTATCAAAAACTAGTATAATCGTTAACGATGATAATGAGAGATCTCTCCTGAGCTGAGTAGTAATCCCTGAAAGTAGAAGGGGAGGAGTGGTGGTGGTTTAGTTTTTTCATTTTGTTTTTCATTGAGCATGTTGAGGTGTTGATGTTAAGCCAAAAGGGAAAGTTGAGTGTAAGAACTGTTTTAATTCAGTTTTCTGCACTTGTGTCTCTGGATAAGTCTACTGAAGATGTTATAATAACACTGCCTCACCTTTCACATTACAGAGGCTGAAGTCATTCATGAGGTAGATGGAAGAAGTTTAAGACTTAAGAAACTGTAGGACTAACAAGGAAAAAAACACTTGATTGGCTGTTTGCCCCTTTATCTTGTTTGAATGTTGTTTCCCTATTTGTAAGTTGTTATTCCTGTGGGGGGAGAATAGAAAGGCAGAAGAGTCTTGCAGGTCTGCTCCTGCTTTCTAGCACCTGTTGTGGGAAAGGTTTGTCTGTTGTGACCCACAGGGTATATGGATATCCTAAAAAGGCTGAACAATGTAATGAAATGGTAGAGATGGTGAACATTGTAATATTCCATTGATGGTGGAAGATAGATATGAAAGAAGCTACTGAGAAAGATGCACAAAATCATTTTTCTTAGACAAGCTGTGAAACCTCTTGGGGCAAACTCATCTTTTCATAACCTACGGGAATATTTTCTTTTTGTTGACACTGTTGAAAGTAGTGAGATAGAGAGTCTAGTTCTTTTTGTGGTAAAGGTGCTGTCTTAGACTGGGCATGGTTTCTTCATGGTCTGGGAATATTCTGAACTGGATATTCTGAACTGTGTGGGACTTATCTTGTTAATAACTCTTGGCACCAAGACAATGAATAAGCAGTCTCTTTGGGATACAGAAACTTTGAATCCTGCTATCCTGCAGCAGATTACAGCTTCTGCAGTGCTGCTGCCAGGAAAGACTGTGTGATACTCCCTAATCCATTACAGTTAATTAAGCCAATTACCTGAAACAACATTCATCGCCAAATTAAACTAGCCCTGACGATGACTTTGTCTGAAGTGATTGAAGAAGTGTCTGGACTATCCTTTCCCTTGGCTGACAGAAAGAGGCAATCTCTTATGTAACAGCTAGAGAACAGTAGTGGTTTTCTGACACTTCTGCTTGGGGAGCACGTGTCAATTTAGTTCTGTAGGTTTTTTGGGTGAGTCTGCTTGAACTAACCTTCAAACTTGCAGACTAAGCAGTAAAGTTCCAAATTTATAGTTCTATGTTTCCTCTGCAAGAATGGAGGATGTCATAACTCACTAAGAATGGGAAAGGAATACTTATCAAAAAGATCATACTTCAAATATTTAGGAAGAGAGGATGTGACAGAACTCTACTCTAATTGTACTGCCTGATAATACAACAGTGCTTCCCGGCTTCCCGTTATCACAGTCAGAAGCCACCTCATAACTCTGGTGGCCAGCAGGTTTCACTCTCAGAGAGACACTGTTGCCTTGCAGACAACAGTGAGGCATTCTGGGGACGCTAGTAACAATGAGGTTAGATCAACTTATTTCTTTGCAAAATAGATACATTTTTAACCCCTCCATAAGCATTGTTTTAAAACATTATTTTGTATATTTGACTACACAATCCTCCTAGAAGAGAAAGTGATTCCTGTGCCTTTCTGCCAGCCCCACATACATAAAGCCTTATGAGGGACTAGCCAAAGCAAAAGGCATTCAATTCTATTCCCCTGTGCGTGTCTCAGGTAGTCAGAGATGTTGGGTGAGTCCTTTAAAGTTTTTATGCAATTGCTCTGCCCTTCTTTCCTAAAGCCAGAAATAAACTCTGCTCAAACTTTGCAGGACTTACTGTACCCAGCTGCTTGCAATGACTGCACCATTTGCCATGCTCCATAAGGCACCAGTACATGTACATTTTGCAAACCAGCGCTTCCTAAGTCTGTTTTTAATCTGTCTTCCTTTAGGTTCTGTCTGGGCCAGACAACTAATTCCCCTGGTTAATTTTATATTCCTATGTCGTTATACAGGTAGACAACTTTCCTCTCTTCTGTAGCTTTCTCTTAGTAGTCATCAAGGGATCATAGATTCCAGCAGTTATGCATAACTCAGCTTCTCTTAGCTCCCGCAAACTTACTGGCCAGCCAAATTCATTCCTATTGACAGAAGGAAAAGATGCATTGCACATAAACATTATGCATGTGAGGAGCAGAAATACAGAATAATATTGAGCACCTCCAGCCTATATAAAAGAGATTTTATCCTAAGAGAGAAATGAAGATCTGAAAAATGTTTGTTTGGCAACCTTGGTCAAACTCTTCCCTCTCATGTATTTTGAAAAATAAATGTTACAAACTTCAGATACCGTGAAACTTCTAGTTCAACAGCTAATAACTTGAAGAAATACAACAAAATACCTACAGTTTCAGAACTGAGAAAGTTCTGAAGTTACAGGATTTGAAGGACAGTTCAACTACCACAGTAGTGGGAATAAAGGTCTATATAACTGAAGCAGTATATTAGGCAGTAAATGTCCATGCCTCCTATGAGCAAACGCCCAAAGCTGCTATGTGGCAGTTTAGGCAATTCAAAACTGACCTATTGTCTCTCTCTGCAATGTCAGCAGGAGGGTAAGGAGCCCGTAATGTCTATACGAAGGATTTACGTCTGCTTATATAGGTCATTTTTTCAATTCCTTTTTGTCTCTCACTGATACTTTGTTGCTCTTTATGCTTCTCCTTTATCATATTGTATGACTGTCAGACACTAGAAGGCTTGAAAATCTTATGTTGTGTATTTTGCCATTTTACTTTTTCTCACAGTGTCAGTTCTGACCTGATTTCATCAGTTTCAAACTGTTAGAACTAGAAACACGTTGTATTTGTAAGCCTATCACCTAGAAGCTTGGAATCCCAGCTTTGAAATTGAAAATAACATTATTCTCTAATGCTACTGCTCTGTGAGACTTTGCTTGCTAAGATAATTTGAACTTGACAAAAAGACAGCATGGTAAAATATTAAAATCTGATAAGCAAATATCTGTTGCAGACATTTCAGTTTTCTCAAAAAAAATATCAACTAAAAGTCGTGGAACATTTTTCCCCATGCCATCAATATTTGCAGTAATTTTACACTGCTAGGCCTTCCTCCAATGATCAGAAAGATTTCAATCAAACCATGAGTTCTATCTATTAAAATGTTTCATATACAAATGGCTATGAGCCACACAGTTGGAAGTATTTGGAACGGTGAGGCTAGAAATGTAGTGCAACTAGTAAAAATAGAAGGCTATTGCACAAAGCGATACAAATAGATGCAAGCCCCACTCATGCAGGGCATACTAGCTGCCATCATACTGGCTTATATCTCTAGAGAGAAAATTGTAGGAATGGGCTGGTCCCACTCAAATCTTCCTACGGTGTTTAAAAAATAATAATACAAATACCAGCACTCAAAACTACTCATTCAAATAATTGTTTACCCCACTCTTTGTTCATTGTGCTGAAGGCTGCAGTAACAGGCATTGCTAGAAATGAGACTACAGACGCTGTAGGAGCCTCCTTTTAGACCTATAATGGTACAAGTAAGTGTGAAAAGGATCATTGATCTAACAATTCCCAGATTTCCATGTTCAAAATAGTTTCATTTCTCCAGTCTAGAGAAGCAAATAGACAAAGGAAAAAAAAAATTCCTTCCGTTCTTCAAAGCTCATTGCAGATACAAGACTCCCACCCAAATGGAAGGAATCTCAGGTAATGACATAATGAAGGCATGGCCTCGGGAGTTGTGTTTCAGAATTCCCTCTTTGCCACTGCAAAAAATCTATACGGCAAGAGCAGAACTGTGCTTTGTTTTTTTTCCTAAAGTAGCACTAGCTTCTTTCTTCAGCAAATAAAGAACACATAATGCTGTAAGCATTCCTCAGGTAGGGGGTATGTGCTCCATTTAAGGTTGTTTTACAGTTTGAGCAGAAGAGATCAGCCATAAAGGAAATCTATATCAATGGGAAGAGCTTGACTTCCAGGTTGGTTTTTGTTGTTGTTGTTGTTTCTAAATGGTGTGACAATAAGGGAGGTGTTCCATGTTCAATTATCTGCTATTTTTAGATGCTTTTCTTCCAGTGAAGCCTTTCTCAAAATTGTATGGAGTTTTCATATTTTTGAGACTTTCATAGTTTCATGAAAAAGATAAAATTTTTGCCTAGAAGAAGTTTAATATGATAGCAACTGTGAGCATGCCTTTTGCTTTCCATTGGGCTGTAACAGTTTGGTGTAGCTTTGCCTGATTTTATACGTTTTGTATCACTGATGTAGGAGCAGCTTCTAAATGCTTGCTGCTCACTGACAAATGACGATATATAGCAAAGTCTGAGAACTTCAGGTATCACTAGAAGGCATAATCATACAGATGGGACCTAAGCTTGCCTCACTGCTGCTACACACTCTCCTGTTTTTGTCCATCTTCTCTAAGGACACGTTTCAGCAAGACCACCTGAGGCAACCTCACAACTTAGCTCCTGTTGCAAGAAGCGGCTCCCACTCCTACTTACCTGCTCCTCCACTTCCCTTGTCTTTGATTATTCAGTGATCCAACTCACCTCACTGAAATGGGGGAAAAAAAATAACCAACCAACCAACCAAACAACCAAAACAAACAAACAAACAAAAAAAACAACAAACTGGCTTTAGCTAGTTTAGCATGCTGGGCTGTCTCACTGAGATACCAGATGCATTCCAGGACCAGCACAGGGGAATACATGGGATCAATAAGCTAGGAGCATAAAGGGAAATAAGAATCACTGAATTTGTTTGATTAACGGGCAAGTGGTAATGATTAAGAATTCAGTTCCACAGCACATAAAGCCACCCTAAATCAGAGTGGCCACACTGCAGTCTCCCAGCCACAAATTAGTGCACTTGCACTTTCTTGGGCATCAGCATTAGCATTCATTTGGTCTCACCATGAACTGTTCCACTGAATTAAACTAGCACAAAATTATCATTACTATTTTCCCCCTGTAGAGCTAGCGGTTTTGGTGTTTTTTTTTTTTTCAGGTTTGGGTTTTCAAACTATCTCACCATGGATAGATAAACACAGTGCTGAAAAAAGGACACCTACTTGTGATTAGACCAGGACCCAAACAGCACGAGCCTGACGAGCAAAAAATGCTGTAAACTAAATCATCTCTTAAGACAATCTCAAATAGGAGAGTCTAAGGAGTTTGAGCCTAAACCCAGAAGTATCCAATTGCTATACTTTAACTAGAAGCGTATTTCTATATTGCTCCAGGTAAGATTTCATGTATTAATGAACCATACCTCTGATGTTTTATAGACTGTTACAGGCTGCTTTCATCCTTCCAACTAAAAGCATAATGAATGTTATGTCTTCCTTAGCATGTCTTTTGCTTTTTTTTTTGGAGCCCAGCTGAAAAGTGATTTCTCTAAAGCTGCTTCTCAACATGAAGCTCAGAACAACTCAAGGTGCCACTGGTCATCTCAAACATTTCAGAGGATTTGCCAGATGTGAACAAAAGACAGTTATATACATGAGGAAACAGTGACATTTTATTTTGGTAACAGGACTTGAAAACAGCAGAGTATGATTCTTTGGGTTTACTGTGTTAGGATATAGAGTCTCTCTCCTTTTTCTGAGATATTCATCCATGTTTCACTGGTATAAACTTCCTAATAAGCCTAAATCTGTTATTTATATTCCTTAGTAAAAGGAGAAAATCCTCATCTAAGTACAAATTAAAGACTACCAAATAATGACTGTTGTTAGGCTTCAAGATTAATCCAGAAACTGCAAAAAATACAGACCAGTTGTTCTCTTAGAAAGTAAAACAGTTAAGAAGTCCGTCTTTGATCAATCCTCTCTTGATTTCTGATCTGCAAAAGGAACTGGTCCGGTCTAACCATTAACAGATATCTGCAAGTATTTGTGAAATAACCTAACGCTAAAGGGCATGGTAATTACAAAGGTGGCAGCACCGTGATTCTAGCATTGTATCTAATTCTTGCATTTTCTTATGCCATCAATCCATTGGCTGTTACAATATGGAATTACAGCCTTATAGCAACAGACAAAAGCCAAATGTTTGCTTTATTTTCTCTCACAGTGGCCTTTGACTCCCCCAAGTAGGAAATATTTGACTCACGTAAGATAGGTGAGACTAGGTTAACTTAGGGCATTTTGTTTCTCTCCTTCAGCGACAGTTCAGGAAAAGATGATAGTGAATTACTCATCATCCATGGCTACTTTCATGTGAAATATGGTGTTCTCTACAGGCACACATAAGCACTCCCACGCCAGCAGACATGTAGTTACGTATGCGAAGCAGCCATAATAAGTGATTGCTTTAAGCTGTACATCATTGTCATAGAACCAGTGGTTGGGTATCTGCATTCCTAAAGGAATGAGAGGAAATTTTCCGAGAGGAAAAATAAGATAAGATGGTGCCTGATGAAATTCAAACTCCTGAAAGACCATACTATGTTGTTGAACTAGCAACAACGAAAAGACTTGCTCATTTCTGCTCTGCGAATTAAATGTGTACATACCTCTCACCAGGGAGTAGTTGTAACGATGCTCATGAGGTGTAACTAGGCAGCTTAGGAATGCTCTTTCTTGACTTACTTCTAGCACTATTTTTCTTCTGTTAAAATCCTATCATAGTGCCCTCACTGAATATCATGAAATGTGTCGGTGCGGAATGTGGCTGTATGAAGTGAATTGTTTCATTTTTGGAGAAAGTGCAAGATATTGTATTGATCTTTAAAATGCTATGCGGTCTGGATATAAGCTATATGATAGGCCGCCTATTGTGCTGTGGCAGCTCATCAGATGATGCACTTGTGCTAGTGTCTACACAGGACCACTGAGAAGACTGCAGCACCTTTTTTGTTATCAGAGAACTCTTGGTATTTGCTCCTTAAAGGCAAAAATTCTTATAGTGTAACTTTCAAGTTCATACGTTTTTCAAGCTTTTTCCAGAGTAAATAACGGGGGTAGATAACATCACCATTCCTATCTGCCCTGGGCTTTCAGTCTGTTCTCGTTAATTGTCATTTCTACCCAAAAATATTGCAAAGACAAGCTCTACGGAAAAGTTTGCTCTTTTTGATCCTTTTGAAATACAAAACAATTGGTTGTGCCACTGAAACTGAGAAATATTTGAGTTTCAGGGTTCAAGCTTTCTCTTTCATATTCTGCATATGCCTCTACAGCAAACGTAACAGCAAAAACTAACTTCAGCATTCTGGACTGCGTAGTTCATTCTTTTCTTCACAAAAGCTACTTTACTACAACGGAACAAAAAAGTACAGGGGGAAAATAAGTTTAAAAAGAACTCGAATAAAATGTTGAGGTAGCTTTAGCACTTGGTGAGTGACACGCTTGCAGCCCTCCTGGGACCGCCAGCCCCCCCGGGGAAGCGCTGTCTCGCTGCTGGAAAGCTGACGAGGCCGCGGGGCGTTAAGCCTCAGCTTAACCACGCAAAACACGGCACAGGGGCGAGCAGCCGTGAGCGCTTCACAGACCCCGCGCCGGGGGCGCTGCCGCCCCGCCGGGGCTGACGGGCGCGGGGGCCTCGCCCCGGGGGGAAGCGGCGGGGGCTCGGCACTGCCCTGCCCTAACGGCCGCGGGCGGCACTCGCCTCACGCAGCGCGCGCGTAGCGGCCGCGGCGCGAGGCAGGACGGCTCCCGCCGCGCCCCGCCTGCCGCGTCCACGTGATCCTGCCCCATGCGGCCAAGATGGCGGCGCCCAGAGCTGTCAACGTGCTGCGGGGCGGAGGTGAGCGCGCCGCCGCGGGGCGGGGAGGGAAGGGGGGAGGGAAGGAGGGGGGCGGGAAGCAGGCGCCGCCGGTTAAACGGGGCAGCGCGCGCCACCCAGCCGCCGCTGTCTCGCTGCCCGGCGGGGAGGTTGGTGGCTGACGCGAGCGGGAGAAGCTACCGGAGAGCCGTGTCCGCCAGCCTGAGCGCCCGGGGCGTGAAGGGCCTCGTCCCGCGGACGGTGGGAGCCCCGCGTACGCAGCTCGGGGCCGCGCGGTGCCGGCGCTGCGCCCCCCGGCAGGGTGGCGGGGGGAGAGCCCGGCCGGGCCGGGCCGGGCCGGCGGCCCCGGGAGCGTGGGGCTCGGCGCCGTCCGAAGGGGCGGGGTGAGGAGCGCTCGGCCCGGTGCGCGCCGCGCCGGGAGCTGGCCCTGAGGGCTGCTGGCGGGCCGCTCTGCGGCCGCGGGAGCGTGTCACCGCACTATTCCTGTCAGAAACTTAGTTTTCGATTAAAAAATAAATAAAAATAATAATAACTTGACTGAAATAAATACGTTTGCTGTACCTACCCACTGAGTCACGTAACTTTTGCGTGCATGTAGAGGCTCTTCAGCTCCTGTTCTCTCACAGCGAGGTCTTCCTGAAAGTGCCTTTTCTACCACAGCCCAGCAGAAACGATTCACTCCCGCGTGTTTTACTGCCTTGGTAACGCTACAGAGCAATTGTACACGGTTCTGTACCTCACTGATAAATGTGTTTTCTTACTGGTGTTAACATTATTTACCTCTCATTCCTTCCCCTCAGTGTTTCCTTGTCTCAGATTAAGTAAGACTGGAGGTTCTTTGGGGCATACGGTTAAGTGAGTGTTTCTTTTTGGCTTCTGTTGTAAAATCTTAAATGTGTGCATAGAAAGAAACACCTTACAATGGTCTCAATGAAAGACTTGTATGAGTCTTTTTTTTTTTTTTAAGACTGTAAATTCTTCATCTTTCAGCCAAAGCACAATATTGCAATGCTATGCAGCTGACATAAAATTTCAATCTGTTTTCTCATGTTGTTGATAATGATCTTCTGCTGTATTTCTATTTTTTGTTCTGTTCAAGTCTTTTCAAACTTTTGAGAATATAGCAGCCTTTTCTTCACAGTTAATTCTGAATTTTGCAGGGCACAAGAGCCACGTCAATTTTTTCATTGATAAAAGCTCATATTCATAAGGAAATTTCAGTTTGACTGGAGTCTTAGAATCTGAGCTTCAGCTGAACACTGGGAAGAGCTGCGGGATTTGGCCTTCAGAGTCTCCTATTTGTTTTATTTCTGACACTGGTCAAAACCTTTACACTTTCACATGTGCCAGTTAGAAACTGAATCACATCTGTAATATGTAGTACCATAGAATGTCTTTTGTTGTTGTTTTGTTTTGAATCTCAAATGAATTGAAATTTATTGTACAAATTCATACTATTCTTGATTTCTTGCTTCAGCAGTTCTTCATCTGCAGACTTTGTTCTGGATATTGTTGTGGTCATGTGTGACCAGTACAGCTGCTTCCAGCTGCATCCACACCTGTAAACGCTGTGTCTATCATCCAGTTAATAGACCCAAGCCATTTAAATTTGTTAAGCTTTCATCCCTCCCTCCAGACATCAGAACTTATTCAGTTCCCCTAGTGGATGCATATTTCCAGAAGTTGAAAAAGCAAAACTGTCATAGTTCAGACAAGACTGATTAAGCTAAATCCAATTTTCCCTGAATTGGACAGTTCAGTATAATTTAATTTGCAAATATTGAAAGACAGAAGTAATTTAAATTAGATTTCTGCTCACCTAAGGGAATCTATTCTACCTAAATAGAATGAAAATTACTTTTTGATAGCCCCTTATGTGATATCTCTTCATACCTCTGATGTTATATTTCTGTAAATGATGAAAAGAAAATTTTCATAATTATGGAACTGTTTCTAGCACACTTGAAAAGCAGAGATCTTGGAAGTTTGTATACTGTTTAAATACTTCCTCCACACATCAGAAGGAATTAAGCTATCATAAAAAAAATCTTTAATATGTTTGAAAAAGAAAAGTTGAATGATTGTGGTTGCAGAAAGTTAAAAAGACAGTTTGTGATTTTTTATCAGGCATATCAGACAATTTATTTGAACAGCCTCTGTCTTGCTAGTGTCAGAATTGCAATAACGTCAACCTAAGGAGAAGGTACACAACTTGATAAGAGTGTGAGGGGCAGAGGAGCACCAATTGCATTTACCATTTGTAAAAGAAAACTAAGACAGAATACAGGCACATCAAATGGTATGTTGACCTGTCAGAGTTTGTACTTATAAATGATAGTGATTATATGGTGTTTTATGGGCTTGTAAATGGTCTACTTGCATACTACGATAGTCTCAAGTATTACAATAATTGCATCTGTGATGTTCATTGGTAGTAAAATAAAGTGGAAGACGTCAAAGAACTGCATGTCTCCAAATACAATTTCTATGATTTAAGGCATAATAATCTTTTATTGATCTATTAATTTTAGGCAAGTAAATTATTGTAGAATAGAAGCTCCTAATTGCTTGTAATGAAGTTTCAGGACTTGGAGCCATGGGAAAATAATTGATGAGAAGACATCTCTTGTAAAACAAGTCACTTACTGTGTTAAATACTGATAGAACTGATTTCTTATCTTGCTTCCCTATCTACCAATGAATGAGTGTTCCATCTATGCTGCATGTTATTGCCAGACTTTTAAGGTTAAGTTATTGTAGATTAAAGGTGTGTGATACATCTTTCAGACATGTAGTCTGTGTGCACAGGCTGTATGTTTGCTGTGCTTTACCTAGTCTGCATACTTGCAGAACTGGAAAATTGTGCAAGCATCCTGAACAGGTGCCGATAAGCCTTCATCCCCTGCTCATGTGTAGAAGCAGTAGATTTCTTCTTTGGGCTGTTTTTATGTCCAGCACCAGAGTTATTGTGAGATATTATTCTTCTTTGTATGCATAGCCATTTCATAATGTTACTTTTTAAAATTTTTCTGAGAATTTTATTCTTTTCACCTCCCGTAGTAACATGAAGAGGAGATACATAAATATATGCTTTTAAATCTTCCCCCCCAAAAAAACGGAGACGGGGGCGTAGCTGGAGTATGATTTTGTTGCATTGTGGCTTCAAAACCATGCAAATCCAAGTTTGCCTAGAAGTGCTGAATCTCATTAGAGGTCTTTTTTAATTAGTATCATTTTCAGTATTACAATGCATTTTATTTGGGCTGTATAGATCTGTTCAGTTTGTGAGTCTTGTCAGTGATGAGTGGTTGAGTGTTGTCTATCCTTCAGAGCTACTCTAGGCAAAATTGAGTATTTCAAAGGAGTAACAACCTCTTCTCCAATAAGGTAATTTTAAGAAAATAATCAAACTATTCTGAAGCATCACAGAAATCAGAAATGTTAGCTCAGACCCTGCAGAGAGTGGACTAATAGGAAAAGATGTAGACAAGTAACTGAGGCACTGTGAAGCAATTAGTTTACATCCTCTAGATAAAGCATATATATTTAATTTCACATAGCGTTTTCCTGTGTGATCAGGTATGGCTTTGCCATTTAATATGGTAAAACAGACAGTCAACATTCAAAGTATAATTTTATGGTGAACTCTACATGCTACCATACAGAAACATTCTATAGAGTTAACATCTGAGAGGTGGTTAAATAAATAGATTAATTAAGTACCTGCTGGAAACATCCCATTTCATGGCTTTTTGCTTTTAGGAACACAGTCAAGGTCAAATCTGTAACTTCACTGAGTAATACATATCCAAAACCTCTTTAGTTTCCACCACCTGCAAAGGGAGAGGACTATTTTCCCTCTCTGTCAAATCAAAACATGAATGCCAGGTTTTTGAATTGTCAAATGCTACTGAATCAGTCTGTTTCCATCTTTTTGATAATGAGATTTGAAATAGTAAAATTAAAAAAAAAAAAGCAGCTTACCTTTTCATAAGTGTACCCATAAACTTTAGCATATACGAGATTATTCTCATATTAAGAATGAATCATAAAAAAAACTCAGCACTGCTGATATTCAAATACAAAAAACATCTTTTCACCCCTATCTTCATCACTGTTAAACTTAGAAATGTACAGCACAAAAATTTACAAATATTTAGTCCTCATTTATGGTAACTTCTAATACTTTAAAGCTATCTAATTCACTTAAAAAAAAATATTAACTGTACAATATACAGGTATCAGTCTTTGGGGGACTTGACTAAACATTGCCTGGTATTCCAGGCTGATAATGAAATATGTCCTATAAGTCTGAAGGTTTTTTGGCAGATGAGAAAAAGTGATTGAAAACTTTTGTCAGAGAGTTTTCAAGATCAAATGATGCTTGGCTGCACTGTGCAATACATGAGCTGGGCAATTAGCTGGAAGCAAATGTTAATTCACATTTTCCATTAATTTGTAGACAGACTCATGTCTCCAGGATTTAACATTAGCATTATCAGCTGCAAATGATGCACGGTGGAAGTTCAAACCATTTGATCGTAGTACACTTTTAACATTTTCAAATGATCCTGAGGTATTTCCATCCCTGTCTTGCAAATAAGCAGGCAGACAAGGAATTATTCCCATTTCAACAGTGCAGCAATGAGTAACTCTCAGGGAGACATATACTTTCATGGTTTGAGGCATGAGAGAAAAAATATTCCCCTTTCAATAAAGTGTTTAATTGTTCTCTTCTTTCAGCTGAGAGGTAATGTGTTGTTGGCAGCACACAGAGCCTTTGTTCTGACAAGATATATCACTTCTAACTGGAGGTGGATTGCTAGGGCGCGGTTTCTCTGTTAGCTTCGTTTTCTCAGTTGGCATCAGCCAAGACGATACTCAAAAGGAGGACTGTCCTTTGCAGATGTCCAGGCGTGGCTGAGGATTGGATCACCTTGTCCACCTCTCCACAGACCGGCCGCTGTGGTGGAGGCCATGTGGCCTTGGCCAGTTCCCCAGGCCTGCTGGCCCACAGCTGCAGACATGGGTGGGAGGGGGAGGAAGGCTGCCGTCGCCATGCAGCAGCTGGCTCACCCAGCAGCAGAAACTTGGTGTTTTCTGCTACAATCAGCTGTGCTGATTTGTGCCCCCTCATAAAGCCACTTGGCCCAGTACGTGGTCATCTTCTCTGTGGAAGGGTACACATTGGCCTGGTGCCGGAGTGTCACCGCTGCAGCTATAGCTAATATCCACACGGAGACAAAATTCATAACAAGTCCCTGAAGAGTGCGTAGTTCCAGCAGTTTTATGAATGCTTTTTCTGCTCTGTGCACCTTGTGCCTTGGGTGGCCGGGTCCCAGACAGTATCTTGTATCAGCCAGTATTTAGTCTGTGGTAAATATATTGGACGGGTACATTTTTAGATACCAGAAGTTGTGTGGTAAGCCCAGCTGTAATCCTTCTGGCAAAATTGAACTGTTTGGGAAACGTGTGTTAGATGTATCGTTTTCCATTTTGCAGAGTCTCTCTTCTTAACATTCAGCCGGACATTTTCCTAGATGGAAGGGAGCTTCATTCTCTCTATTTCCAACACAGAGCTTTGAAAATTTACAGCCTGCAGCAGCTCAGTGCTCTGGTGCAGTGATTCACTGTGAGGGCTGGCGCCCAGCTGTGTTTGTGGGCTACTGACCCTGAAGGAAAATGCCCAGATGTTCTGGGAAGACCTCTACTAAGAAATTGATGTGGCCCATTACAGGAACTTCGCTTTCAGCTGTGTTTTCCACAGTCAGTTTTACAGTGCTCAGTCTTCAGAGTTAGACATTAGGATACCCATTAGTGATGAGCACTCGCTGTTTGCATGCACCACTTCCACTTTGCTTTCCTTGCATGCCATTTCCTTACCTCGCTTCAGGTATATAAGCAAAGGCTTAAAATAATACCATGTAGTAGAATGCAAAGTCTGAAACAAAGTCGTGTCTGTGGTTTGTATTTCAGAGTTGTCTTGGGACAGACAAACTTGTTCTGAACTCTTTTGCTTCATCTCTTTCTAGAGTGGTCAGTCTCTTCAGGCTGAAATCTATCCTCAGAACAGAAATGGTGTTAGCATGTGAGCCTTAGCATTGCTCTGCAAAGACATAAATGACTGATTCAGCCTTCTCTGTATGGATATAGTGTATCAGTGATATAACAGATACTGCTTCACAAGCTCTAGGGATTCAATTTAAGAAAAAAGATCCAGGCCTCTAAAGTCTGCATCAGTAGATCACCCTGACAAGCCTTTTTGCAGGGTTAAACTACAAGTGAAGTATGGCTTTTTGGTTCTTGCATGTTCTTTTACTTAAAACATCAGGAACAGTGGTATAGTATATGACAGGTGTCTGGTGGTCTCTGAGCTTGTTTACTGCAATATGTAGCATTTGAAGAGAAAGGATAAAGGACTGAAACATTGCTGAAGAAATTCTGGATCTCAAATTGTGAGTGATACTGTATTTTAGAGCAGATAGTTCTCTAACTGAAGTAACAGGATGAGATGCCACGTGAGCATATAGTGTAACAGGTTTTGCCTCAGAGAGCTCCCAGCCCAGGTATCTACAGCAGACAAAAGGGACTGAAATTGTTAACAGCAGTTGATGGATGGAGAAACTGTAGTGCCAAGGGAGTAATTTGCGGAGGGTCTTGTGTAAGAGTGTCATCGGAAGAATTAAATGGAGTCTGAAGCCTGCACTAATGCCTGCTATTTCTAAGCTGCCAGGTTAACACATAGTTTAAAAGTGGATGTATATGAAGTGGCTTTCCAGATTTTGATAAAGTAATAAAGCTGAATTTCCCTAAGCAGACCAGAAGCTGGATTGAAGATGTACACAAAAATGACATCCCACGTAGCTATAAAGATCTGAAATTCTGTGTTACAGGTGGTTAACAGTTCTCCAGGGGAAACTGAACTATTCCGTTCTGATACAACACCAATTATTTCTTGTGTGGTTTTTTATGTACAACTAGAATTAGAAGATAAGATTGAGGCTACCCTCCAAAAAAAAAGTCTGTTTCAGTGAATTGCCCTAACGTAGTGCTGTGGTATTTTCATTTCTTATTCTGAAGTTTGGGTTTCTGCTGAAGTCAAATTGAAGACAGGCTCCTTCTGGTTTTGGATTTGCAGCTAAAGCTGCAGTGGAGATCGATGTTGTGAAATCTAAGCTGTTTTTCCTTTCCATTATATTTGTACATATGAGATATGATGCTCTGGTTTTGACAGTCATGATCCAAGAGCAAATTTAAGTGAAAGCTTAGGAATTTTTAACAACATTCATTTTGCAGCTCCATTAAAAACTGTATTTTTAAAATAGAGACTGATCATGTACACAGTCTGTACAAGGCCTTCTCTGTGCTAAAACTGCCTGTAGGATCCTTCATTACAATGATCTCCTCAATTGCCATTTAGGATTGTATATTTTTTCCTCTTTCTTATTCTTCTCTCTTTCTCCCACTCCTGAACAAGCACAGTCCCATAGCCCTTGGAAACTCACACGTGGCAAGACATTCGCTCGCTCTTCCTCTCTGTGACAGTTTGGGGTGGTGAGGTGCCACTGCTGGATGGCTTGCAGTGCTTCTGAACACCACACCCCAGTGCTGTTGATCTTGCTATATTTATTAGCATTAAATTTTAATTTGAAAATATTTTGAAGTAATGAAGTGGGAGGAGGAGTAGGATACAGTGAAAATTATTTATTTTTTATTTTTATTTATTTATTTATTTATTTTTGCTTTGTCTTTCAAGCTGTGTGCATTTGTCACAGTGGTTCCTTTCCTAAGTATTTCTATTAAAATCAGAAATGTTTGTTAAAACATACTTGTGTGCTTAGTCTAACTTTCATATTACATAGGTGAGAAAGGAAGAGAAAATAAATAGGGAGTGGTCTGTGCTTTGTGTGTTCTCTTGACTTAGAGTTACTGCATCCGGTAGAAGGGGGCTGTATGGCTACAGCAGTGTTTTAATTTCATTTTGTAGTTTTTACTTACACATTTCTGTAGTCTCTGTGACCACTCCTGCTACCTGATGGCACCTATATTTCATCAAGTAGTCGACCTGGATTTAGTCCCAGATGAGCTGTTGTAGCTGATGAACATGATCCTCTCTGCTTGGGAATCGAAGACCTGTAGTACCAGGATTCCCAAGGGAGTTGAAGGAAAGCTGTGTTCAAGCATTGACTCCTCTTATTATTTTCTTTGTTGTTTTTACGTAGTATCACCTTATGCTGATGGATAATGTGCTTCATCACTAGTAAAATCTGGTTTTACTTTGTTGATGATTAGAAGAAAAGATTCTTTTTTTAAAATAGAATGAAAACAGGAGCAGCTAAAAGTACAGGCAACAAAAGAAATTATTTTTGCTTCTCTTGATTACTGCTTACAAATAAAGCGACAAGTTATTAAACAAAATAACAAAAAATGTTGCAGCATTAGTGTTACTCTGATGTGTTGGTTTTTTTTACTACATTGTCATTTTAATGTTTTCAGAGTTTAGTGAATACAATGCATATTGATTTTTTTTTCTTACATGTCTCTCCTTTAATCTGTTTCATTCTGTGAGAAAAGCTGCATTACACAAACATTGCATATAATTTTAGCAGCAGAATATTATCATGGTGGATTTCTGTATTTAGAAAATGTTTTTTTGTTTTTTTTTGTTTGTTTGTTTGTTTGTTTTTTGAGTGCAGAGAGAGTTACTGGTCAATCTAATTAAATTTAATTAAATTTCCTGTATGTTTTATTTTTAGTTTGCTCTTCTATATATGCCTTTATGTTCATGAGAAGTTGTACTTCTGTCATTAAAAAAAAAAAAATCTTAAAATTCTTCTAAATGTGGGGAACTCGTAATTTCTGCTCAATGGTCAAGAGTTGTTTCCTCATTGTTTTGAATTGTGTGACCTTGTGTTTTTTTTGTTTTGTTTTGTTTTGTAAAATTTAGAAAGTTAAGATATGAGAAGAGTGATTAACAGCTGCTGTGTTGTTCCTATTCTAGCTTTTATGACCAGGTTGATTGGACATGCAGGCAGAACATGTTAGTTATTATTCTGTCTACATACACTTCTGCCATTGTTCATTTGTCTTTTACTACTCACATTTACCTACCTAACTTTATATATACAACATTACTTGTAGAAAGACTTTTTTTTTCCTAATATCCTAAGAAAAAATGTGGAAAAATTGGCCTTCAACAATTTCTTGTTTTTCTGTTGTTGTAGCAGTTTGTCTGAAATTTATTTTTCTGAGCATGAGCTGTTTTCTGTGGGAGAAACTACACTGACTGGAGAACATGTAAAGCTCTGGCATCATAAATGTGAAAAACGAACAGATAAGGATTCTCAGATTTATTCATGTAAATCTAGTGACTAACAAGTATCTGAAATAAAGATGCCTTTACTAAAAATTCAGTGATTCTGTTCCTGTGGTAAGGGAATAGAAAGTCTGCTGTAGCACATTACATGTATTGTATTACAGTTTACATCTCCCAGGCTTCTTTTCTGTTCCAGGTTTGACATTCTTGGTGTTTCTGAGGTTTAAAAAAAGCATGAAAAAAAATCGGATATTTTTATGCATCAAAAAGTAGAAGTATAATCATGTGGTAAAACCCCATTAAGAATTTTTTCCAGTCATCAGCAAGGGAGAGAGTTACTGCCATTACCAGACAAAGTTCATTCAAAGTTTTGAATCATTAGATTGCCTGCGGCAGGAAGCTGAAGTTGTTTTCTTGTATTGTGGCTGTACCTGGAGGCCACAAACTTAAGTTTTCTGTTGGTCTGTATCATACGAGTCTCCTGCCACAGAAAATGTATGGCAGTTTGAGAAGTAAGGGAGATACCGAGGCTTTTGCTGAAGTAGAAGCTTTGCCAGCTTGCTGTTTGGTGGTGAATCAGCTTCAGAGTCTGCATCCTGAGTCTCACCTTGGTGTCTGGACTTCATATGTCCCTGAGTTGATGGTTCTGGTGGGAGAAAACAGCCCTGAGAAGCTTACCAGCATCAGGAATGGCAGGCTCATTTGCTGGCATCCTCTTGTTAGTGAGGCAAGTCCTCCTGCAGCTGTATGGCTGAAGAAGAGTTACGGTCTCAACACAAGACTGTTGAAGTTATTTGTAGGACTAGAAGCCAGGAGCTAGGGACTTCGAGGCTGGTGGTGCATGACCTTGGATAAGCCAGTGAACTTCCTGTCTCTTTCTCCACCCACAGTACAGATATTTATCTACTTTGCAGGTGTGTTGGTTGAGATTAATGAGTTGTTTGTAAAGCACTTCGAAGATGAAAAGCTCTATAAAAATGCTAAGTATTAGGTATGAGCTCTTGAGTGCATAATGGCTGTTTGCCTGCCAGTATTTAAAGCAATTTGTAACGCACTAAGTATGAAAGGCACTGTATGAAGCCACACTCTAGTTTCCATTTAAGAAAAGTTACTCATACTTTGTGTTCAGCAGTTCAAGTCACACCATTGGTCTTCTGTGTTCTGTAGTGATACAAAGATTATAGAAGATTTTTTAAAAGCAACCATGTCAGAACTTCTGAAGTCAGGTCATTTTATGGTAAGGGTTTCTTCTCATTCAGTCATATCTTACGGTGTCTGTATGTCTTGGGTTTTGTTTGTCAAACATGTAGATCTTCCTTCTTCTCTTTTGCCAAATGCTCCTTTTGTCCCTTCTTACACTTCTGTCTGAACAGCTGTAACTTTTCTCTCCCTGTGTAGAGAACTAGAACACATTGATAATAAACTTTTTTTTTTTTTTTTACTTAAATAAAGTCTTTTCAGTCTTTGGATATGGGCATAGGAAAAGGAAATATGGAAAAGGTATGAGAGAAAACATCTAAGGTAGTGTTTACAAATTGAACTGTTCGTTGGCAAAGGGCTTTATCCATATGATAACATATGATACTACAGAGATTCCTGGACAGAGGAAGTTTGAAATTAGTTTTTAAGTTCCTTTAACATAGTGCATATTAAAAACATATTATTTGAATGGAAAACAATCTGGGAATGTTTTATGACATAGAAACAAAGTATGGAAAGTTCATTTGTTTGTTTTGTTAAATGACTGATTCCCTGGGGAGTTTTCCTTTTAGAGCTGTTGTCCTTTCCAAATCAGTAGATGTCTTTCCCTATATGTCCTAATTTCTAAACAAAGAGGAAAATGTTGGAAAACAAGTGTTCGATAAACTGCTATGCTGCATGGAAGTCTTAGAAAATGGTAATCAAGGACTCTTCAGTGCTCCTCAGAAGTCTTTTGGCAGACTTATGCTATAGAGTGCAGCCTGAGAAAACCTTCATGAGGGGTTTTGAAGGTCGTATTGTAGTCTCTCTAGTTTAGAAGATAAATAACCAGCCACTCTAACCAGCTGTGTAAAGTCTTCAACTTTCACATCTTAAGGATGTTTACTTTCATGTATTTATACTTAAAATACATGTTTAAAGTGACGTTTCAATTTTAGATCAAGCTTATTTTGAACCATAAAGGGCTACTGCAGTAATGAACATGATCTATGTTTATACATTAACACCTAGGGCATATCAGATGCTCTCAGATTATCTGATTCATGTTGAGATGTACATGAACTTAAATTTAGGTCCTGCATTATGTATTTTTTAGAATTATGAAAGTCAACACACATGGTATAACACTTCAAGAAAATGACAAAGAAATTATTTTTCTCACATAAATCCAGCTGTTTGGTCCCCGATCTTCTGACTGGAGTTGGGAAAAAAAAAACCTACAGTGAGCTCCTGACCTCATTCCACAAGTCATAAAAATGAGGTACTTTATTTAATACATGATGCAGTCACTCCAGGTCTGCTTGTATGTTGCTTGAGTTCATAGCTCTTGAATGTGCTTGTAAGCTCATCTAGACTTGTTGAGTTGATCTTCTACTCTAATAACCAAGTGGACAGTTGTCTTACAAAGCCATCCTAGTTTGACACCAAGATGAGATGTTGCCTGCATTGATTTGTGCAGGTCTGAGAATTGAATTACGCTCTTGCATTATGGGTGAAATGGTGGGTGGTGACAAGGCTTAATTTCATTGTCCTGTGCTTTCTGAATTAACACCTGTGAGGTGACTAGGCAGGTCTCATTTCTGAGAGTTGTTTCTGGTTGTTGTGTACTGATTATTACTAACATACTTCCTATGGCTCAAGACAGAGACCTAAAAGAAATATATCAAGTAGTGGGACTTGTCTAGGTTTATTATTTAAAGATTTGTTAATGCTCTAGCAGACCCTACTAATTCAATAGAAGCTCAAGTCATGAGAAGATTTCTCTTCTGGGAAATCTTAAATCAGTTCCTCAAAAAGATCAAGTTGTACCAGCCAGAATTATTTTGCTGGTATGTTTCTGTCCCAGCTGTTTTCTGGGTGGTGTAGTTACATTATCTAAGAGTTTAGCATTGCAGAGAACTCTCCTTTACTACATGTTTTCTGGCAAAATTTTAATTGCAGAGCAACCCAAAATTGTAAAAGTGCAGAAGGAGTATTTGGCAGCTGTTTCTAAAACCTGCTTGATAAAGACAATCTTGCATTTGTTTATTTCGGTCTCTTTTATCCGAATAACTCTTTTTGTGAGAACTGTTGCACAAAATCAGTCTTGGTTCTTCAGTGAAATATATAAAGGCATATCTCAGCTTTCCTGAAGAGACTATCCAAGTCAATAAAGGTGGAATTCAATCAACCTAACTTTCTGCATCTAAGTTGGTGATACTGACTCCTGCTGTAATCACCTGAGGGAAGCAGGCTAAAGTAAATTTTGATAGCCTTTCATGTTAACCTCACTGAGTAATTGAAATCATTTTTCTTTTTCCAGTTATATGAATCAGGTATAGAATAAGGTAACTGCTTGACAAATTTGGGTGGCTTTTGCTGCAGCAGTATCCTCAGCTATGGGACCATGTTCCTTGTCGGAGGTTGCAAACAGGTTGTTTGGAAGTTGTGACTGGAAGTTCAGCCAGCTGAAAGTAATCTGCTGGTGTGGCTGAGGGAAAGGCACACATTCTCTCCTGTTACCTCTGGCGCAACAGGTGATGATGATGGGCTACTGATACACTGCACTGTGAGCAGCCATAGCTGGGGCATGGGCATGCTGCTTCTGCTGACTGTACCATTGCAGTGGTAGCAAACAAGTCAGAGTCAACTTCACTGTAGCTGTTTTGTTCACTGAGTAGGATTCAGGACCCCTGATGTTAATAAAGGTGCGGTCAGAATCATAAAATCAAAATTCATGATCATGTTACTTCGCAATAGGCCATGCAGGTAATTTAAAATGGAATTCGCGTTGTCCATGATTTAAGTGTACAGCAGGGGTTCTAGCACATAATTTATTGAATTTGCTGATTTGGGCATGATTTTAGAGTCAAAATGAATTGATACCTTCTCCTGTACATATCTCAGGTATGATTCTGTCAATACACATTACTTCTGTTATCATATCCTTTGTATATTTTAGCACCCAACTTCCTCACCCAAAAAAAGGTGTTGGGCCAAAGTCTGTCAAGACTAAGACGAAAGACAGGTTGAACATGGAAGGTGTCTGGTTCTGTGACTGGACTGCTGCAGAAAGCTGCGGGAACACCAGTGCTCATTCTCCAGATGAAGCTTTTGTACTCTCTCTGTCCAGCTCTGTTTTATAATTGTCAGAATAATTTATAGTGCATCATGAAACACATCTGGATGAAGCAATAACATGCTAATTGTTATTGTCTAAAGAAGAGCTTTACTA
The DNA here is from genome assembly GCF_964211835.1 of Anser anser. Lineage (NCBI taxonomy): Eukaryota > Metazoa > Chordata > Aves > Anseriformes > Anatidae > Anser > Anser anser. Next base: position 21,612,999 of record NC_139726.1, read on the forward strand.
GCCTGCATTTTAAATTAGAAAGATGGTGGTTTCAGCTGCAATGGCACTATTGAAATTAAGATATCAACATTTCCACATGCAGATCTGCGGTTCTAGTATAGTACTCTCAAGATGGGTGTGCACTGTCATTGGATTTACCAGGGGCTGCCAGGATCACTGGTCTTCCTTGATAGCACCAGTATGTACTATTTGCCACATGCATGGCTCTACTGGTAGCCTGGTTTTTATTTATTTCTTCAGTCTTTCCCGTGAGCATCATGCAATGCAGTATGTGCCCATGTCTCATGTGTGAGAGACAGCTCACAAGGAGATGGCTATACAGCCTTCTCTTTCAGTCATGTTAAGGTTATATATGCCTCTGCCTTTTTACTTAAAGGTAAAAATGCCTTTTTTGTGTCAATTTGAATGGGAAGTCTTTTGCAAAATTGTTCTTTTCATGCAATTAGTATCTTCACAAATTGTGTCTGTTCTGTCAGATCTGCTTCCAGAGCTCCTTCTATCTAAACAAAGTTCTGAATAAATAAATACGAAAGTGAACTGGGCTCTAGTTGAAACTTTTCCTCAACTGCAAGCAGGCAAGTCCAGTCAGAGCAACTGGGAGATCCGGCTGTGGGCTCAAGTTGCTGCCCCCGTTGGTCTGTATCTTCAGTGGGCAATACTGTTGTAAAGCTGTATATTTAAATCACAAACCTGTAGCAACAAGAACAAGAGAGCTAGAGTGGATGTTTGACAAATCATGCAAGAAAATCTAAGCATTCTGAGTTGAATATGTGAATTAGTAATTGGCTAAGTGGGATGTCCCCATGGAGAATTTCATGGATTGCTGCCCAGCTTTGCAGACAAGGTAGCTAAGCATGCTCTGAAGAAATGCCTGTCATATTTAGCTGGCAAGTTAGATTATCTTCATCTTAGGGAAAGCAAAACATTTACTGCTGCTTATAGATTCACTATCTGTGCAGAAAAAAAAGACGTGCAAATCCTTTTCAGTTTAGGAAAAGGATTTTGGAGACCTACTCTCTTGAGAAACCCATTGCTTACTTGATCTGTTTTAGAAATTCGGATGGTGGAATAGCCCAATAAAATGTACACAGTGAGTGAATAGACTGATGAAGATAGTTTAGAACTTAATTATTTGTTTGCTTATTTTTTTATTTAAAGTCTGGTTGTGTGGGAAGCAGTGGTCGTGGGCATTTCTGTATCCATCTTTAGAGCACCTGATAGAACAGAGCGGTTTTGTTTGGGTAACTTACACCTGCAACATGTGCAGCAGGAGAAGTGACAGGGAGCAAAGTCAGGGTTTTGGGGGTGAGAAAGCATTTCCTAAAGTGCAACTGGACTGCATGTTCCAGTCTTGAGGGAATAACCAGGTGCTGTAGTTTGTGTTATGTTGTCTTTGTTTCAGCAAGACAAGTGCTGCTTGTAGTTCCTCCACGAAATCTCTTGTAATAGTAGCTTTGGTGTTGATGACAGGATATGGAGTAGTGAGAAAACCCGGAGGTCCTTCCTTACCACCCAGTTTTTGGGATCTGAATGTGTAGTTTGCTCATTGGAGAGTGACTGGGCAGGGCTGGAGCCCATCCTGAAGACATACATCGTAAATTCACAGATGTTGCATGTCATCTGGCTCAACTCCTGATGTGCATTACATGAGATGGGCACAGGGGAAACAAGTGTGTCAGATCCTGACCTGCATGTAGGTTGTCACTCCAGTGAAATATGCTGAATTCCTTCATGTTCCTGATACCTAGGGAAGGTCATGGACAAAACTGAACCTGCAGTCATTGTTGTGGTGATTATTGTTTAATTTACTGTAAATCAACCACCAAGCTGGTGCCCACAGATGCCTTAGCTCTTACCCAGTTAAGGTGCCTGCTGTACCCAGCTGTTTATTAGATACTGGTGAAACATTTGTCCAGGGACACAAGCATTGTAAATATAGTCTGGTGAGATCCAAATAGTTGTAAACTTCATATTGTGCCATATGTCCATTAGTTTACTTTAAAAGCTGAAGCTCACGTCCTACTCCTGTTCATCTATGTCCATGAACTAGAAGAGGAAAGGTGGCAAAGTCGTGAAGTGAGGAGAGTGGTGGATGCAAAGCCCCAGGGGTCTTCAGCAGGGTAGGCAAGGGGGCACACCGCCTGTGTGCTCAGGGCGCTGCAGCCCTCTCCCCCAGCCCCATGCTCTGTGCAAATCCAGGGGAAGTTTTTCCAGATGCTTCCTTGAACCATTTTCTCCTGCTCCTAACAGAAAAAAGCTGGCACATCCCAGCATTTGTGCAAAGAGCAAGGGGGGCACCGTGCTGGAAAGGATGGCTGGTGCCTTCAGGAGGGAGATTCCTGGATGTGGCGGTGCTGTGGGGAAGGGCTGGTGTTGTGTCTGGAGCCAGAAAATGCGCTTCAAAACCACTGCGTGGAAAATGCAAAACACCTTATTACCCTTTCTCTACCACAGAATAAAGCCCCTTTTTGTGTCTGACATTCGTGAAGGCTTATTAAAGCTCAGCGTCTGTGGGGGAGGCAGTTGCCATCCTGACTCAGGACGGACACCTCCCCCAGGCTGCTGAGAGCACAGTGTCAGCACATCCAAATTTCTGTCCTTTTTGAGGTTTGTCTGTGTCCGTTGGAGGAACTACCAAGGCAGCACAGGATGCAACCCAAACCTTCTCCCCAGCTCAGGCTGCTTTTTTGATTCTTCTATGGGGCTCGCTCGCTCAGCCCGCCCAGCTTTGCCGCCTGCCCAGCCTTGCAGCTGGCCTCTTTGCGCAGAAGCGCTGAGGCGCGGGGCCCAGTGAGGGGCCACTGGCAGCCCTGGGCAGCTGGGGTGGCCCACGGGTCATCCTGTGGGGCCTGCCCCTCGGGGTGAGCCTAGGCCAGCACTGCCAGCCCCGCCACACGTTGTCTCTGGCCTCTTGCACTTGTGTGCTTTCCCTTTAGCATGCGTGAGCACGGTTTGCCTTCCTGCGGAAGTGCTACGTTATTTATAAATAGCCACTCTACATGCAAGGTGCCATATATGATAAAAAAGGCCTTTGGTGATGGTTATGTGGCTTGAGAACAGAGACTGTGCTTTGGATGTGCTCTATAAACAACTAGCAACAAGTGGCCTGATCCTGTCTCCGCTGCCTTCAGCGGGAGTTCCCTGACAAGTGCGTTAGGCAGGAGGCGCCTCGCTGCCAGCGCCACATCAGCGGGCAGGCCGCCTGGGCATGCAGCACGGCCGCCTGTCCCCGTGCCAAGAGCAAATTTTGCCGATCCAGATCGGCGCAGTTTGTCAACACGTGGCTCCTGCTGAGCTCCACGAGACGAGAATCATTCTTGGCATGGGGAGGCGTGGAGCTGGCCCGGCTGCGCCCACCAGGGCCTGGCACCTGCCCCAGCGGGAGCCCAGCACCCAGCCCAGCTCCCTCAGCCCCACCGCTGCAGCTCGTGGTGGTGGGCTGGTGGGAAGGGTCGGGGGCAGAGAGACAGATTCCCTGGGTTAGGGTTTTTTTTTTTTTTTTTTTTTTTTTTTTTTTTTTTTTTTGTGGCTGTCTGGATGATTAATGTGAATAGGAAAATACTGTTGACCCATTTAAATCACGTTATACGACATCCATTGCTCATCTGCATAATGAAATACACACTGAACATTACAACCTAAGTATAAGAGCCAGTGAACTACAAAAATAATATTTTACTCATTTAGATTATGAAGTAAAATATAGGACATTAGTACTAATCATAGTATTAAATTTTAAGCCATGCAAATTGTAATTGTCAGTGAAAAAGAATTATAAGTAGAAAAGGCTATTAGCATTTCAGCTTTAACAGTTAATTTGAGTAAATTTTTTTTTCTGCTGTGCAGCTCAGGAAAGTCCGTATGCAAAACATTTAATAATAAGTTCAGCAGTGTTTGTTTGATATCATTATTTAATTTTGATCGTTAAAGAGGTGCTAGAAATATTAATTTGTGGTATTAAAATACTGCATTTGTGACATTTTATATTACAAAGGGTAAATTGTAATCTTTAATAAAATCAAATCTAAAAGGCAAATTGTAAATAACGGAGAAATGAAATAATTTTAAGCATTTATGTAAGTATCAAAGCAAAAACTGAAGCCTTTAAGATATGAATTTCATCAAATATAAACATCATTTTCAGCATTTTAACCTAAATACAGATTTTAAAATACTGAATTTAGGCTGTCAGGTTTCTATGGTTACCTACCTTTCCAGCGGTTTTGTGAGATGTGTAAATAGGCCTGAGTCACTTGTAATTATTTGTTTTTTGTTTGTTATAGTTGTAATTCTGTGTTCAGTTTGAATCCAATATAGTTCACACCACATGCTTTGGTCTATGTATATTTTAGTGCATATGATTGACAGTGATTGAGCATTTCTTATGGAGTGCTTGTTTTTTTTTGTCATAAGTGATGTATGTTGGTACTTCTGAAAATGTAAACAACTTCTTCCTGTATCAGTGTTTGATAAACAGGGACTTTTATGATAAGAAAGAGGTCTTTGTAAATGTTAAGCAAGGAGATAAATGAAAGGTATTTAAAAAAAATATTTTAAACAGCCCCCAAACATTATACCATACTCTTCCAAATTCAATCCATAATCCTATCATTATAATTCATTCAATGACCCAGTGTCACATATTTATGAATAAGCTTCCAAGCTATGCATTAAAAGCACATTCTGATGACTGTCAGGTTTAAAAATAAATGCTTTATCAAGGATACTAGAAGTTATCTGCAGCAAGCTCTTGAGTGGAGCATCTTCCTTGTGCAAAGCATCTTCTTGAAATAAAAAATCATAGATTGTTTCCAACACCACAACAGTGTAGTAGAAACAGCTGTAAACTCTTACACCTATCTGCTAATGTATTTTGAAGTCCAGTGTACAGGATATAATGCCCCAAACTTGTACTCCACTCCAGCAGAGGACACATATATCTTTTCTCATTAAAAGACTCATTGTCCTAATGAAACTTGCATTTTCAAGTGGAAACAGGATAATACAAGTAATTAACAAAAGTCAGTACAGAGCAAGAAATGCTGCTAGCTGTCATTTTTACCAAATGAGAAGTAATGTAAGCATTTTATTAAGATGTTCATCCAAAAATTGCTAGCGATGTACACTTTTTTTCTCATTTTGAGATAAGACTGGGTTATGATTCAGGAATCATCTTGTATCCTTAGAGATTTGGCTGCAGGTGTTTATTGCTAGGGGTCTTGAGTTTTGCGTGGGGAAAACACTGCTAACTGCCAGTACTCTTCCCGTATATCAAGCTATGGAGAAAATCCTGGTACAATGTTCAGAAGTCCCTAAATTTTCTGTGCAAATGTTACTCTTATTTCAGCAGCCCTGCTCATCCACTGAAAGGATTTGTTGAAAACATTTTTTGTGGTGATTCAGACATATTTTTCCCATTTCAGCTGGAAATTTGAGTTATTAAAGTAAGATTATTTTTAACGTGCCGCCAGTAACATTTAGTACTGTATCAGGTATGCACATAGGACATAAACATGCCAGTTGAAAAACAGTTGTTTCACAGAGCACCTGAAAAGATTTTATCCCAGTAGGATTCGGTGAATGTTAAAGCTGTGGGTGGGTGCATATTAACAACAAGATCCTGTATTGTGCGTGTGTGTGAGGACTATTTGAATAGCTTTTTATTTTAATCTGAAACAACTGCTATTTTTTAAACTGACGAACTTGTTCCAACAGTTGTTACTTCCCTACAAAATGAAAATAGTGAGTACAATAACTAACCTGTCAAGCATAAGTAATTCCTCTGATGTTTTACAAAACCTTAAGATAGACAGAAGGTGTTTGAAAGGTGTATTTAAATATGCAGACCTGAGCAGATATCTTTCTCATTCTAATTTATTGACTTTATGATAAATTAATTTACTCAATATAGCAATGTAGTAACATAAGAGGAATGTTTCTTCTGCTAGTCACAGAAGTTGAAATTTGCCAGATGCTGTGATTTGGAGCCTAAATTCCCCTAACTGTGTGTGAAACTCTTAATATTGCTTTGTCCAGCTTTTGTATCTGACTTGTTTCATTTTGCTGTGATACTGCTTTAGGCAACACTTTATTTTCTACTTGCGTTAAGTTGTTGGAGAGAGAAGATTTAGTAGAAATCACACTGGGATGGAAGACTGTAGTGGAGAGCTACGGTTCTCTCTTTCCAAAGTTAAGTGTTACAGCCCAACCATATTTTATGTAGCAGACAATTAATTTCCCTTGGTATATGGATTAATATCATTTAGATAAAGCTAGATGGTACTCTCTATTTTTTTTAAATTCTGTAATAAAATGACAACGTGCTGTTTAATGACACCAGAATTTTGCTCAGTCACTGGCTTGGTGTGACTATGTGTGTATATATATATATACACAGGAACTCAGGGAAGCGGTTGAAGGGAATTTTGAGAATATAAAATTATTTTTTCCTTTTCTTCTTGTTTGTTGAAGTTGCACTCGGTTGCTGCTGATAAAAGGTGGCACCAAGCCAACTTCCTGACGGAGCTATGGGGAGGGTCATGGCTTGTCGTGACCTGGGCACTATTACTTGAATGTTGTTATTATTGGGATGAAGTACCCTTAGGCTGTCATCCTTCCTGTAAATAGAAGAGTTTCTGATTCTCTGTGGTTTCCCAGTTTACCAACTTGCAGAACAGCTATTTTGTTGGCCATAAGTTTGATTGAATAATGAATTAGAAGAACTGTATTATTCAGAAGGCTCTGATTCATCATTTTAGCGTGCCAGTCTAGAGTGAGTAATAATAACAAAAAGCCAAACAAGAATGTATTTCCATATAGTTTATAAATTTACAACCAATTAAAACACTCGTTTGTAATAGTGCACGGCAAACAAATTGCCTGTCTCCACTCTCCATGAAGTAAGGGCAAAATTTTAATTAGCAGGGAGCATCACTGGTCCTGAGGGCCCAGCTCAGCTTTGTTCAGCGTCGCGGGGGAATCCCAGTGGCAGCAGCACCAGGGCTTGTGCTGCTGCGCTGGAGCCGGTCAGCATTTGGCCATTGGCTTGCTTTACCGGCTCTCGGGAGGTAATAAGGACAGCAATCCCCTCACTTCCTTTATTAACTAAACAACTTCTATCATCAATATCTAGCTAATTTCAGTAATTGAATAGAACAATGACAACCTGAATATAATGTTTGCAATATACTGGTCTTGATTTTGGTTGGTCAGGGTACAGTCATAATCATATTGCTGTCAAGGTTTTCACCAATGTGTTGCTGTTATAACTGAAGTCACATCTACCCTGATGAATATTTCATTTCCCCAATCATGCTATTAAAAACAGAGTGTTTTTACCCTTTCATTTCTGTTTTCTCTTTTCCAGTACCATCGTGACGGCTGTGGCTGTGTCCTGTTTACAAATTGCTGCTAGTCACATTTTCAGTAGTCCTTGTGGGTTTTGCTTTCCCCTAATATGGGCAATTAGGAGGAAATATTTCTCAAGAGCATGGGTTTGCTCTTCTCCCTGTAATGACATAGTCCTGTAATCCAGGAAACAGTGCTGCATGGTGTCCATGTCCATGATTTCCTGATGTGGGAAAAAAGTGTGGAAAGCATCTGGAGAGGAGGAGACCCCCTTTACCAGCTTGTTTCCTGTAAGCGAAATTGGAAGACCTTGTCTGTGCAAATAGATTTCAAAATAGAGTCTGCCCTTTGACTGTCTCCATAATTACACAGCTCTCTCTGTATTTTATTTGGCTGCCAGAGCAGTTAACCCCTGGAAGTAAGGGGCTGATGATGGCGTGACCAGCACGGGTATGCAGACATGACCATGTGAATACACTCTTGTTTAGAGAAGCCTGTCGTTAAGACCTTGTTACAATATACTTTGACCAAATTTAAAAATTATTACATGTTGGGTTGTGTTGATTAAGATATGTTATATCCTTAATGTATAGAGAATGCAGAGGTATTAGTTGCAAAAAAGGGGAAAAGAAGAAAAAGAAAAAAGTTCTTTCGCGGCTTTGATGTAATCAACATCTGTCAACAGAATGAATTTGCTTTTGTTTAATTTCAAGGGCTCTTGTCCTTCTACTTTGCCCAATCAGTTTCAACTTCTGCCTGAGGCATTTCTCTATGTTGTTCTTTTTCTTCTTCTTCTTCTTCTTTTTTTTTTTTTTTTCTTTTAGAAAATGCACAGGTTATTGCTTGTGAAATGTGAGCTACTCTTCTGTAACACAGGTTACACATAGTTGGAGAGAACCTTTAATCTTTCCCATTCTATTTTTGAAGCTTATATATACCCCTGCAACACTGGGATTACAAAGTCAGTGTTTTATTAAGACAGCTGTAATTACAGTTACAAATAAAGATCTACCAAACCACAACCATTATTTCAGATTGAAAAATGTGAGCGTTTAGTAATTAACAGTAAAAAGCTGTATAAAATCTTACCTAGTTGCATTGGTTGGATTCCAAATATTATTACCTATTGTGTTTTTAGTACCTTACTGTAAACTTTATTGCTCTGAAGTTTCAGGAGAAAAAAAAAAAAGGAAATTTCACAAGAAGCAAAATAGCAAAATTATGATATGATAATAAGATGACACAACAAGCCAAATTAAGGATCTCTAGTATTTTATCCTCTTTATCCTCAAATATCTATATACTAAGAACATCTCCTTGGTCATTATTTTACAGTTAAAAAAATAGATAAAACCACAAATTTAAAAACGTGTTATCTGAACAATGCTTTTGATGTTATTAATTGTTTGTATATATCAAGTAAATTCGCTGTATCAAGAGCAAGTTATTTTTATTTACTAAATCAGTTAGGTGTTAATTCTTGTAATCCTAAATAATGTCACTACTATGCTTCTGTAGACACTTGGATGGATTTTATGATGTAAATTGTTTTAAAATATTCTGATTTTGTTTTTTGGCTGTTTTACGATGTACTCTTATGTTTGTTGTGGCTTAGAACTGTCATGAACTTTAGCCTGTGGTAACATTTTTGCTAATTGTTTGGAAATTTGAAGTCCTTCATAAATAAATGCCAAAAAAATGTTTGCTAACAATCACATTTGATGATTCACATAGATGAACAGGTTTTTTGCACGGCCACCTCGTACCTCATTGAAAACATAGCTGGTAAATTGCTGTAACTGTTGAACAAAAAGCATTAAGAAAAGTGCTTAAATGAGAGTTCATTTCCAACATCTCTCTTTAAAAATACTTCTTGACCAGAGGAAAATCACATTTAAATGACTAAAATCAACTTAATTAAGGGTCATTAATAGAGATACACATAAAAAACTCTCTGCTCTGAGAGTGAAATGGGAGCATTTCATTATATAGTGTAGCATGCATGAACAGATAACAATTAAAATAGACCTAGAGTAAAAGGCTAATAAATATAGGGCACATTTATGCTACAAAATCAGTCACTTAAAATGCTCCCACCCATCATCATACTCGAATTCTGTATTCAGCCCCTTTGGCTGGCTCGTTTAAAAGGAAAAGAAAATGTAATTTCCACAAAAGATAAATCCATCTGGCAATTCACAAAAGCTCGCAGTGCATATTTATATTATTAATACAAATTAAAGCATAGAAGGTGTGCTGAGGAATCCAGCAGCTCCAGCAGAAGGCGCGTGCATGCAGACTGCACAGGGTGATTCACCATGGAGTCAGGGGAGCAGTTGTCTGTAATTTTCTGCGCTCGGAGCATCGTATCTGCTGATATAATTTCAGTAACACCGATAATAATTTTCATTATTGCGGTTGCTAGTAAATATTCTGTTATTCATGGCAAGTGGCACGGCCTTGCTGTTGAGGGAGAAAAGAAAGGCGCAGATGGGCAGCTTTGCATCCTGCCTGTGCTGGTGTGTGTTACGGGGCTACCCGGCTCTCTGATGGCAGCAATTCCACTGGAAGCCGCATAAATCCTGCCTTTATGAGCCATCTCGTTGTAATTAATATACACAGAAAGCGTAACAAAAAAGATGCGCTTGAGCGTCGGTGTTGTGGAAGTGAATCGGATGCTGACAAAAGCTGTGCTAGCTGGAAGGGCTGGGGAGCAAGCCCCAGCAGTCTGAGCAAGACTTGGAGCTCACAGCCAGTTGTTCCTGTCTCCGGTGATTGATGATGTTGCTATATCAAATTAGCTGTGAATATGGGAGCTTAAAAAATAGAAGAAGCTGTGGAGACATTAGGAAGGCCTTCTTAAGGAAGGAAGTGTGTGGATGGAGTCCAGATTTTCATTATAAAACAGTAACTTCATTATGTTTTAATGCCATTTTATTTTTACTTTGAAGGAGAATGTTTTCTCTTATAATTTTTTTATATTTCAAATAAAGCTTTAGTTGTCCTGTGTTTGTAATTCTTACGATGTGCTTTAGGAGTCAGATTATACTACAGTGATATTTATTTGGTTGTCGCATTTCACCTGTTCGAGTAGTTATTTTGTGTGTGTCTGGTTTATAATGAGTAGTTAGTGGAATAACAACAGGCTACACTACCTTATTATCCTGTTATCTTGTGACAACACTTACAGTGTGTCTTTGGGGGAACAGAGGTAAAAATTTGATTCCAAATAAAAAGGCACCCCTTCTGAATGCGGGATAGTCGATAGGCGCGCACGCACGGGTCTAAATAGGTTTGATACATCTGAGAGTGCGTATTTGGGACGTTCGAAGTTCTATTGTAGAATAATTGACAGGCACACTTGCACCTTTTTTTCCACCGATTAAAATCGCAGCGGTAGGACAGGTGCAGCGGCAGCGTGCCGATCATCAGGGAGAGCGTTTGAAACACACGGTCACGTATTAATGTCTGTGTGGACTTCATCTGACCACGTCCGTGACTGTGGGGTTTCAGTGCGTTTATCGCAGCTGTATGGAGCTGAGTGTAAATACGTTCAGCCGCGGTAAGAGCCAGGTACTTCTGCTGCACTTTGTAAAAGTAAAGCGCTACTTCTGAAGAGCCAGAAGTTGCTGCCTCTGCAGATTCTGTGTTTCTAGCTTCCAGAAATGTGTGCAAACCGGCCGGCGAGTTTGCAAGATGCTTCAGGCTCTGTGGATGAGTGCCTATGCTCTGTAGGGCAGGTGGCCTAGATTTTATTTTTTTTAACTGGACAAGAATGTTTTCTTGTGAAGATGACCCTAGGAAAGCTGTAGGTGAGGAGGCTGATGATTAGATGGTTATTTACACAGTCTCAAACCAATCCAGCCCCCTGTTAAGGGCACAGCTCCAGCTCCACGGAGGCACTCTCTTCCCTCTGGAAGCAGGCAACTCTCCGTAGGTACCCAGGTTATACTGGGAGATAGATCAGAGCCTCACCCACCAACTCCACCTCATTACTTATAAACAGTTTAAAACAACAGTAAAAATCTGCTTGCGTTGAGTAAAAGTCTCTACAACCTCTCAGGTGTTGCACAAATTCAGATTCTGTTAGCCAAGCTTAGCACTGCTCAGTGTGCAAAGAGACAGTCACAAACCCTTCTAAAGCAAACCTCACTCAACAACTGCATTCAGTTTCTTGGGGCTCCAAAAGAATTTTGTAGTTCAAATCTCCTGTATATCATGGGATGTTGTAAAAGGGACATCTGTAAGCCCAGCATGCGTGTGGAAGGATATTATCTGCATCTGGGCATGACAAATGTATCCAAAGAGAGGAAGGAATTTTACAGTAAAATAAAAATGTACAAGTTATGGAAGAAACTCTTTTAGAAATCATCTTTACGTAGTTAAAAATATACAGTAGATGAATTTCTTAAATTCTGTGATGAAAAGTGTATTTACTTCCATCTAAACAAAACCACGTTCCTTTTACTAAAGAGTAATTATTAATATTGGTTACTTGCCAGAGAAGATTGCTCATGTATTTGTCTACACATGATCTTTTTCAAAAGTAGCTTAACTATTACGTGGAATTTATTCCAAGGTAATTAAAATAAATAAATAAATAAATTTACATTATAGAATTTTTGTACATTGAAAAAATGTGCTATGTTTATTTATGTTTAACTGGACAGTGTAAAGAATCCTCTCAAATTTAGTGTACTTCCCTGTTTTGATGCTTGTTGGGGCAATGAATACTCTGAGGAACTGTCATTCCAAATTCCCATATGAATTAGGTAAAAATCTGATTCAAATATTCCAAGTCAATTACAAACTTCAATTCCCTCAATTGCCCTTGGCCGAGATTAAAAATCTCTCGATGTTTATTCTGTTCCCTGCCAGGCAGGAGGTGACTACAGATTGAACCCCATTCTTTGAATCTTCATGCAAATGACGAGAGCAATGTTAACTTGCTTATGCTCAAATATGTCACCAGTTCATCAAGAATACAGATCAAAATGTCTGAAATCAACACAAAATTATTTTTTTATCTCCTGATTACTTGCTGTTGTCCGTTATTTACCCTTTCCCCAAGCCTTGTGCAGTGCCCCTTCTAGCCATGCAGATAGCTACAAATAGGTTGGGGTGTCAGTCCTGGTTTGGGGAATTTACCCACACTGCATTTTAATGCATCAAACCAAATTAGATACTGTGTTTTGTAAAGCTGTGATGTATTGCTTTTGGAGGTTTCTTGTTCTCATGGCTTCTTGGTGTTAATGCTCTAATGGTACAAGATTTGAACAACTTCTTGAACTACCTTTGGCTGCTGCATGTGTTTTGCAATTTCTATTACATGGTGTCTTTCTTCTTTCATACTTACATTTTATACCATAGTAGTAGGAAAAAAAATGTTAACCAATTTTAACTTATCTGTTAACAGGTTCTGTGACTGGCTGCCACAGAATTTTTTCTTCGTGCAATCGTGTCTACCTGCACAGGCAGTCAAGCAATCAACAACGAAGATGCTTCTTTTTTCAGGGACAAAGAAATACTGCTTATAGTATAGTTTTGCCAGCCACAGTTTCTCCGGCTCACCCAGTTCCCAAGGTACTGCAATTTCTGTTATCTAATCAGTTTTTCAGTCAATACAGGGGTTGGCTGTACACGCGTTCAAGTGCATTCGTTGTCCAACAGTGGGGGCTTTGGATACAGTCCTGTGGTATGATCAGGTATTTAAAATAGGAGCACTGGTGAGAGAAGTTTTCAGCTCCCTACCGTGTAAAACAGAGTGACATATCTAGTTATTAGGGAGTTTAAACCTGGGGCTTGTTAAGTTAGTGTAGTATAAACATGGAATATTATAATCATCTGTCAACACTTAACGCTTCTGGGTCCAGGTTCTCCTTTTGGACAAGTATAGACAGCCCTACCAGAAATCATTAGGAATCATTCATGATCATCTGAGTCCTTTTCTGTATAAATCTCTCACAAGCTAATTACAAAAATATTTATCTCTTCCTGAACGTTTTGTTAACTGGTTACATCAAATTTAGGGCAAGAGCATACAATACCTGCTGGTAGCTGCCGCATAGCCCCACTGCTCCTTTTAAACTATTCTTTACTGTCTCTGAGTATTTTTTTTTCTTCCAACATATATTTTTGTTTTTATTTACATTACAGCCAAAATAACTTTTTTTTTCATTTAATTTAAACATGTTTTCCACTGATGGTTTCCTTTTTTGTTGTTATTTACAGCATACAGTTCAACTGTTTAGAAAAAATTACCCTTTCTAAACCGTGCTTTTCAGGATGATTATTAGTACTTATATTTTATCTTACTTTCCATGTGATTATAGATTTCTTATGCAAAATACAGAATACTTCCATGGGCCTAAAGTACAAAAACCATGTTGTATAGGAAAGCAGTAAGGATGCTGAATGTAGGGCTCTTACACCTAAAGACTCTGGAAGCTTGGTGTGCAGGGAAAGAAAGCATAGTTTTGTGCTTTATATGTTTTCAAAGGTTTAAAAATTATAGAATTTTTTTTTTCTGTATTTAGATGCTTCTTTTAGCATAAAGAGGAAGAAATACATTATCATACTGAAAAGTAGTGTTCACAGATTACAGTGCTCAGACTGTCAAAAATCAGTCCAATTTTTCAATTCTGAAAACTTGAGGACAAGGTTATCACTATACAGAGTGTGCCAGAAATCATATTAAAATGACACGGTGGGTTTTTTTCCCCAAGATCTTGGTGTGAAACTGTATACATAGACATTTGTACATCCACTGCTTTGGGCTTTTTCCTTAACAGATCTCACAGGTCAGCAGGGTCAGGTCTCAGCAGTTTACAAGATGAGTGCCCTCCAAGGGGATGGTGGGGGTGCTGTAGTGTATGGAGTCGGTAATCCAGCAAATGTGTTTTTTTTTTCTTCTTCTAAATTAAGTCCCAGACTACTGCAAATGCTATAAGGGCTGATACTCCGTTATTTGGAATGGAATGGAAATCTGAAATTCTGTTGATGTGAGTTCACTAAAGATACAGTTGCACTCTATCAGAGTAGAAGCGATGAAATACCAGTGGGAGTAACAATAGCCTCCCTATTGAAAGTCCCACTGGAGTTAATAGGCTACACCACTCTTCTTCGCTCCTACACTGGGATGTTGTATGGTCTTGTTGTATGCAGCCTAACTGGCCACTTTACTTCCTGCCCTGCCAGCGTGTTTCTGTATTTTGTGAATCAATGCAAAGCCCAGCTGTGGTGGGTGAAGCGACTCTCACACCCCACAGGTGAAACAGCCCAGCACCCACTGAGACAAAGCACGGTTCCCTCACACTGCAAGATGTTACCGTTGTTACTAGTTTGCTGTGTTTATGTACTCATCATGAAATTATTGTGGATTTTTTAAAAAAATCAGAAATGGAATTTCACCTCTGTGTAAAGTCTGAGAATTTTCTGCACGAACAGAAAATAAAGTTTATTACACTTTCCTTGTCACAGCAAGTTGGGATACCCTCACATAGTATTATAGATGGATAGGTTTGCACATAAGTATGAAAACTAGATTAATAAGTAAAAACTCTAAATTAAAATAAGTTAAATCCTAAGGTTCTTAGTCAAAATACAATCTTGTGAAAGTTAATAGGAGTTTTGTCTGAGCAAGAAACTAAGGAATTGATCAATTTTATTATTGAGTCTAATTCTGTCTGTTTTCCAGTCAGTTGTGGTGTTTAGATGCCTTCTATATTAGATGTGTCACTCTTCGCAAAAGAAAATAAAAAGTTTTTAAGTCTTTCACAGCTTTAGAACTTGAGATTGTGCTGAAAGTGGGATGCAGTATCTGGGACTTCAGTACAGGCAGTTTAACAGACTGCATAAGTCAGTAGTAACAGGCAATGTTAAGTTCAAAAGGGCAGTGGAAGAAATACTGAGGCAGCCTTGAGGGTTTGCCCTGATGGCTTAGGAAGGTCGATACTACGACAGAAAGGGCAAGCTGCCATGAAGCAGGAGGCAGTATCTGAGAAAATGATCCCATTGTCATGCTCAGTTTTCTGATCTTCATTTTCAATCCTTTTTCTCCAAGCACATAAAGAAGCCAGACTATGTGACGACAGGCATTGTACCAGACTGGGGAGACGACATAGAAATTAAGAATGAAGATCAGATTCAAGGGCTTCGTCAAGCTTGTCAATTGGCCCGTCGTGTCCTGCTTCTGGCTGGAAAGGGCTTAAAGGTAATGATTGCGTAAGTTCCAAAACAGCTTGGATGTCTTTTATGCTTTCACATACTTGTGGTGTTCTTTTCCTACTTTTTTTGTTTGTTTGTTTGTTTTACTGTCCTTAATGTGCATCCAACCTGAAGTTAGATACTGATAAAAGAAGGATTTATTAACTTTTGATTCTGTCCATGGTATACCTGCTTAATTATTTCAATATTTTAGACCTATGTGGTACTTAGAGCTGCTGGCTCAACTGTGTCTGTAATCTCGCTCTGTTTGGATGTGCCAAATCAAATGAGTTTCTCATAAGGCCCGTGATACATTTTTTCCTGTAATTTCATGGCCCGTCTTCCTATACGTTCTGCTTTTTGGCTCTGTATGTGTGCAAGGCCCAGGGGCGGGCTGCTGCCTCTGTTACCGTCCATCCTTCAGCTCCTCGCTGTCCCGTGGGGTCGGTGCAACACAAATCTTCGAACTGCTGTTGGAAAAAACAGCTGCCAGGCTCCATACAATTTTCCAGAGTGCATTGCTAATAAAGCCTCATGGTTTCCAGTAATGTTTCTACAGTATGGTTTTTGGGATACCACCGAAGTAAAAATGTACTGGGAGGAGCCTACTACAAGTTTTTGCAGATGAAGGAGTGCTTTTTTACCTTGCCTTGTTATTTCATGTAATAGCATACTGAATAGGGTAAAATGGGTTGAGTAGCTATGAGATGCAGAGATAGATGGGAGCTGTAAGTCAACGCCGTTGACATAAAAGGGGAAAAAAATATCGGTTTACCATGCATTTTTCTTTCAGTTCTCATCATGCTGTCCCAGAGGTTCAATTCTGGAGCTAGGGTGGCCAATAGCAAAACTGCCCAAGGCTTTTAATCTTTCATATGCTCATGAATGTTTAACTTTTTACGTGCAATTATTTCCTGGTACAGTGAAACTTAGTTGTGTTAAGTTAAGAACACATACCTGTTTCTGAAGAATCAGGACTTCACCTCAAGAATGCGGTGTGGATTATGAACGAGAGCAGTTTCTCACTAAAATATTTTGGTTGTTATCATGCAGCAAATATGTCTGTATGCAGCACAGTGTAGCTCATGATGCAGTTGGTAATATGTGCCCATATAGTACATAATAGCAAAATGCTACATACATGTAACAAAGGTTGTAGAGAAGGAAATTGTGTAAGTAAAGTGGTCACCAGGAGCTGGGGCAGTGGGGTTGGGAGGGAGCTGGCACAGAGAGCTGAGACCACTGCCCAGGCCAACCTCAGCCCATGTCAGGGATGTGGGAGCTCCATTTTGCACTCGTTTTTGGCTATGGCTGCTCTGAATGGAGGGAAGTTGCTAGGCCTTCTCTCATCAACAGGGAGCGTTTTCTATGTGCAACAAGTTTGTTCTTCTGCCAACCTTACTCTTTAATTTAAACCACTTCCTGCCTTTCCTCGAGCCTATCCCCTTCACGCAGTAATAGAGCTATTACAGCTTTCAGGGCGCCAGACGAAATAAACCAAGCTCTTTTAGGCTATCCTTGTAAGGTAGGCTCTGCATTCCTATTTTATCTGAAGAGCCCCATCCCTCCACTTGTTCCTGTGGTCCTGCTAAACCTGCCTTGCACACAGTCCTTGAAAAGAACTCTTGTCTGTGCTTTTTCTAACAGCAGTAACATCCCCCAGTATGACAAAGGCGGCATTGTAACATCTGGATGCAGAAGAACAATGTTTGGGCTGAGCGTGTGTTTTTGCTGTTACCATTTATTGCCTATTGGATTTAAAACCACCATATGGTATTATATATGATAGCACTTCATAGGTTTTGGGGAAAGATTTGGAACTAAACAGCAAAATCTTTGACATAGAAGTATTTTGTTGGATACCATCACATTGCCCTGTCCCCTATAAGGGATGATGTGTGCAGTAGGTGTCTCCCCAAAATTGCGAAGCTAGCAAAAGATCATTTAAAAGCAAAACAGGTACCACTAAAACAAGATTTATTCATAGGACATAAGCCCCCCCATGCAGAGAGCACAGAGCTGTCCACTGAGCATCCAAAAGCCGCGCTGAATTCCCTGGGCAGAGGCAGCACCCCGTGTGGTACATAACACTTCAGTCTGCCTACATGCCGAAGGTGATAGATGGGTGAGCGAAGGCAGGAGCAACAAACCTGTGTTTATCCAGAACCAGTGGCTGCAGCATCCGATAAAGAAAGCGCGCAGGGCTGTGGCTGCCATCCCAGCCACCACAGCTGCTGCGAAGCAGGGGAGCTGCACAGAAACCCCAAATTGTGTCTTGGGTGGGGTTGTCGTTCCTCATATGCTTTTGTGCTGAACAAGGTGCAAGCTGAGCAAATAGACCTGGTTTTATCCTCAGTGCACTACACAAGTGCACTCTTTTGTATTCACTGTACGTGATCGCTGAATATTTCAACATATGGTTATGTATGCCTGCTGCACCACAGCCTACCTATATTCCACGTGTTGCTAAAAAGTCCTCAAAAATCATAGCTGCTGTAGCATGTGTGTACTAAGTATGATTTTCAAAGGCTCAAAACTCATTCAAATCAAAATCAATTTGCACAGGAACCCTCAAAGGCACTTCTTCTCAATGAGGGAGGTTTCCCTACCAAATTTCAAATCCTAGCTCTAACCATTTCGGAGACAGAGTCTATCCAAAAGAAAAGCTACAAGAATGTTATTTTAAGCATGTGCGTTTTCCACTCCACAGATACTCAGAAAATGGCTGAATGATTTATGAGTTTTTTAAATATATAAAATCATGAGAAAAAGATGAATCTAGAAAATGTCAAGCATAAAAGTGAACATTCCTAAAAATGATCAATAAGTGCCTGTAGATTCAATATCATTGCCTAGGCTGTGGAAACTTTAAGTAAAATATCTTCAAGATATGAACCCAAATATTTTAATCATTTACAAAATTAGAGAATACTTGGAGAACGATTTTATAAAATGCACAAGTGCATAATGATATATGTACTGCACAGTTAGAAGAATTAATATCCTTTATTTTACAAATAAAAGGGGAAAGTAATGTGTTTTATAGGACTGGAAGCATTAAAACCAGACATTTCTATAGCAGCTACTGAAACAAGATGCCATGGAAAATTGGTGTCTTTGAGAAAGCAAATGTGGAAAAATGGACAGAAAGGAAGTAGATCGTATTTTAGGTTTTCTAGGAACCTTTGAATGCTTATTTCTACTGCATGCTTGATTTAAAACCTTTTTCTCTTAAAGGAAGAAAAAAAAAAGTAGTCCAATATATCAATAAAGTATATCAGACAGTTTAGTGTTTTGTATCAAAGCAGTGAATTTGAAACATCCAAGGTTTCATCGAAACGTTTGGCTGCAATCACATTCAGTAAATATGAGAAACTATCTTTGCTTTTTTAACAGAATGTTATGTTTGATATTTTAGGTTGGCATGACAACTGAAGAAATAGATTCCATTGTTCATCATGAAATAATCAGACAGAATGCCTATCCTTCACCTCTGGGCTATGGAGGTTTTCCAAAGTCTGTTTGTACTTCTGTAAACAACGTGGTATGTCATGGTATTCCTGACAGGTATTTCCCCAATAATATACATTTTACCGCCGGGGATGAAAATGTTAAACTGAAATTAATAAATTGTGTTTAATATTGAACATATTTCAGCTTAACTACATGTCATATGTAAATGTATTGCAGATGCATATTATGTTACCACACAATGCTGATAGATGTTATAGAAATTTATGTGAAGTAGAACAACAATAATATTATCCTGCTTGTCCAAGTATTAAAAAAAAAAAATCAAAAAAGCACATAATGCCTTTAGAGTTTAGTGTGTGGGAAAAAATAGAACCGAGAATAATTCTGATTTCTTTTTTCTCTAGCAAAGTAAGTATAGGGTAGGGAATAAATATATTTGAATTTATGTTTTTTTTTTTATTATTTGCAATACATTCAGCTACTCACAAAGTAAAATACGAACCCTAGTGAGAGAAAAAGAATAAATATAATGGTAGATTTTTCAGATGTTGATATGTTTTTCTGCCAGTTGTTTCTCATTATTTTATATTCAGCTACACTTGTTCTCTACGTAGTGAGAGCTGAACATTAAAAATGGTTATGCAGTTTGCCTCTGCCTTCCTCCGTCACAAAATACCTACCCCCTGATTTTTATGTATGTGTCATTAGGTGTTTATTCTTATATTCCCTTTGTTGGGAACTGTCTGTCACCATTATTTTTTTCTTTTCTGTTTATGTTTCAGTCGACCTCTTCAGGATGGAGATATTATCAACATTGATGTCACGGTGAGTAATTCATATAAAAAATAGTCTTTGATCAACTTTAGAGTCCCTGGTAGCAACAGGAAGAATAGTGGATCGGAGATGGGGAACGCACAGATGGATGTGCTGTTTACTTCTAAGGCAAGGCACAAGCAGCTGGTTTCCTTTTTTGTTTTTAACTGTGTGTTTATTCCAGCTAGACCCAGGCCTGACTTGAATTTAGGACTGGAATCAGATGCACTGAGATCAATGTTGGCCTAAGTGAAATGTCAACCCAATCCTGCTATGTGTCATGTTTTTGAGAAGGTGTAATTGTTATTGATCCACTGTGTAGTTAATGCAGAGCACCGCAGTACTGGGCAGCAGCTGAAGATAGATATGTATGAGATGAGCTAACATGAAGAAAGCCAGCATTTTTCCTTCACTCTGCCAAGATTGATCTTCCTCTTCCTGCTGATTTTGAGTGGGGCCTGTCATTATCTTACTCTGTCATTAGAGGCTACATTGGCCTGTGTATGTCAGTCTATTTGGACAGCAACTCTTTTGCTAGCAGTGTTCCCTACATTTATTAAAATCCCCGAAGGTAGTGTTGTGTTCCATTTCTGGTATAAAAGCCCTGAACCTTTTGCGCAGAAACAGAAATAGTGTGATATAACCGTGACTTAATATTTCCAGAGAATGGCCAATTATAGCTACTTAAATAAACACTGGCTGGATTTTTGTAGGAGCAAGAAAATACTGAAACTGGGAACCTAATTCTGTTTCATTTAGAAAGCAAAAAGCATTAATGTCTTGCAGACGCTTTTTTTCTTTTTTATTGTAGATGTTTTTATTTTCCCAATGTGAATTTATTTCTAATATGGGCACAGATGTCTTTTGAATTCTACTATTATTTTGCAATATGGGAGTAACATAGGAACAAGATTTTTTAATCATTAAAAAAATTCTTGGTAATTTGATACTATTTTCCACGGGCCCAAATTTCATACTGGCAGAAGCAAAGAAATCTCAAGTGGACTTACCTCTGAGCATGGGATTCAAGCTTTTTAAAATATTTTTTCTATGAACATTAGGGTCAGTGACCTTTTTCCATGGTATACTCATGTCTGATCCAGAACTGTGTTTCTTTTTTTTTTTTTTTTTTAATTCTACTAATTTCTTCCCCATCTCCATACTTTTTAGTTGTAGAATTATGACTGCCAGTTTTACACAGAGTGATCTACCATTTTTAAAGTATATTTTGGGTCTCATTTTTTTACTGTGGTGAATTGATGTAGTTTTACTTAATTTGCTAGACTAAATCAGCTTGTCACAGCTAAGGTTTTAACATCTGATTTCTTTGTAACTCATTAAGGTACTTTTAAATATTTTTTTTTTAGCTTAATCTGTCAGGATAATAATAACTCCTTAGATTAAAAAAAAAGAAGTGTAAATTCACATCACAGATCCTTTCCCTGATATTCTAAGTGAGCCATTTTTATATTAATGTGGTCTGCACATCTTGTTCACCCTGGTTTACAAATAATGTATGACTAAATGTTAGTGGTCTTTTTGAAAATATATTCTTATTTGTTTTCTGTGTACCCTCAAAAAATAAAATAAATCTTGAAGTTTCTGTGAATGTGAAGATTCCTGCAAGGGTAGGAATTGCTGATTATCTTTGTAAAGACTTTTTTAACATTTGAAACTGAACTATGTTGTGTTTGATAACTGTTCAGTTCCAAACTATCTAAGGAAGAAATATTACTTTACAGTGTTGCTAATTGATCTTTTAGTTTATTTTAATGAGCAAAATTGGGATGTTTCACAGGGGAAGAGAGTAAAAATCAAAGTAAATGTGCCACAACAAATTGCTTATAATTGTGTACAGGTTCTATAAAATGATTAAATAATATTCTGGTTATTAACTATAAACACTTCACACAATGTACAAATTATTTGAAGAAAAAATCTATTTTTGCACAATTAAGATGGTAGAATTTCATAGATGAAACACAAATTTTATTGGCTTGATTCAAGTAGCCTTTAGAATGTATTTAAGTGTAGAAACAGAAGCATTATGCATCAGAGAATCCACAGCACAGTGCAATTTTCAGCCAGCCATTACCAGGTAACATTTCTTACAACTTGAATTTTTCATTGACTTTTAAGGAATTAGTGCTGTGGTTGTAGTTTATTAATGTCAAAAATACATAATTGTGGTTGATAGCCTGCAGTAAATACTATTAATTTTAAGCTCTACTGTGTTTTAAATCTGTATTTGTTTTTCCAGGATGATGATGTGTAATGTTTTTGTTTGTTTGTTTAAGTGCCGTACTTGCTAGAGCTAAAAATGAACTAGTTCAGCTTAAATATGAACTGGCTAGCATAAAATCTGCCCATCAGGCATTAAATTGTAAAAGCAGATTTAGCGATAGCCTCAGCTGACAGAAGGAGGTGTACAACGGGGAGACGGCAAAGTTGGATCCTCGCTGACATTCATCTTCCTGTACAATGCTGTTCACTGGGAACTGCTTGCATTTTCTTTAAATCTCTCCCCCAACACAAACCTGGCCTTGGGATAAACTGTCTGTAGCCAGTTTTGTGGGTTTTTTTTTTTTCAGTTTGGAATTGACCAAAAGGAATGTGAGTCTGTGTCTTTCACAAATTGCTCTCAAGTGGCAAAAGTTCAGTGCTTCAAGCTTTGTGAATCATTAGTCCCGGGAGGATAGTTGCCCACTGTTTGGGGAAAAAAAATGTTTTAGAAGATCAAAACTGTGCACCATTATAATTTGTCTTTTGGTAGGGAAATTTGGCTTGCTCTCACAGTTGTGTGCCTGCCTGCCGTACTGCAGAGCTGCAAAAACCGTTTCTGCACAGTGCTGCAGAGCTCTGCATGGCTTTCCTGTGCCCCAGAGGGAACTTCAGGAGAGCTGAGGCTTGAAGCCTATGAAATGTCAAAAACAAAGCAAAACAAAACAAAAAAGCATGTCATTAATTCAACAGGGCGCTGTGTTTGCCGCCTGAGCATAACCCCCAAGCCCCTCAGGGGACATTCCCTGCAGTGGGATGGGTCTCCCCGCCAGATGCTGGTGGGTCTCCTGCGGCCAGCTTAAAGCTCAGCACCTCACCCCTGCAGGACACCGATGGGACCCAACACCAGGGACCCCTCAGGACACTGGGTGGCCCCCAAGACCCCCTCCAGCCCACACATGGCATGAAAATGTCTTCTCGCTTGCCGCCCCGCTGGCATCACGGCCTGTAGCTGAGCAGTGTCGCCTATGTCACCTCCTGGTGCTCTGCTAGGCAGTGATGCACAACTTTTTCATTTGTTGAGTTTTTAATTGGCAACCCTTATGCACCTTGCAGTCTTACACTTTTTTTTTTCTGTTGTTTTTTTTTTTTTCTTTCCAATGTTTCACTTTTCTGGTCTCATTCTCGCAAATGCAGCCTACCAGTGACCTATCTGTTGCAACACATAGCTCATTCCTAGAAAGAACAGATTTAATTCAGGAGGTAATCTGTTTCTGGATGCAAAATGAGAAAATGTCTTTACATTTCTGCATGTGTTTAGGTGTATTACAATGGCTACCATGGTGACACTTCTGAAACCTTTTTGGTGGGCAATGTGGATAAATCTGGTCAAAAGTTAGTGGAGGTTGCCAGGAAATGTAGAGATGAAGCAATTGCAGCTTGCAGACCAGGGGCTCCCTTCTCTGTAATTGGAAACACAATCAGGTAAGCCTTATATTGACAAGTAAAGGGAGGGCTGGCAAGTGGGACAAAGGTTATTGGTGGTTTGGTATAAAGCTGATGACATGTTTTATGATTCAAAACCATCATTTCAGTCTGATATCAGTATGTGAACTGCCAAGCTATAATGTTGTTCCTTGGGTAAGAGAGATTTTTTTTTTTTAAGCGAATTACACCAGGGTCAGGAAAGATAACTGTGGAAAGAGTCAAAGATATTCATAAGGTAGATTTATGTTAACAGATGTAATTTGTGGTGAGTTTTTGTTTCTTTCTATTTGTGTGTGAAACTATATCACATCTGTCTAACAATGTAAGAAGGTTAGAAACCATTGTTTTCATTGTATAGCAATAATGATTGTTACAAAGGAATTAGTCAACATAAATAAGTCTCTTTGTTTAAAAAGTACAAAAATATTTAACTCGAGAGCTTCTTATCTCACAAAGAGCAGTGCATACTAACGTCAGAGGGAAGAAAGAGCTCACATTAAGAGATTTTTCCCTATTTTGCATCTGTTCTAGCTGTTACATAAATGCAGTCATGACTTTTCTTCTGGCAGTTTAGAATAAAAATATGGCTTAATTTTTTGAAGGTACCTATAGATTATTTTTAAATGTTTGAAAAAAAAAAGACATATATTGTATACATTTCATTAAGCAATACTTCAGTGGACTGTTAATGGTCCCAACATACTATTGAATACGTTGCGATTACTTAAAAGCTGCAAGGCTTAGTCACCTTGAAAGGATGCTGCTTTTTTTCTTTGTAAATCTTCAAATACTTTAAGGAAAAAAGAGAGCAGCAAAATATCAGTTAGATGTATTTATAGCTTTAAAAATATTGTAACAGAGTCTGAATCAAACTTTAGTAAAACCTCTTTGGGTTATATCTGAGAAGCTTTTATTGAAGACTTTGTATAAAATTGTGTTTTTGACAGTTTTAAATTATAGGCTAACTAGCCTGGAGAAAAAGGATAGTGTCTTTCTGTTCTTTCATAGGAAATGTTGAATCAGACCCCTACTGGGAAAAGAAATTTAATGCATATCTCACTATCTTACTGTCCATGAATATAATAGAAGTGAATTCAAAATGTAGTTTTATTTTTGCAAATGGGATGAGTCGATAGATGCACCTCATATTTTTGAACACCTAGGGTTCAACAAATTTACTGGTGGTGCTCTTGCATTTTAACAAAATTTATTCTTGAGTAGAAGGGGGCACAGAACACTAGATTCTTATTCAAGCATTCTATCGAGCTCTGCATTCATGGCTGTGTCTAAAGGGCATGTCAGCCTTTGATTCTCTCTGAGAGGTAATTATCCTTTTCCTGTCACGGAACAACAAATGATAGCTAACTACAGAGGCACATTTGCAGTAGTCACATTCATCAACTGCAGAAAAAAAATTCAATTTAATTGTGCAACACAGCTGCACATAGGCTTTTTGAGCATTTCTGTTGTTCTCCCTGTCTTGCTATTCCTCCCTCCAGATCTATTTTTTAAACTTTTTTTCTGGTTATTTTTTTCCCCCTTTTTGTCTCTTCTTCCATTTTTACTCTCTGTACTTTCTTGTTAAAGTAATTTTCCTTTGTGGCTCTCATTCTTTTTTCCCCATTGAAGGCTATGAATGTAGAAAATTATCACAATTACTCATATAATTGAGCCTCTTTGTAGCAAGTGCAACTCCAGTAGCCTTTCTCCATCATGAAAATGGTTTCATTATAGGGTTTTTCATATTCTCTGACACCATCTACACAGAGGAACAGGCGTGCAGATGAGATGTACTAGGAACAGGGTAGATCAGTAAGGTCACAGTAGGAATAATTAGCTCTGCTATGGAAAGAGCATCTAGGCCTTTTACTGCTACATAAATGTACTGTCCATGGCTTTTAGTCACAAAAAAACTTACTAACAAATGGAGCTCCCGCCTACTACTTTGAAAAAAAGATTTGTATCAACACTACAATTTTCCATCATTAAGACTAATAACACAGAGCCTAGTATACATCAAGGGGAATAAAAAGAAAAATCTCACATTCAAGTGGCGGCTGGGTGCTGACCTTTGTTCCCTTTTTTTGTGTTCAACTTAACTCTTTACAAAAAAGAGCCACACGCCACACCAACATGCAGGTGAACTCCAGCTAGTGCTAGCAAAGCATGGCATTCAATTGGAAAATCTGATAAATCTCCATGCAGGATAATGCATTTCATTACAGATTCACTACATTAATTCTAGCTATATTAAAAAAAAAAAAAAAAGGGAAGAAGAAAAAGAACAGAATTGAATCTGACATTGGATTTTTGCTGTGTTGCTACGGAGGTCAGTTTACTTGCAAAGTGTAAATATATAGTCAGCGCCCCCTTTGAAAAGCAGATTAATCAAAGCTAGTAGATGTCCAAAACTACATATGAAATAGCAGGTCATTAACTTTATTTTTCAAGATTTTATCGTGTAGACAATTTAAATGTGCTGATGTGTTTAGAACTACTTCAACACTGCCTCTGCTGAAAGATTGCCTTGGTTGAGTGAAGTTGTATGTTTCTGGTTATTCGTCTTTCTGCATCTGCATACATACATACAAAAATCCATAGAAATCTTCAGTTTCAGGAGACTTAGAGACCATAAATACCTGAGAACATTTAGGCCCATCAGAATGGAGATCTGTCTAGGTATCTTTCATTAGTATTTTCTGTAAAGGTGCTTAAGTGGTATGCAGAACAAATCTTAGACACAAATAATCAGAGTATTTGCTTTCTATAAATGGCTTGGGAATAATTATATCACAGAGGTAAGCTTGCATTCAGTATTGTAACATATTCTTTGTTACTGAACCTCGATAGCTGAAAGCAAGTATTTCATGGCCAACGGTTCCTTGTTACATCGGCTAGAAGTCGCAAATAAAAGATTACATGGATTCATGAGTTACTCTGCTTAGAAAAATGCAAATCTTTGCTAACCTGTTCCTGTTGAAGATGGTGGCAAAACTGTCTATCAACTCCACTGGGAACAGAATCGGGCCCTATGTTCCCATTTCCTTCTAACACTAATGACATTTCTCTTTCAGACAGAAACAAATCGGGTTTGAAATCTACTTTTTAGCCATTGAGTTTAGATACGTGCAAGTGTTGTGAGTGTATAGAGCTAAAAAACGTAAACGTGATATTGTTAAATAAACCAATTTCCAACTCCTAGGAAAAAATAGGAGTGAGGAAAGTATTAATAAATGGTTTAAAATGTTTAACTCGTAAGTATATGTTTTGATATTAATTTAGAACAATATAAAGCAGAATTTAAAAAAAATCTGTTTCTATCAGATTATGCACATTTAAACAATAAGTGGCTCAGGCAAAATAAGTCATTTTAATGTCATCTGTGATAGATTTTCCTTGACAGCTACTGTAAATTACAATTACACTGCTTCTCTCTGCACTTGAAAGTAAGCATTGCAATAAATTATCTTTTATTTCAATCCATCATGTCTGCTTTCAGAAACAGAGAACCTCAAATAAAAGTTCAGCACTATTGTAAGAAAAATACAGTAATTTGTGTTCCAGTTTGAAACTAAAATGTACCTTTCTTTCAAAAAACAATTGTTGGCTTTCAAAAATATTACTAATTATACCGCAACATTTATTGTCATTATAGGGAATCCCTGAACTTGTGCATTCCCTCAGTCTAGGATTACTATTTAAGAGAAAAATACTTTAATATTTTCCCCATATAAATTTGTAATTTCTCAAATTAGTTAATACGGTGCTGTTGAAAATAAATATTTTTATCATAAGCAAATCTAGTTCAGGCTGATGCCATTTTCAAGAATATTAAAAAAAAAAAAAGCCATTCAATGATTCAATGGTCATTTTGTTAACAATATATTTAAGAAAAGCATGAATACTTTTAATTTAAATAAAAAAGATGCATTCATACAGGTCCCTGAACAAGAAAACAATTATCACAGATCTGTTCTCTCTTGCAGTGTTTCCCAAGCGTGCCCCCTGCCCAGTGGTGTAGGGCAGATTTGTTTGGTAACTTTGGCCTCTGGTGTCGTGCAGCTGAGCATCGGTGATAAAGTTTGGTCTCTGGGGAGAGATGCAGGCAGTGAGTGGGAAGCAGCTGTGGCTGGGAGTCGGTTCGCCGGGATGTTCAGCCCGAGTCCGTGCCGCCCTGGCTGATCAGCCAACTCTCCCACTCTGGCACCAGAGGGCACAGGGAGATATTGCTCCAGGCTGAAAGCAGGATTTGGTTTATTTTGTTTCCTCAGTGAGGGCTTAGATTATTGGGTCAGACCTGCCTTGGAGAAAAAAGCAACAGAATCGGGTAAAAAGAAAATAAAGTGTAGGTTTGAGTTGTTGTTGGATTACTTTTTGTCCCAGAGTGGGAGTCCCAGTCCTGAGACTGAGTGTATGGTGTTTTCCTCTGGAGCTGGGATGCCCATTGTCCCCTAGGTGCTCCCAGAGGCTATCTGAGGCTCTCTGGGGAGGCACAGGGCCAGCTCCATAAGGAAATTCTTTCAAGCTCCTTTTCAGCGAGAGGGATTTATCCCGTTCACCCAAAAACTCTCAAGGCATGCTCCAGAACATTGAGGAGAGCTTTGTAGAGGAGCAGTCCTGCCTGTTGCTGCTTTGTTGCAATTTCCCTGTTGGGCTGCTGGCAGGAAGGCAGTGTGTCTCCATGCTCATCCCTCCTTTCGCAGGGAATTAGCTGTTGTCTGGCAGCAGTCAGGAAGGAACTGACACCCAGCTCCGCTGTCCACTCTCGGAAGCATGACAGCACCACCTGGGAGGCTCTGCCCATGGGTTTTAGGTGGGCACCTGCACTCAGTGACCTTCCTTTACCAGCTTAGCCACAGCCAGTTCATCCTGGCACCAAGTGCTTTGCCGCCTGCAGAAGAGGAGCAGTGCTGCAGGGACTCTTGACTCTGCAGCCACTGGACTGTAACGCATGGCAGCAAAACATGAAATCAAGTACTGAGCTCATTAAATGATTATGCTTTTAATCCTGCCCAATTCACCTCTGCCCAAGCATGCAACATGGCTCAAAGAATAAAATATGTGATGGTAAATGTTATCAACGGATATTTTTAACAACGATTGTAACCAAGAATCCTTGTCCTCCCTTTATGCTGTCGGTGCGGCGTGGCTCTGCTGCCCAGCTGCCACCGCAGGCAGTGGTGGGACTGGGATGTGCCCACAGACAAGGGGCCCTGCAGCCCGGCTCCTCAGCCCCACGCAGCCTGGCCAGCTCCTGCCGCCCTCCTTCGCTTCTTTCCCACTTGTAGCCAGGACTCCTCTGGCACTCTGTTTTCACAGAGCAGGAAATGCAAACTTCTGAAGTTGCCTTCTGGGGAAAACTGGAGAGAAAGGCCACTACTGACAAATCCCGAGCCGAGCGGTGAGGCAGCAAGACCAAAACATTGAGCTGTTGTCAGCAGCAAATGGCCAACTTAGGCAAAACTGCTCCACTCTGTGACATCCAGGCTTTTTAACCAGATTGCACAGCCTGGGAGCTCCAGTGGCCAGAGGAATGATCCAGATCAGCAGTTCAGTTCACACTTCCCAGACCTGTCTTTCAAAATCCTCCCTGCAAGCATCTACGGTCTATGTGAACATTCGTGCTTACAGAATTACCCTTGCAAGTTGCAGCTGGCATTAGCAGCCTTCTTTTATGGAAGCTGCATGTGTTTCACTGTACCTCCGCACGGGTGTGACAGCTTGCTAGGATTTTTTTAATACTCCAAAGTGAAGCTAGTAGTTGTGGAGTGCTTTGAAATTCCCCATACAGTGCTTCCGAAGCACATGCAGATATTAAAACCAGATTGAACATGGCCAAGATTCATGCCTGCAGCTTATTTTCTCCACAGGTTTTCTGTGTGTCACTCCAGGTTCGTTGGTAACGTTACGATTTATATAAAGAAGGCCCAAGCTCCGTACATAGACACATTTAAGCGGGGAGGTGGGGGAGCACTGTGGCTGGCAGTGCGGGTGTCACAGAAGGTAACCACCCGAGTACTGATACCAGCTGAGTTGTTTTTGAGCTCTTTGGCAAGAAAGTGGCAGAATTCGACACTAAAATGCACAAGAACCACTTCTTCCGCCACAGGAGGAGGGGATGTGGTCGTAGCAGTGCCTCGCGTGCCCGGGTGCCCCATGAGCAGCTGCCCCTGCTGCCACTCAGCAGCTGGGAGTGAGTATGGGGCCTGGTGGCAGTCAGGGGTGCCCTGGGCAGGCATCGGCGGAGCTGAACAGCTGCTGGCATCATTTGGGCTCTTGCGAAAAGACTCACAGAAGGAGGCAAAGGAAAAGCTTACCCTGCGGTGCGTGTACAGCTTCTCCCGTCTCTTCAGAGAATCGCTTCCCCCGTATGGGAACCATTATCTGCATTGCTCTGGGCTTGGTCACCGGAGATCTTCCATTTCGTTTTGTGTATGTTTCTGAGTAATCTGACTTTCTAATTCCTCCTCATTCTTCCTTGGCCTTCAGCATCATCCTAACCAGTCCAGGTCTCTGACCCAGACCTGGCTGGCACGAAAGAGGCACAGCAGAAAGACTTTTCCGTCATTAGTAGGACTTTTCACTGCATAAGCCTTCATGATTTTTTTTTCCACGTAAATTATGTATAAGGTGAAACTCTGGACCTTGAATATAACCAAAAGAAACCCAATTTCTAGCCTTACTAATAACAACTAAACCTGAAATTCCCATTCTTCTCCAGAAGTAATGAAAGAAATGTGATGAGTCTTTGTATCGGGGAGATGGGTAGATAAAAGCTACTACACAAATCCTGTTAAAACGTGTTCTTAAGGCCTGGACACGGCAGCACTGTCAACTGTTGACCTGGCTCCCCTCTCTCACTCCTGCCCCGCAGTGGAGGCGCTCCGTGTCCTTTAGCCGCGGTGGGTGCCTCCAGGGACAGGGACAGGCGGGTGCTGGCACGAGCGCTGAGGAGGCCGCACGGCCTCGTGCGCAGGGCGATGGCTATATGAGGCGGTCCGAGGCCACCTTGCACCTGAGTAAGAGCCTCCCCGTGGGGGTTAGCATGCTTCCGTTTCTGTGACAGCTGGCACCTTAATTCGAGTTTCTTGTCTTTCCCACTCTTCGTCAGCCTGTAGTCACACTCTGAGGAGCATTCGCTCGGCCATAGCTATAGGCAAACCGGAAGTGTTGAGTGCCTGCCTTGATTTAAAATGAACAAATGAGGCTTTTGATCTCACAGACAAAATCTTTTCAGACTGAGTGTCTTCCTGCCTTGCTCCTGTGATCCAGTTTGCTTTTAGAAACAATGTGGGGATGATACGCAGGAGCTTCCTTGTCACTTCTAATCCATCTCCGGGCCCCCCAGATCTCCGCATGTTTCCATCTCGGACCCAGCCGGCCCTGCTGCCTGAGCAGCCTCCATTCACCACCTAGCAGGGCCCTGGCAAGAGGCCTGCAAGCATCGGGCAGCCCCTCAGCCAGAGGACACCCCACTTGCCTCCAGGTCTTCCAGCCTGTAGGGATCAGGATAGGATTTTGCTTTCCCAGCAAGGGTAAGGCGTGGTGCTGGGCCCCGTTCCTGCAGGCAGGAATGTCTCGCTCAGAGGTGCTCCTTACTGAGACAGGCCATAAGGAGAGGGCAGAGCTCCCAGGCAGAACTCAAGTGCCGTAGCTGCTATGGTTTGCATTTGGTACTGTCGTGGTGGGTTCATTAAAAATACATTGTGAGTTGGATTGAGCAGATCCGGAGTTGCAGTACATTTCGCCATTGAGTGTTTTTAGTATTTTGCAAGGGAATGGGTTTGCCTTCTACGTCCGCCACCAGCAGCAGGACCCTCCTCGCCCGCACAACCCGGTGCAGGCTGCAGGCGTGCAGCCCAGCGGGGGCTCTGCAGGTAGGGAGGTCTCTGTGGAGGCTGTGGTATGCTGCTGCCCTGCTCAGCCTGCGGGCATGTTAACTCTGAAACCTAATGATGGCTCGCTGCCACTAGCTCCGATAACCACTCTCTTTCAGAGTGGGCACAAAGTGTCAACCCCACACGGGTGTGACACCCTGGCACTGGTGCGCTGTCAGGAGCTGGAGCGTGTTCCCTCACGGTGTCCCCTTTACCCCCGCAGCTTGGTGGCACAGCGCGGTGGCTTCCAGGTCTGCCCCTTCTTCGTCGGCCACGGCATCGGGTCGTACTTCCATGGGCACCCCGAGGTGTGGCACCACGGTAAGTGGCCCCCAGCGCTGTGTGGGGCTGGCTGTGGGCAGCACAGCGCCTGCACACCCAGACGGGCTCTGAGGCGAGCGCTGGCTGCTCTCACCAGTATATATCTGTGTGTGTGTGTATAAATGCATTTTTATTTTCTTTTCTAGCCAATGACAGTGACTTGTTAATGGAAGAGGGAATGGCATTCACAATAGGTTAGTAAATGTATTCTGTGTTTGTCTGTAATAAGCACGCACACAACGACCCAGCTCCGAGCTATTTCTTTATTTGAATATAGAAATGTCCAGTCGGACGTGGGGGTGCGGGCGGCACTGACCCCTCAGGCAGCAGATTAAAACATTACTCTTAAAATGCCGTAAGGAAGTGCTGGGCTGAGACACTTCCGAGCGCCGAGATTTGGTAAAGGGAAAAAAACCTTGGCGTGAATCTTGGTGAAGAGCTCGACCCCGGGGGTGTCTGTCGGCTGCCTCCCGCCTGCCGCAGCCGCTGCCGGGCCGGGGGCAGCGCGGAGCTGCCAGGCACAGCCCGGCCCCGCAGCCACCGAGCGCCAGGCACGGGGCTGCCGGGGAAAAGCCGCTCTTCCTCCCCGCGAGGCTAAATGGCGCGGCAATTAGAGGGAAATCAGAAAATTGTTGTTTTGCTGCTTTAATGAACATTTTAAGGCTGTTTAAAAAATTCCGATATTTCAAACTATCTGCTGTTTATAAGCGTGGTTGGCGCTTTGGTTATTATCCACGGGGTCTTAATTAAAGCTTGATTAAAATTCCTCGCTTTTACAAAAGAGGAGTGGGCAAGCCCCTACCTTAACGTTTCGTCTTCCTCCTCGGTTCTCGTGGCAGCGGCAGCTCAGAGCCGGCCCAGGGCCGGGACCCGCCGAAGGGCAGCTGCCTGCTGGGCCCCTGCCTCGCCCCGCAGCTCGCAGGGAGCGCGACTAACTTGAGAAAACAGGGTTTTGTTTGGTTTTTTTTTTCCTTGTTACAGAGCCGATAATAATGGAAGGCTCCCCCGAATTTGAGATCCTGGAGGATAAATGGACCGCGATTTCTGTAGACAACAAAAGGTGCCTGATTTGGGTTTTTTATCTCCCCCAAGTCCCCGAGCTGGTCACTGGCAGCCGAAAGCCGCCTGAGTTTGCCGGGCGCGGTGGTGGCCGCGTTTGCCCCCTGATAACGGCTGCGTGTGCCCTGCAGGTCAGCACAGTTTGAGCATACCGTCGTGGTTACCTCAGAGGGAGCAGAAATCCTCTCTAAGGTGGTGGAAGAAGCCTAAAGATGGAGCGAGGAGCGGAGGGACTCGTTGTGCTTGCGGGATTGCCGGTGTCACCCGGGACAGAGATAAGATTTTTGTAATTTCTTTGGGGAATGGGTGCCACCTAAGTCGCTGCAGGGGGCAGAAAAAGCAGCCCGAGGGGCTGGCTCTGGACACGGTCCTCTTTGTGTGTTACCTGGTGAGTATTTAATAAAAGCCTGATGGCGTGTTTGTGACCCTGGAGGCAGCCACGCACAGCCTGTGGGGGCTTGGGTTGTCTGGGGTGAGGGCAGCGAGCGGGTCCCCCTCTTCCACGTCCCGTGCAGGACACACACAGGACTTCACAGCTGAGCTGTGGCTCAGTTTGGCCTCACCGCGGCTACAAGGCGCTGAGTCCCGGGCTGTCTGACTCTGCTCGGATGGACAGGAAAGTTTCCCGGGGGCTGGCCCGGCGGCTGCAGCCTCTCCCCAGCAGCTGACCCCTGCCCGCGGCTGCTCTCCCGGCGCGGCACACGGAGCGGTTGGAGGCGAGACGCGGAGCGCGCTTTCCTGCAGCCCGATGGCTGCCCCTCTTGGAGAATTGGCCGGCGTGGGGGTTAACGGGGGGACACTGCGCGACCTCGGTGTGCGGCAGCGCGGCGGAGGAAGGATGGGGCCCGCGGGGGCGGCCCTCGGGGAACGCCCGGCCCCGGCGCTCGCTGCGGGCCCGGCGGGGCGGTGGGACGGCTCTGGGCTGCGGGGGGCGGCCGCCTCGTCGCCCCGTCGGGCCGGACGTGTCCGGCGGTGACACTTACCGGCTGCAGGACCCGCTCCTGCCTCGGCCACAAGCAGGCGGCACTCGGGAGCGCGCCCGGCCCGCGGTCCTGCCGCTGCCGAGCCGGGGCCGCCCGGGAGCGCGCCTGGCGGGGCCGGGCCGGGCCGGGCCGGGCCAGAAGCGAGCCGGCGTCTTCCCCCTTGTCCGCGCTGTTTGCTTTCACCCGAGTACGGCGAGCTGTCAGCTCGAATCGTTTCTAACAGCATCTTTTCAGGAAGCAGGACCCACCCCCAGGCCGTTTCTAATACCGCAGGGCAGCCTTTCAGCTCGCTCGTCCCTTAGATTAGTTTGGAAGGCCTTAAAACCTGTAAAAATAAACGATGCATCAAACAAGTTTACAAACGCGCAGAGGTTACGCGGCGTGCCGTCGGGCCGGCAAGGCGAGGGACGCCCGGCACTGCCCGGGGAGGCGGGTTGGTTTTCCCAAAATCCCAGCGGCGGCCGCCCCGAGCAGTTTGGGGCCACGCGCTAACCGGGCGCAACCCCCGGGGGGCACCGCAGGTGCTAAGCGAGAGCCCGAGCGGCGCCCCCCGGCCCCGCGGGGCCGCCGCAGCTTCACGCTCCGTCCTCTCCTGTCCCGTCCCGTCTGGTCCCGTCCCGTCGCGGAGGATGCCGCCCGGCCGCCGTGCGCGGAGGCCGCCCGCGGGTAATCCCGGCATTTGCGGCACCCCTTTGTAACCCTAATTACAAACTAAACAACAGAAGTGCTCGGCCTCCCCTCAGGCGGGACGCGTTACCGGGAGAGCCCGAGGGGGGCCCCGACGGGGAGGCCGCCCCCCGCCCGCTCCCCGGGGCTCTCTCGCAGCCTCCGCGCCCGCTCCCCTGGGACGGCGGCGGCCCCGCTCCGCGGGACGGGAGGCGAGGGGGTGCTCCGGGCGGTGGCGGCTCCGCTCCCGACGGCTGCCTGCGCCCAGCCCGCCCGCCCTCGGGGCGCGGTGGAGCGGGGACCCGCGGCCCCGGGCTCGGGGACGGCGAAGGCGGCGGCGCGCCCCGTCCCCTCCGCGGCCAAGCGCGCAGCCCCGCCTCGGACGGTCACTTACATCGCCGGGGGCAGAGCCGCTTGCCGGAGGAGTCCGTGTGGGATTCACCGCTCCTGCCCCTTCCCGCACCAATCCGCAGCTATTTTGTGGAAATGAACTTTACGCGTCGCGAGCGCAAAAAAAAAAAAAAAAAAAGGCGGGGGGGGGAGTAAAAGAGGCGTTGGGAAATGGGCAATTAAAACCGACAGAGCGACTAATGAAAAATGAAAAAAAAAAAAAAAGAGGAGCAGAGGGGCGAGCTCCTGCCAGCTCGGCGCAGCCAGCAGCCGGCTGCCGCGAGGCAGGGCCGGGACCGGGGCCGGGGGTGCCCGGTGCCGCCGCGCCCGGAGCCCCGGAGCCCCGACGGCGGGCGGCAGCGGGCGGTGGGGAAGAGAAGTCGGCGCTGCGACCTCAGCCCGGCGATTTGTTTTGAGTGTTGGTTTTTATTGGTGTTCGCCCTTTGCCAAAACGTGCTCGATTGCAGAGATTTGGTGCCGCGATAAGTGCGCGCCCTAGACAGCCTAGGTGTAACCGGGAAAGTTCAGCCCAGGCCAGATCAAATCCCAGGCTGTTTAATGCTGAAAGGCTGCATGTTGCTATTAGTGTTAAATATATGGCTAATTATGCGTATGAAAATTAAACATCAGTGTTATGCTAATGGGGCCGCCTTCAGCTGTGGATCAGAGCACTTGAGACTAGCATTTAATCAAATGAATCAGTAACTAATACATCTGCACGTGTGAACTTTCACGAGATCATTTTCCTGTTACAGCCACACCGCCGAATTATGAAAGAAATAATTATCAACACTTTCTAATTATCTAACAAAGTAATTTGGGATTCATCGGGGGCTTTCTGGGGAGGATCTCCCAAGTCCCACCTCATTCACCGCTCACGCGCACGGAAGTTTCCATTTCAAGCTCAGTGCCGCCGCTCGGGGCGAGCTTTGCTTCCTTGCATTTGTTTTCCCGGAGCTTTTTTTTCTTTTTTTTTTTTTTTTTTCTTTTTTTTTCCCCTCCCTTCGCCCCCCCCCCAGACGAACAATGACCGCCCGGCGAGCCGGAGGACCCCCGGCAAGGAGCGCGGAGCCGCTGCCCCGACCCCCGGCCGCGCTTCGCCCGCGGGGCCCGGTGCCGTGGCTCGGAGCGGGCCGGGGGGGGTGGGCGCTACCCCGGCGGCCCCTCCCGGGCCGGCCCCGCGCCCCTCCGCGCCGGGGGGCGGAGGAGAAGGGCGGGGGGAGGCGCCACGGCCCCCGCCTCGCCCGCTATCCGCCGGAGCCGCTCGCCGGGGCCGGCCGGCCGTCGGGGCCGGCGAGCGGCGGCGGGGCCGCGGGGGCCGTCGGGGCCGTCGGGGCGTGCGGCCGGCGCTCGGGGCCGCGCGGCGCTGCGAGTCCGGCTCTCGGCGCTCACCGGGGTCCAGGCGAGCCCCGAGCGGCTCGGACCAATCCAAAGCGATTATGCAAGACGGCGGACCAATCAGCTCCGCCGGCTCATGAATATTCATAGGCTTGGCTGAGTCAAAGCTTTTAGGCGAGTTTGTGTAGATCTCCAGCATCATGCTTAGACTTTTCAAAGAGACAAACTCCATTTTCTTATGAATGGAAAGTGAAAAACCCTGTTCCGCTTAAATTGGGTTCTTTCCTGTCCTGAGAAACACAACAGACCCCAAAAAGGCAAGCTGAAGAGAGAACACACACACAGACCAAGCGACAAGAAATGACCATGACTACCATGCCAGAGAGTCTAAATAGCCCCGTCTCAGGGAAGGCTGTCTTTATGGAGTTTGGGCCGCCCAGCCAGCAAATGTCTCCTTCTCCCATGTCCCACGGACACTATTCCATGCACTGTTTACACTCCGCGGGCCACTCTCAGCCTGACAGCTCGTACAGCACAGCTTCGTCCTTCTCCCGACCGCTGGGCTACCCCTATGTCAACTCGGTCAGCAGCCACTCGACCAACCCCTACATCAGTTCAGTGCAGTCCTACCCCAACAGCTCCAGCCTGACTCAGACCCGGTTAGAGGAGACAGGTAGGTGCGCTCGGCTTGGGGCGGGGGGGGGCAGGGAAGGCAGGGAGGGAGGGAGGATGCTTGGATCAAAAAAAAAAAAAAAAGCAATCTATCGGGGGGGGATTAAAATTAAATTACAAAATGTTAGTCAGGAGAGGCTGAGGATCACAGGGGAGCAGAACACAGAGCACACAATGCCCGGCTGGAAAAGAAATCAACCCAGATGTGCACGTATTAGTCTTCGTAATTATTTATTGCGTAGCGCTATAAACAATGTATGCAATTAAGGGTAATTAAACCTAAACTGCAGCCTGTAAAAATAGCAAACTTTCTCTGGGAAGAAGCCTGGGCTGCCGTAATCGCCCGGAGCCTTTGTTAGCGTTACTCGAGCCGCACTTTTCTTCCTTCTCATGATTGTTGTTGTCGATGTCGCTGCTGTTATTGTTACTATTGCTGTCGCTGTTGCTGTTACTGCTATTATTACTATTGCCGCTATCATTATTATTTATTGTGCATCGTTTGTGGTTGTAGGGGCCGAATCGGAGAAAAGCACTGTGGTAGAAGGAGGGGAAGTTCGCTTTAATGGGAAAGGGAAAAAAATCCGCAAACCCAGGACTATTTATTCCAGTTTGCAGCTGCAGGCTCTGAACAGGAGGTTCCAGCAAACTCAGTACCTGGCTCTCCCCGAAAGAGCCGAGCTCGCGGCCTCTCTGGGACTCACCCAGACCCAGGTACGGCCCTGGCCGCCTCGCTCCCGGCCTTCCCCTTCCCCTCTCCCCCCGGGCCACGATTCCCGGAGCCGGGCCGCAGCCGCGAGCAGCGGGGCCCGGTGCCGCCCGCCCCGTCTGTGGGACACGGCCCGGCCTGAGGGGCTCGGGGGGGGGCAGGAGGGACGCGTCCCGGCGGTTCTGCGGCACGAAACGGCGGCGGGGGCCCGGCCGGGACACGGGGCCGCGGGGGAAGGGGAGCGGGGGAGCTGCGGGGCCGGGGGGGGGCGAGGCGAGGGGACCTTTGGGGGCCCCGTCGGGGCGGGCGGGCGGGGGGGGGGGGGGCTGTAGGGGGCCCGCTTGGGGCCGTGCCGGGGGACGCCGAGCCGTGGCGAGCCGTGGCGAGCCGTGCTGAGCCGTGCCCCGCTCCCGTTGCAGGTGAAGATCTGGTTCCAGAACAAGCGCTCCAAATTCAAGAAGCTGATGAAGCAGGGAGGGGCCGCCCTGGAGAGCAGCGCCCTGACCAACGGCAGGGCTCTCTCGGGCAGCTCGCCCCCGGTGCCCCCGGTGTGGAACACCACCTCCGCCTCCGGTAAGGCCTCGTCGGGGACCCCGGGCACCTACATCCCCAGCTACACGTCGTGGTACCCTTCGGCCCACCAAGAAGCTATGCAGCAGCCTCAGCTGATGTGATTACACACCCGTCCATCCCCTGCCGCAAGCACTATCGGTCCCGAAAAGAATTAAAATCATCACGGAAAAAAAATGAAATTAAGTAAAAGGAAAAAAAAAATTAAAAAGAGGGGGAAAGAGAAGGAGAGAGAAAAAAAAGGAAGCAAACAAACAAACAGGAGGTCTCTGCCCATAGAGCCGTTAGCACGCTGCGCTGTAGCTCGGTGCAGGAGGGCACAGATGTGATGCG
The DNA here is from genome assembly GCF_964211835.1 of Anser anser. Lineage (NCBI taxonomy): Eukaryota > Metazoa > Chordata > Aves > Anseriformes > Anatidae > Anser > Anser anser. The sequence goes on from NC_139726.1 coordinate 21,651,461, forward strand.
GGCCGGTTCCCACCGCTGACAGCTGACGGAGCGGCCCCGAGCACCGCACAACAGCCTGGGAGCAGAGCGAGCGCCGGCCGCGGCTTTGTGGGACAATCAGAAAAATATGTTTGTGGGGGGGAGCCCTCTCCTCTGTCCTGTCTGTCTGTCTGTGTCTGTTGAAATGTAGGTCAGCTATTTGCCACCCCGATCTGACGGGCTCTGTGGTCGCAGGGGGGGAGCGAGCTGTACAATTTCCAGAGCTTTTTTTCCTCTACGTTTTCTGTAACTCTCACTATTCATCTGTATATTTTTTGTTGTTGTTAAAAGGGGAAGAAAGGGATTTTATTTATTGACTTAAATTACCACTATGAGAGTGCTAGAGACAAACGGACGACCCGGTTTGCTGAGCGCACGGTTCGGACGCACGGTTTACTTCGACCCAAAACCCCCGGCCCCGCAACCCGCCCCTCCGGGGGAAAAAAAAAAACAAAAAACAAAAAACAAAAAACAAAATCCCCCAAAAAGAAGGATGCGGTTTTTAACTTTTACAAATAACTTTTCTACTTCGCTGGTGCGTGGAGAGCTTTGGTCCGAATGCTTTGCGTTTTTCACCTCTCTGACAAAGGGAAGAGATGCACATTGTTTGAGACTGAAGGGGGACGGCGGCAGCTGCCGGCCGCTTTGCGGAGGCGAAGCGAGGCGCCGGGGGCGCAAGGGGAGCCCCGAGGGCAGCGGGGGGGACCCGCGGCCCCGCACGGCCCCGCACGGCCCCGCCGAGGCTTCCCCGAGGAAAGGCGGCCGCAGCGGAGATGCCCAAACCGACGTGCAGGAGCTACTCGCTGTACATATTTTATTCTTTATTATTATTATTATTATTATTGTTCTGTAAACATGTTGCACAAATTTAGCCTTTTGTTTTGTTATTTTTTTAATGATTATTTCCGTTCTGTTTCGTGTGGCTGTAAAACATGATGCTTTGTGTACTGAGATCTTGACATTTTACTTGTGAAACTCGGAAGATGTGATAAACTGAGCTCAGCTGTGTTTAGTGTTCTATATGTCAAAGTTTAGTTTTATATTGAGAATGTTAACTTATTGCTTTGTATCTGGGGAAGGAAAGGAAAAAAAGAAAAACACACAACAAATCTTTGTACATAAGTTATAAAGTTTCTTTGAGACAGTAAAATTATGGTTTGGAAAAAGAGACACGCCTGCTCCCTGCCTCGCAGCGCGGCCGGGCTCCGTGCCCGGCCCCGGGCAGCCCCGGCCGCTCCTCGCAGCGCGCAAATTGCGCGGCCCCGACGCTCTCGGCGGGGGACAAGGGGGGCGAGGGGGGGTCGCAGGGCGGGGGTCGCGCCCCGCAGCCGTCGGAGGAGGGCCGGAGGGGGCCGCGGTCCCCCCGCCGCGCCCCGTCGGGGCGGCCCCGACGGCCGGTCCGGCTGCTCCTGGCCGCCCGCGGCGAGGCGGCGGAGCCGTCCCGGTTGCTCCCGGGCTCGCCCAGCCCCGCGGCTGCCCGGCGGCCGTCGGGCGAGCAGAACGGGAACCGGGGCTAAAGGCTCGGCTCCGCGCCCGAGCGCAGCGGGAGCGGGAGCGCGGCGGCCCCGCGGGCGCGCAGTGGCCGCGGACGCGCGCAGGTCCCGAGCCCAAACGCCGCTGGCCGGACAGCAGCGGGGCGGCGGAGCAGAGGGGAGCACTTTAAGATATGTTAGCTCCTAGTAATTCAATAACGTCTTGCTAACAGTTCAAATAGAGAAATTATTAGTTTTCTCTCGGCGAGGCGGTCTTGAGTTAGAGTCTATTATAATTGTACATTTGAAAATGTTAATCTCAATACAGGCCTAATTAATTCTGCCTTGTTGCTGACAAGTAGTTCATCAAATATCTGATTCGAAGATTTTCATAATGAGGATATTAATTAAACTATGAATAATCCAAAGGTGCTTATATTGAAACAATACCTCATTACAATGATTAAGTCCTGATTTCGAATATTATACCTTTAACAATTGTCACCCCGCAAACACAACCTTATGGATGAGTCTGTAAATGGCAAAATGTAATTTTGGGATATATTTTTTTCCCTTGTTGGGAAAAAAAAGTGCCCCTCATTTTCAAACACTTCTGAAATAGGTTACACACAGCTTAATGATGATCAAAATGACTCTTTTCTGCAAAAAAAGACCCCAAAGTGCGCGTACAGCTGCAAACCCAAGAGGGTCAGCATCATTTCACTGTATTCTCTTCTTGATTACAAGCCGAGCCCATCAAACACAACATAATTACAGTAATTTCAGGTTTATTTATTCTAATGCAGTTTCCCCATCTCTCTGGTAATTATGAGCAATTTTTTCGCCCAGGGAATCTTTTTGCATTAACAAAAGAGATAACGCACTGAAAGCCAAATTTGCTGTGCATTGAGAAAAGCGAAGAAAAAAAAAATAAAATAGGTGCGAGCTGCCATCTCTGCAATTCTCCTATATTGGAGCTCTGCAAATTGCTTGCAGGTGTATGGAGCAGAGCTGTCAATAGGAAGGGGCTTCCAAATTAGCAAATGCACAATGTTGAAGTAATGAAGACAGACTTAGCAAAATTGCCAAACAACAGATACCTCTTTAATATCTTCCACCCAAAAAGAAAGAAAGAAAGAAAAAAAAATCCCTTTGGAGTGTCCCTGCGAACCCCCTTGAATGGCTGGGGATGTTGTACATGTGTCAATCTAATTGCAGAGCACAGAGCAGCCCCTGAAACTAGAAAAAAAATCAAATATCAGAGTCCAAACCCGTTTGCATTCGATGCTCGCTCCCTTCGCCTGACAGAGGGGAAAAAAAAAGCGACCCCGCCGCCGCGCTCCCCGCTCGCCCCGCCGCCTTCTGCCGGCCCCGCTCCTGCCACCGGCGCAACTCGCACGCCACGGAAAAAGTTCGGTCCCCCCCCGCGCCGGCCCGCCCGCCCCCCGCCTCCCCGGCTCCCGGAGCGGGGGCCCGGCCGCGGCGCTCCCGCTCGCACCGCTCCGGCCTCCGCCGCTCCGAGCACGCTCGGGCACGGCGCTGCCGCCGGCGGAGCCCAGCGGCACCGCGGCCCCCGGCCCGGCGGCAGCCCCCGCTCCGGCCGGCCCCGGGCACGAGTCCGCGGGGCAGAGGCATCGGCCGAGCCCCGCCGGTGGCTCCCGGCCGCGCCGCGCCGCGCTCCGCGCACTCACCTCGACCCCCGGGGGAGCGGAGCCGGCGCCGCCGCCCTTACCTTCCGCCCCGGGGCACGGCTCCGTGCGGCAAAGCGAAGGACCGAAGGCGGCTTTTTGGCTACGAAAGTTACAGGAGCGAGAGAGTGTGAGAGACAGGGAGAGAGGGCTGGGGAGGGAAAAAAAAAAATGGGGGAAAAAAAAAAAAAAAGAAGCCAAGCACAATAATAATATCCTGAGAGTGCAAATGTGGATTGAGATCCCCCAGAGATGTACATGCCTCTGAGCGCAGGAGCCTTTTTGCAGCTCTGCTCTTGCAGAATATGACTGAAATTTTCTGCTATATAGCCTCTGTCTTTATAGCTGATGAAAAAAATTGCAGATTATTAGCATAAATGTTTACTCTTCATTACGCTGATGACATTGTGCACTCGAGATCTTGGTAATCTTTGGGAAAATTATGAGTAATTTTTAAAAATTTTAAAGCAGCAGCAGTTACCATGCAATTCAGGCTAATTCTGCGTAGGCTCCGAACGGATATAATTATCGAGGAGTCAAGATGTTATGCTAAAAACTATGCATTGATATTCCCATTTATTATGTACATACAACTTTGACAATGTTGATGCTTGAAATAGCAGGAAATTGTCTTGCGCAAAAATTACAGTCCATATTAGGACATGTGAAATTGCGAAGAATTATATAGTAATTGCAGGCTTTCAGATGGGAGAGCCAGAATGCTCAAACTAGTGCAAATGTGGATAAAATTACAGATCAGAGCAAAAATTAGGGAAAAAAGGGGTCTGGGATTTTTCAAGTTGGCTATAGGATTCCGGAAGTGTCTAATGCCACATGATTGCTACAGCTTTAGGGGAGACATTCATGCCTCAAATAACTCCTTTTGCCAGAGCCGCTTTAATTGAATTTCTCGTGCTTTTTCTTTTCACCGGGGCAAACGAGCAAATTGCCTCTCCTCGGCACAGCGCGGCCGGCCCCGCCCGTGCGCGGCGAGCGGACGGAGCCCCCCGGGCCGGCCCGACGGGGGGGGACAGACGGGGGGGGGATCGCTGCTGGGGGCCGGGGCGGAACGGGACGAGCCCCCCCCGGGCTCTCCCCGGGGCCGGGGCGCTTCTCGCCCCCTGGGCTGCCCAGCCCGGCGGGGCGGCCCCGGGCTCCCCCCCGCCCGCCCCCGGTAGCCGCCTCGTCGGGGGGCGGCCGGTTCGCCCTGCAGCCTGCCCCGGCCGGGAGCACGGGCACACGGGAGAAAGCTCACGCCGCACGTGTGCGTGGACGTGTATATGCGACGGAGGGAGGGATGACACTGCGGCGCGGGTGGCCGTGGGCACGCCTGGGCAACCCCTTGCCCCCCCAGCACGGCCGCGAGCCAGAGCCCGGGGTGCCGCGGGGTGCCCCGACGGCTGCCGCACACCCGGCCCAGGGAGCCGCTGCCGGCGGGCCGCGGCCAAGTGCCGCCGAATGAACAGCAAAAGGCAACGTGCCGAGCGGGAGAAGCAAAGCGCGGAGGGCACCGCGCTCTGCCCCGGCCCGGGGCAGGGACCCCCCGCGGCTGCGGGCACCGCGCCCGACTCCACGGGGCCGAGGCAGGCTCGGCGCCGCCGCACCGGGCTGCACCCGGGCGAGGGGGGCCGGCAGGGGCGGGGAGGGGATGGGGGGGTCTCGGGGAACTTCTTTCGGTAACCAGAAGCGCCTGGAAAAGCGACGGGGCGGGGGGTCCCCGTCCCGGCTCTGCCCCGCGCCCCTGCTTTCCTCCCGCAGCTCGGACGCGGGGTGTCAGCAGAACCCGTCACCTGCCGGAGGGGTGTCCCGGTGCCCGTTCCCCCCCCCGACACGCGTGTCCGTGTGGCCGGAGGCGGCTCCTGCCGCCTCCCCTCCTGGCCCCGCTCCGCTCCGCGCCCGGCCCCCGCAGCTTCGCCCCCCGCCGCCCGGGGCCGGTGTCCCCGCCGCTCCCCGGGGCGGCTTCGCCTTTGTCTCTCCCGCTCCCTCCTCCCCTGCAGCCGCCTCTCCCGTCCTTCCCCCCTTTCCTTCTCCTTCCCGCACTCCTCCTTCGCCTTCTGCCCCCACCCCTTCCCCCGGGCTCTCCCCGAGGCTCTCAGGCACAAGCCGCCCCCCCGGGCTCCCCCCTGCCGCCCCCCTTCTGCCGGAGGGTCCGGGGCGAGCACTCGGCCTGGCGGGGAGCGGGGGGGAGCGGGGGGCAACGGGGGCCGGGCAGCAGCCGCCTTTCGTCCCGCTCCGCTCCCACCGGCACCTCCGCGGAGTCGGCATCCCCCGGGGGGGCGGCCCGGAGGGGGCAGCCCCTGCAAGGGGGCAACCGGGGGTGCCTCCGGCCTGGGTGCAAACGACGGGGAGGCAGAGGAGAGAAATTACTCCGGGGCCGTGCCCCAAACCCCTCCGGCACGTCTGGGAGGCGGTGAGACGGCAGGAGCCAGTCCCGGGCGAAATGTCCCTGGCGCCAGCAGGCAGGGGGGAGGGCCGGGTCTGGGCTGCCGGAGGCAGCGCTGAGTGATTCATGGCCTCGCCGCGAAGACTGGCAGGGGCGAGACTTTATTGTAGACGGGAAAGGACGGGGGGGAGAAGGGGGGAAGCTGCCGGCTTGCGGCAACGTCGCGGTGGCGAGCAGGAGAGGCGGCTCCCCCCAGGTGAGCACCGCGGGCCCGACCTCCCCCGTCCCCAAAGAAACTCAGCGCGGGCACCATGGAAACAATAATTTATTTAAATAATCTCTGCTTATTGTAAAAGAAACATTAAAGAGTGTTTAAGTTTTCCATAATAAATAACCCCAAATACCCTTTTTTGTTTTCTTTCGTTTCGTTTCACGGGTCTGAACGGCGAACCGCGCCGGGGCAGGGCCAGGGGCTGCCGGGGGGGCCACGTCGGGCCCGACCCCCGCCCGAAAGCACGGTGCGGCCGGGAGACCCCCCCTCGCCGGGCTGGTTCCTACACGGCTACAAGGGATAACTTAAACACGGGAGGCTCTCGTTTTAAATCTACATATAAAAATTATTTATCTTTTTTTTTTATCGTTTTATTATTATTTTTTGTTTAGTCCCCAACATCAAAATGAGGTCTTCCGCAAAGGCACCTATCAACTTTAAAAAAATAAAAAATAAAATTAAGCAAAGTTCTGCACTGGTGATTTGACGAGAAAGACGGGGGGTGTGGAGAGGAGAGGGGCGCCGGTCCCGCACTGCTCACTTCGGCTGCGGGGGGCGTTGGGGGGAGCTCGGTCCGGTGCCGCGACAATACGGGACGGGACGGGACGGGACGGGACGGGGCTGCTCCAAAGCACCAGTGCTGCACGTCGGGGCCCCGCGGGCTCGAGTCTCTGCGGCGCCTAGAAGATGCCGCCGCCGTGGTGGTGCGGGGGCTGCGGCGGCTGCGGGAGGGGGGCGGCCGCCGGCAGGTGCGCGGGGCCGCCGGGCGCCGTCGGGTACCAGGGGTAGGTGCCGAGGAAGGCGGCGGCGGGGCTGGGGCTGGCGGGGCCGCCCGGCGTGCGCGGGTGCGCGGCGAAGTCCCAGGCCGGGGGCGAGGCGGGGGGCGGCGGCGAGGCGCTGCGGCGCGGGGGGGGCTCCGCCGGGATCTCGCCGCTCTTCCACATCTTCTTGAACTTGGAACGGCGGTTCTGGAACCAGATCTTCACCTGGGGGCAGAGCGGCGTCAGCGGGCCGCCGCCGCGCCGGGGCCGGGCGGGCTCCGCAGCTCCGCGGGCTCCGGCGCTGCCTCGGCCCGGAGACTGACTCCCCACGGCCCCCAGCCCCCGGCCCGGCCCGCCCCGGGCCGTCGAGGCGCCGCGGGCCGTGCCCCCTCCCGCGCCCCGACGGCGCCCGCCCGCCCGCCCGCGCCGGCCCCGTCGGGACGGGAGGTGCCCGGGGCCCCGCGGCGGGAGGGCCCTACCTGCGTCTGGGTGAGGCCCAGGGAGGCCGCCAGCTCCGCTCTCTCGGGCAGGGCGAGGTACTGGGTTTTCTGGAAGCGCCGCTGCAGGGCCGCCAGCTGGAAGCTGGAGTAGATGGTCCGCGGCTTCCGCACTTTCTTCGGCTTGCCGTTCACTATCCTGATCTCCGGCTCGCAGTCCTCCTTCTCTGCTGCGGCACACGCGGCGGCCCCGGTGAGGACGGGCGCCCCCGCCGCCCCGGGCCCTGCCCGCCGGCACCGCCCGCCCCGTCGGGGCGGCCCCGCCGGGCACGAGCGCCCTCCCCGCTCCCCCCCCCGGGGCCCCGAGCGCGGCCTCGCCGGGCTCCCGCGGGGCCCCCCCGGGGCTCGGACGTACCGGGGTCGTTGCTGGCCGGGGAGGCCCTGGCGCCGTAGGGCCCGTAGGAGCCGTACGCGCCCGCGTAGCCCAGGTCGTAGCCGGCCTTGGCCGAGTAGGGGGCGGCGCCGCCGGCCGCGTAGGGGTAGGAGCCCAGCGGGCCGTAGGGCGGCCCGCCCGCCGCCCCGTGCTGCTGGTTGGTGTAGTAGCTGCTGTCGGTGGCGGTGGACACGGGCAGCGTGGGGGACTCCTGCGGCTTGTGCAGGCCGCCGTGCTGCTGCTGCTGCTGCTGCTGCTGCTGGTAGCCGCCGGCGGAGATCTGGCTGGCGTGCATGTCCGGCACCAGGCTCTCCAGGACGCCGGTCATCCCGCGCCCCCGCCCGCCCGCCGCCCTCCCGCCGGGGCACGGGGCACGGGCCGCCGCCCCGCGGCCGTCCCCACCGGGGCGCGGAGGTCAGGGCCGCGGCACCATGCTCGCCGCGCCGCGCTGCGCGCCCGCGGGGCCGGGCCGGGGCGGGCCGGGGCGGGCAGCCGCGCTCCCGCCGCCGCCAGCGGGACGGGCTCTGCGGCGCCGCGCGCCGCCGGGGCGGCATTTAACACCGGTCACGTGGCCGCGCCGCACGTCACCTAGCAACGGCCAATGGGGCGCCCGCGCGCGCCCCGGCCCCGCGGGCGCGGGGACGTGCGGCGCCGGGGGCGCGCACCGCGCGGGGACGCGCGGCAGCCCCGTCCCGTCCCGTCCCGCCGCTCCCCGTCCCCGTGCCGGTCCCGACGGGGCGCTCCCAGCCCCGCCCGGGGCCCCTCCCGGCCGGCCCGGGAGCGGGCCAGCCGCACCGACGGGGCGCGCCGAGCGTTTCACGCAGCCGTCGGCGACGGCGCCCGCTGGGCAGCCGGTGCCCGCCGCCACAGAGCCTGGCACGGCGGCGGCAGCGGCCGCCCCTGCCCGCTGCCGGCGGCGCCGCTCCGTCGGGGCGGGCGAGGCGGCGGCGCTGGCCTCGGCCGCCCTCTGGCGGGGGGAGCGGCGCGGGCCGGGCCGCAGCAACGCCCGGGCAGTGCCTGGGGAGCGCTCGGCAGCCCCCGGCCGCGGGTGGCGCCCCCCGGCGGGAGGGGGCACGCAGCGGGGCGGGGGCGCCGGGGCCGCGCTGCCTTTGCACGGGGCAGGCGCCCCCCGCGTGCCCTCCTCGTGCCCCCCGCGTGCCCCCCTCGTGCCCCCCTCGTGCCCCCCGCGTGCTCCCCTCGTGTTCGCGCCCCTCGCGCCCGGCGCGTGGCTCCTCAACGGTCCCGCTCGCGCCCGTGCCAGTCCCTCGCGGCGCCTCACGGTGAGGTGCCGGTGGCGGCGGCGCTGCCGGGCGGCTCTCCCGGGGCGCTTCTGAGGCGGCGGGGGCTGAGGTGAGCGGGGCCGGGCCGGGGCGGCGGCGGGGAGCGGCTCCGAGTGTGCGTCTGGGTGCTGCGGGGAAAACAAACAGAAAAGAAAATATATAATAAAACCGCAAAATCAGCGGTTTTGAAGCAATTAAGAACTGCGCTGGGTGCTCGCAGCGCGCAGCCCGCTCGGCGTTAGTCGGGAGTGAGGGGAAAAAAAGGGACCGGGTGGCCCACGGCTCCGTGGGTTTCTGTTGGCGTGGGGAGAGCCCCGCACCGACTGTACCTCCGCCGGTCCCGCGTCAGGAACTGCGCGTGTGGTGCGGGTGGGTAACTGGAGAGGGCCAAGGGCGAGAGGTGAAACCCGAAGGAGGGAGAGTTGTGTCTTGTGTGCCTGCTGTGAGGTACCCGTCAGCCCTGCTTGGTGCTGGAGTAACAGATCGTGTGGTGTTATTTATGTCCTGTGAGGAGCAACGCGTGGATGAGCCGAACTGTGTCTCTTCTGGAGGCTGGTCATTCGGTTGCCCACGGGAGAAGGGCACTTGCCCTCCATTGCAGAGGTCAGCGTTCAAAGACTGGGCTGCGAGGTTTATTTACGTGAATGTGCAGCCCTCATTGCCAGGGGCTGCAGAACAGGTGAGCGGGCTTTGTTGATGTTTCACTTTGTTTCACTTCTGTTTCAGAGGCATCCATATGCTGCTAGGACTGTGGGCATTCTTTATCAAATATACTGAACACACTGTGTACAGGCTCAGGAAAGTACCATCACTCTTCAAAATCATTATCCCTCCCTCCAGCTGATCAGTACGTATTCATTACTTTTTTTTTTTTAACAGGGCAACTGTATATGACTCATAGAAAAGTCTACAGCAACTCCTGCCTGGTATGTTTTTTATTATTATTATTATTAATTATTATTATTATTGTGGTTCTCTTCCTCAAACAGACCTCATCTGAGAGAAATGTGAACACAATTAAAGCCTGGTGTCCTCAGTCATTATATACGGTGTAGATTTAACCTAGGGATCAGCAGAGCAAGTTGTCCCATGATGTTTTATCTCAAGTTTGACTTGAAGGGGACTGCACTCAGCATTAAGAAAGAGATTAGTTTTTAATCCACTGTTGTTGTGTTTATTATTTTATCCATTATAATCCACACCTCCCTGAACAATTTATTTTGCTTATTTTCAGTGGGAATCTGATGATTCTTGGGAAATGGGCCTGCTATTTGTTCTGACAACGTTAAAAAAATTAATTAGACAGTAGTCTCTGCTGCAGTGGTACATTAACAAGTACAAGTTTCTTTTCATGGCTTTGTGAAATGCTTTCCAGTGGATTCATAGTGATACAGTGCCTGGCATGGTCCTGAACGTTGGTCTTCATAGTAGAAGGGTCATTTAAATCTCGTGCCACATGAAGCTGTGGGGAGGGTTTATGCTAGCATTGTACCTGTGGTACAATGGATCTGGTATTAATAATGGTAACAGTTAAATCTTCCATGTCTGAGGGATTAAGTGTATCAGATTTTAGGAAATTGCATGAGTCTTTTCAACACCCATCCGGAAGCTTGCTACCTGCTGTGCTTAGTTTCAGAATCCAGCGTTATCATTTGCCTCTCCAAAAACTGTTTATTGTCTCATCCATCTGTGCATCAGATTACTTCATTCCAGAAATCACAAACTCTTCTGGGAAGAATATGCCCCCTTGCTTGGCTCCCCAAGGTTTCAGTTCTTAGCTCCTTGATGTAAACAGCTTATACAAGCGTGATAGGAGACATGGGCTCTGTAAAATCCTTTCAGAGTTGTTTATTAAACTGTCTTGGCCTCAGCTTCCCTTTCTCAGTGAAGAGATCTGCTGGCAGCTCAGCATCTTTCTTCAGTAGAAGCCTTTGCAGACTGGAGCACAATCCAGGATTTTTAATAGTGGATTAGTCCATTGTTATTTAGCACAGGTGTTCTTCGCTTGTTTCCTTGTACTATATTGAGGAAACACACAGCCTGATGCATTGGGGTGAGTGTCTAATATCAGCATATTCAGGGGTCTACTTATTGTTGCAGATGGGGGGGGGGGGGGATGAGAGGTCTGTGTGCGGAACAAGAGGGTGTTAAAGCATCAGCCCTCCACACGTGGCACAAGGGTTTGGGGAATAAAGCAGAGCATGCCTGGGCAGTCGCTCTTGCCTCTTAAGGCTGTGAAGTCCCACCCAGTGCTGAAGTGAGGCCTTTCTGGCTGCTCTGACCACCTCTTGTATTTCCAGATATTTTTTTTTTCATAGCCAACTGTACCAAAGGAGCAGAACTGACAAAAGCTATATTCTTTTTTCAGCAGGCAGGGAGTTGGTAGAACAGCTAGGAAATACTTTTTATAGTGTTATACAGCAATATTAACCAGCCTCAGGCTTTGCAACCATGTCTGCAGACATGTATACACACAGGAGCAGACGGATCTGAGCCCACCTCCTAGGGGATTTGAGCAAATTCAGGTTTATCCACAACTAAATCTTTGTTTAAAATGCTTTGTGTGTGAATATTTAGATGGCAAAAATCTTTAGTAAGATCATGCAGGAAAAACACTCAGGATGAATCATTAAGTCATTTCTAATTTTGCTGGAGATGACAAATGTGAGAGAAGAAGAGAGCTGTATTTTGTGGGAACAGATCTAGTCTGAGTTGATCATTTGTGTCATGATGAGCTCCATTTGTCACAGGTAGCAGAGAAAAGATTTTTTTTGCCTTTGTTGTAGCATCTGCACAATCTTTACCTCTACAGTCTAAGCACAGTTTAAGCAAGCTGTTCAACATGGAAAATAACCTGGACTGCTTTGGTTTTACTTTGTGTGATTATTTTAAGGTTCAGTTTAGTGGACAATGCTATTTGGAGCTGAGAAATGCTATATCTCCTCAATGTGCTTGGATGAATTCTGATTTGTAGAGCCAGTGGAGTATTTGAGGTGTGGAGTGCAGTTTCTGCTGCAGCCTGTTTCTTGAGCTGATGCCTCCTTTGATGGGCAAATAGCAAGGTCTGTCCTTGCTGGAAAACATGAACGTCTTGCTTGAAAGAACAGAATATTCGTTGTTCTTTAAGGAAGGTACGCTCAAAACCATGCCTCCTGAGTGGATTATACAGCTGCAACACACCTGAGATGAATACTAGACGAAGGCACTTCCATTTGGAATAACACACTAAATGGACCCAAAGTGTGGGCAGTGCAGACTCTAGAGCTCTTCGTGGGAGCACTTGGGCACATGTTCTGGGATTTGGCAGTGGCTATGCACAGCCTTTGTAGGCCATTTAGGTAGAGCCGGTGAATTGCTTGAAGACATAAATCTAAAAGAAATCTTTCTTCTTTCCTGTAGTGAGAAATATGTACCTACTACCACAAAACAAAACAAATAAAAAGCCTGTCCTTGAAATTCATTTGCTTTTTGTTTTAAAAAGTGGCCAAGTCAACATGGTCATCAGTGAGTAAATCAAGATGAACTGGACTTACAGAGCCACAGCCATCCCATGAACTGGCTGGGGGACCCTTTCCTCAAGCTGTATGGCTGGAAGTATGAAAACAGAGGGGGTTTGTGGCAGTGAGTTGTCCATGAAAAACTCTGAACCTCATGTTCGGCACACGCATCTATCCTAAAATTGTTCTCCTTTGGAGGGAAGGGGATGAAAAGAGCTGTGTTCGGATTTGCAAGTGTTTCTGCCTTTCATTTTCTTGTGGTTGCTTAGCTTACACTATTGGCAGGTGCTTTACACATGTACTTCATTGGATAGTATTTTCCTGTTGGCAGAATGCCTAGATCTGAGAATTACATGCCTTTCATGAACACTGCTATAAATCTAAATAAATGAAATTACAATGTTGCTTTTGACATGTATGCATGGCTGTCAGGGGTTAGTGTTGCCACCTAGACTAGCTCAAGCTCCCTAAATGTTTTTTTTTTTTTTTTAATGGGAAATTGTATAACAGAATGAGAGAGAGAATGGAAAGTATTGAATACTGAGGTAGAGCACAGCAATTTCCAATAAGGGATTACATGATGTGGTAGATGGGAAGTTAGCTAAGAAAACTCTATTGTCTTCAGGCCTTCTTACATTATTAAGTGATTTTGCATATAATTTGCAAAACTGGTTGAACAAATCGATTGAAAATATTAATAATGGGAACATTCAAGTGTAAATAAAATAAGTGGCCACAGGATGTCTCCACTGTTCCGTTCTAATGCATCTGATGGGACATTTATCCTGTAGTACAAAGCTGTACACTTAAGTGGTAAGCATGATACTTTCTTTTTTGGAGGTTTAACATTTATTTTTGTATTCTCAGTGCTTATTGATGGACAGACCAACCAATTAACATCTGGTAAGTAGGAGAAGGGAAAAAGGGGAATGCATTGGTTGGCTCACTTGCTTTCTGTCAGAGCTCTCTTTTAACTTTCAAAGACTGGGAATGGAAAAGACTTGATTTTTTGAGGCAACAGGTATTCATTCTGTGTGAATGTAATTTGGTTGCTCCAATTAGAAAGAGAAAGATATTTAGAAGGGTAATTTTTTGCTTTTACAAAGGCTGTTACAGTTGGTTTACATGTTGACTAAGAAAGTGAAGGGGTGCACTTACCTAATGGCTTGGCTGGACAAGGCAGGTAGCAAGGAATACACTAAGGTGTGAAAATAAAAGTAAAGTTTTGGGGCTGTTAGAGTAACCTGTTGTGGAAGTGGTTTAATTTAAGCAGAAGGAAGGCATTCTGCAAACTGTGTCCACACAGGAAGGTGGTGCACAGAATAGCTGCAATGATAAAATGTAAACCCTGGCTTCTAACAGATGTGTCCCAAAATGCTGTATGCACCATATGTGACAGAGCAGATGGTGGCTGATGCTGCACAAGGATATATGCAGGGAGCAGTACAGAGCGTAAGGAACTCATCATCAGGGCTGGGGCTGCGAGTGAAAACGCTGCCAAGTCCAAGACCACACTGCTATATGCAGCTTTTCCTTAGGAATTCTGTATAGCTACAGCAAATATATCCAGTTGCTTTAGCTTTTCAGCACCTCTGAAAATCACAGCCTGTGTTTTGAAGGTAGGTAGTATTTGGTGTAAGGCACAACATTTTGGGTGGCCTGTTGTGCCTGGAAATCTATGCAGTGAGACTTTGTATGCTTTGAACAAACAGATGTCGCAGAATATGTCCATATTCATACTTTTATACATTCATGTGGCCATTCAACCATCTGGGAAAGACTGAAGAGGAAATGCTTCTTCCCTGAGAGATTTGATGCTTTTGATTGTCCCTTTCTGCAGTACAGGAGCTGTGAATTACGTTTTTGTATCTGTGGCATACTTGCCTTTTCTTACTGAATTGAACACTGAAATACCTGCAGTCTTGTTTACCTGGCAGCTTCCAGAGCTGGATTTTCTATCCTATCTTAAATAGCTCTGTAGATCAGACCTATCTGAATAACTACAATAATTGTACTGCAAACAATAGACGACTGGCATTTCATTTAGAGGTGTTTCCCTGGGAGCTGGTGAATGTGAATTTACTTTCTTAAGAAGAACTACTCTACAAGTAAGTTCAGGGTGGGTACAGCACTCACTTAGCATGCAGACTAAGTCTATTCTTGTCCATGAGGACTTGCTGCCCAAATCTATATGATTCTGTATAGTTTGTTATTGAAAGGGCTCAGAGGGAGACAAATGTTTTCTCTTTTTCAACAAGCTATTTCTGCTGGGTGGCTTGTGTGGAAATTACAGGCTTTTTTGTGTGTATGGTTTTCATGACCAGTGCAAAAGGATTTTTGTAAAGGAGGCATATGCTATCACCCACTGTGCTGTATGCAATATTCCCACTGGACCTTATTCATACCACTGTCACCACTGCCTGCTTAGACAGCTGGCTCATCGATGTTAGAGGTGGCTTTGCATGAAAGAGTAAACTGTGATGGAGCTGGCGGTGGGCTTGCATGGTTTAAAACAATGGGACTCTTAGCATCCAGAGACTGCAAATCCAGACCTAGATCTAGTTCCTCAACTCTTACATTATATTATACACCGTTTTGTATATCCGACCATGTAAATGCCTAGGCGAAGACAGAAAACATTTCAGTAGCAAGAAGAAAAGTGGTCTCAGGCCCTCTCTCTACAGCACAGCTTCCCTGTCATGGCTCTTTCGGCTGTATGTGTGTGTATGTATGTGAATAGCATGGAAACCCAGCAGTGCTGTGGCTGTGAAGTTCGCAGCTTGCTGCAGAAGAGGGCATTTGGATGTTACCATCTCTCTCCCTAAGAGTTGTATGCCATGTTATCAGCCAGCTTGACTCAGGAAAGAAAAACACAGTGGGGAGCATTGCCCTGTCCCGGTTGTTGACCGCTGTGATAGTTGGTCTAGTTTTGATGCCCCAGAGCAGGGACAGAAAGGAAGGTGTCTTCACAGCTGTGTTGTCAAGAAAAAAGCTTCTTCCCATGAGATGGCACACTTCCACCCGGTGGAAGCCAGCACAGCTTTGTTGGCAGGGAGGCACCAGCCGCCCCTGGTCAAGAAGAAAATTCGATTTAGTCTTTCCTGCATGTAGTGATGAAGCCAGACTTTTCCTGGACAAATTCCAGAAAGGTAAAATAGGTGTAACAGGAAGCATTACTCCAGCTGGTAACTAACTGTAGCTGCCGGGAGGTCCTCACCTAGCACATGTGTATATATTAAGTTCTGTTCTTACATCAGTGGTTGGGGAGCTGAGGGGTGGGAGGTGAGTACTGTGAAGTGTGATGCTTGTCTGGTTCTGGAGGCAAAGGGGAAGGAGAGTGCAGTCACCACTCGTGTGGCAGTGGGGAGGGACAGGAAACAAAGTGTTTTGCAGTCCAGATATTTGAGTTTAATTATAAAAAACATATAAACATATAAAAACAGCATAAAGTTGAACCAGAGTTCGCTTTACTGTTATGGATATTCATTTTTTGGTTTTGTTTTGTGTGAAGAATGTACTAAACATTTTTGAATGCTAACTCTGTAAAAGTGTTCTTGGTGTTCTGGGGAGAGATGCATAGAGACCATTCAGCGGTCTGTAAGAGTATCTGTCTTTAAGATGAAAATGTGTTTTTGTTGATCCATGGCTTGCATGACCTTGTTAAGTTTCTTAGAGCACTGCAGAGACTTAATAATAACCTTGTGTTGTAATTAGCAGTTCTTCAGAGAAATACCAAGCTTCAACAAATATATTAGCATTGCTGATTTGCTTAATGAACTGATAGCAGAAGGTAAATAAATGAGCTACTGTGCCTACTTATGTCCCACTTGCCTAATGTGCTGCCCAGCAGTTGTTTAAGCATACTATTGGAAGTCAAATACATCGGACCTTTCCACTTCAGGTGACATATCTGACCCTCTTTCAGGTGACATGTCTGGCCATATGCTGTTTTCTTGCTGTCTCTCTGGCATTTTCTCGTCTTTTTTTTTTTTTTTTTTGGATATTACTGTTGTTATTTTCTTTTACTGCAAGGGTGGGCCACACACTCATGGGAGTTGTTAAGGAAACAGTTAAATATAGCATTATGTTTTAAAAACAAATATAAATCACGTCTGTTGCTTAATTGCACAATGATATATAGCAATACTTGGTTCCTTTACATACACAAATGTAGGGTTTGCATCGACAGCTTTAGCAGGGGGTTCTGGAAACCTGGACTTTCTCCCTGATGACGGTATTTATTTGAAGGTGAAAGTAAAGCTGTATACTCATGAAAGTTGGGAGGAAAACCTTCTTTGCCATAACACTGGTTATACACCTGTTCTTACTTTCTCTCATTTAAACTATTGAAAATGGATGCCTGAAATTGGAGTCACTGTAAACCACAACAGTCTTCATGAAAAATCAGAAAAATAATTTTAACAGTTTTGCCAGGCAGCTCTAAACTGTGCTCACGGATAACATCAGAAGTCAGCCACTCCTCCACAGGACCTGCAGGGGGAACAGCGTGATCCCTTCAAGAGTTGCCTGAAGGGAAGGTACTGTTTGGGCATCTGCACTCAGCATTCATGAGTATTTACTGAAGAGAAACATCCTTGTCTAACTCCCCATTTGCATCAATGAACTCTTCTTACAAAGAGAAGAGCAATGCCTGGGTTTTCTTTCCCGTGAAACTGAAACTTCAAAATGAGGTTGTTGCCAAGTGGCTGTTGTGTTTTGCTTTTTTATTTCTGTCTGCAACTGGAGCACAGCAGCTTCTCTTGCACAAACACTGCTATTGTGGCAATCTGATTAATGGATAAGTGCTTTCTAAATGTGTCCACTTGGCTGCACTGTAGATTTATAAATGTTACCTAAAAATCTTCCTCTCCTGGTTCTTGTTTCCTAAAGTAGTGCTTAACCTGAGCTTGAAAAACTTAATTTCTTGGTCTGTTTCCAAACTTTTGGCAAGAGTCCTTTTGTGAAAATGAAACTTTGGAAAATCCTCTTGAACATGGCATAAAGATCTACAGCTTACATCCTCTGCCTGATTTTCTGATACTAGCTCTTATATTTATATACATTGAGTATAGAAATCTTGTTTTTAAATGCTTTGGTTGATCAGTCTGTGTGTCATATTCTACATAGTTTTGGGGCAAAAGCTTTTGTTGGTGCTAACCCAGCTCTGGAGTTAGGATAAGGGGGGTGAGCGCTGGGTACAGCCACAGGGACTGGCACCCATCCTGCTGGGGCTCACCCTGCGGTGCTGCTGCCAGCCCTGCGTGCACGCATGAGCTGGGCAGGAGCCCAAAGGGCAGCAGCAGAGAGCTCTGCACCATGCTTTCTGCACCCCGATGTCTGCCTGGCAGGGCACTGGGCCTGTGGCGATGAGTGGGGAAAGCCCGTGCAACTCCTGCAGCCCAAATGGGGACGTTAAAGGATGGGTGAACAGAGGTGAAGAAACCTCCTTGCGTTATAAAGGTTGCGCAGGCTTTCCCTGCTTTCTGTCCTCTTCTTTGCCCTTGGTGGTTTCCTGCAAAATCTGTTGCATTATCTGGGAAGTGGTTGATCTTTTGTAGCCTCACAAGGTTACTGCATCCTCTGAGGTGTGGGAAACTTAAACTAAGAGCAATGTGCCATCACCGATCTATGATTCCAACTGGTGGCTTCGCAGGGAAAGACCTGGACCCCATCTGACTTGAAAATCGATTTGATTTGATAGGTGCAAAGAGTTTTGCTTGTTCTCTATCGCTAGAATTACAGAATGTAAACTGGGAATTATGCTTTAGTGGAATCCCTTCTCAGGCTACCAGAGTATAGTTAAAAAAAATACAGATTGCTTCATTCAGATATTACCTATTATATTGCATATTGCTCTGTCAAACACAGTATATTAGCTTTAACCGTCACACATAGAGGAACAGTGTTTAGTAATGCAGAGCATTAACAAACAGCATTACTTGGCAGCCTGACCACCCAGCTTATAAAAAAGGCTTTGGCTTTCACATCAGTGAGATCTTTGTGTTGCTGCCAGCATGCTTTCCACAACACTGCTTCATGGTTGTGTAAAACTTCTGAAAGGGGAAGACATAGAAATAACAGGCTACACCATTGTGCAACAAGATTGTACGCTGCTTATCATAGATGAAGTGCTAAGTACTGGCTGAGTCATCAAAGAAATTGAGATTGATGTGTGTGTGAGTGGATGTCTGCCTGTTTGACTTCTTCCTTGTCTTCCTTGGTGTAATATTGTGTTAGCTGTTAAGCCTGAGTACTTTCACCAATACTTGCTGTATTTAGCTACTGCCAATTTTGACTAAGCACCAATCACAACAAGGAGCAGAAAATTTATAAACTTGTTCTTTGTTAGCTATCTGGGATACATCTGCCAAATTCCTTAAAAGAAGTCTCATCCTTTTCACCTGATGCTTCCAGCTATCTGGTACACATAGATTACCTGGATTTATACCTTCAAAATGTGCTTGATCATGCTTTGAGTATGATGGCTTTTACAGATATTTTAACCTCCAAAAGTTCCTCTTACAAAATTATATTGCTTCTTCTATATTATGTGGATTTATAGCATTTTCCCCTTTCTTGTGAATATCAATGACCCTAACTTCAAATACAAAATAGAACCAGCACATTTGTATTTCTAGGCAAAACAGTGGCTTGACTTAAAGTCAACAATAAAATAATGACTTCCGCTATAAAACTTAAACAGTATTTTTTCCAGAATGCTTTCTTATATCTGGAAAACGAAGAGTCTGTTTTACAAAACGGTGTACAGCATCCAGGAAGCTTACAGGTGAGGTCATTCAAATGCTTCGGTGCTACCATGAGAACAAACAGAGTCTATGACAACGTTATATTCCAGCCCACAGTTCTTATTATCTGTGAGCATTAACACCTTCTATATTAGGCAGAGAAGCATTAACACCTTAATATTACAGAAAAGCTATGCAGCAGAAAAGAATAGATTGCTATTTCCTGAACAGCTTAAAAACAGATAGTGGTAGCATATATATTTAGTTATGTGTTGTACCAGTGCTCTTCAGTTAAAACTGTATTTGAGAACCGTTATTTATTTATTTATTTATTTATTTATTTAGTGTGGTAAGACTTTGCTGTGTGTTGTTGTTGTTGCTGATGGTGTTCACACCTACAAGCAGTGCTCAGCAGTTGACAGGCTTGATTCCAAGGCTGAGGTGCTGGTAGTGGTGTCAGGCTGCTGTTGGCTGAAATGCCACAGTTTCACAGTGTTTTTCAGAAACCTGCAAGCCTCAGATGAAATTACTTCAAGACTGCCAAAGAGCAACAAGAGGAAAGCAATACAATTCTACGATCTTATTTTTTGCACTTTAAGGAAATGAGAGAATCTGTGGAACTGCTACAGAAATGTGGGATAAGAGCTGAGAAGAGACAAAAATGCAGCAGTAATCCAAAACCAGCAGCAAGCATACTAAGAGCTCTCCTCCAGGGTTAGGGGGTTTGCTGACTTTTAAACCTCTGCCTATTAGGTCATTAGTGCCTGGCTTCAACCTTTGATCTCTCTGCAATTCTGGAAGCTCTCATTTTTTTCCAGCACAAGCCCAAAGTTGTGTGAATACAATGATGCCATTGTACTAAGCATCCCACATATGGATAAAGCATAGAAGACTCAGAGAAGCGGCTTATGTTGCAAGAATGCAACAGTCTGCATTGTGCAATGTATATTCATCAAAACAGCCTTTATCAAGTGAATAAGGCCTGATTGTTTCTGCTTAAACAGCTTTTTTTTTTTTTTTTTTTTTTTTTGAGGAGGGAAGATGCACCTCAAGACAAGATAAGGGAGGGATGATCTGAGCCCCCCTGCAACACATTAGGCGGAAAGGAGGGGACGGTTTTTCAAGTCAGAGTTGTTGGAGAGCAAACCTCTGGGGAGAAGCAGCAACATGGGAGTACAAAAACTCTGGGCACGCATGGTTGATCTGTTACAAGTGTAATGAAACTTGGACACCTTTGCTGCAACTCCCAGTATTGTTCCGCCTGGAAAAACACCAGAGTTGTGTTCTGCACGAGGGATTAATGGGAGACTTGACTCACCTGAAATTACTCGTATCTCTGGGGGAAGCGTGTTCTCTGTGTCAGGCCAGGAGATGCTGGATGTACTCCTTAAGAAGAGTTCCCCTATTTAATTTTGGGGAAACAATTCCTTTTTCCCTTGGTATTTGGATGAGTAATATAGTGTCTTTAGTGTTTTCTTGTGATTGCCATGTGTGACTCATTTCCCTGTCAATTTTATGGGCCAAATTATTGGCCGTTTGTGGTATCACTCACCGTTCAGGAGCATCACTGTGCATTTGGGAGCACAGTGTACAGGTTGACAATAACACAGCTTACCCAGTGTCTTTGGGGTTGTCCTGGTTGGTGGAGTGGCGCCAGCCAGGGAGCACATACCCATGGCTGTGCTCTTATGTATTTGCTAACATGTCACCTCCTTCCTAGTTATACGGAAATGCCTGATTTGTCTTAGCTTTGCTTTTATTATATGCCAGCACCACTGAAGAATCTGGATTGTGGGTCTAGTAATCTAATGGTACCCAAAAGCACAATTTTCAAACTATTTACAGCATCTTTTTTCTTGTTACAAAAGTAGTTATTTGCCTTTGGTTACCATTTAGCTGTGCTGGTGCCTACCATCTCTGGAGGCAACACTGAGGCCCCATTGGTGCTGCATCCCCAGGGAGAGCTGTGACTGTGCTAGATGAAGCCTTCACCCTTGCTCACAAAGGTGCGCAGTGCTCTGAAAAGAGTTGTTGCCCACCCTCCTCCTCATCTGTATGTAGTTTAGATGCCCCTACCTCTGCTGTGTTGTGCAGAGAGCCCCCCGGGGGCAGCGGGGAAGCACTGAGTCACGGGGATAGAAATGGTGTGCACGGCACTGGCAGAGTTTGGGAGCGTGCTGGGGCTGACTCCGGGACAGACTCGTTCAAGCTCACTCTTGCCTTTCAGGCTTAACTGCTGGCAGGCTCTGTCTTGTCCCACGTACCAGTGCCTGGACTCGCATGGGGTTACGTAGTCTTGGGATACCTGTGCTGTAAACAAAGGTGGAGCAAAAGACTGGAATCTTGTGAAGGTCTCGGAAGCTGGAAGGGCTGTGTCACAAAATGAGTTTCAGACGGTTCAGTGACCTTACATCTTTTTTTCCCATTTTTTAAAGATAAAAAGCAAAAGGAACCATTAGATCATCTTCCTTGGTCACTATCTGACACTTAATAACTTAATTAGCAAGCCAAACAGACAAAATGTATAATAAACTATAGTTGCAAGGAATCCTGACACTAATGTAAACATTAATAGAAATAGGAATGTTAAATAGAATAGTCACATTGTAATGAGAGGACACTGTTTAAAATGCTGCCATTAAAAAAATCTTTTTTCCTTTTTCTTTTTTTTCCTTTGAGATCACTGCCAAAGATTTCTCTAATTAGAAGTGATGTGCTTTTCTATTATTAAAACAGGAGCATGACAACATGGCTAGGCTTCCTGTTAAGATTGGATATCTTCCTGTACAGTCAGCAGGCAGAGAGTATCTACCAGGAAATGACTGAAAATCTTTCTGGAATATTGCAGATACCCTATCCTAGAACCCGTTGTCTCTGACAGTCCTGATGGCAGTAGACCTCTAATAGACCTCTAATAGAGTTTAGTAATTGGGAATCTATTTCAATTAATAGCAGCCCTCCTTTGGGATTTGAAGAGCTGGATCAGTAACTTACTGCTGTCAATTTTACGTCCTGTATTTTGCTGTGTTCTGTCTGAAAAGTGAAACTATTTGTTTCATGTCTAGTTGTTATTTAAGCACTGTGACTTAGGTGGCACATAACAATGCCTGACAGCATGGCATTAAAAGGTTGAGGTTATTTCATAAAGAACTGGTGGCCCCATGAATTTGGCTTGTCTCACTGCAATATCTCTGTACAGCTGCTTATCTCTTATCCTTGGCTACACGGGGTTTGGTCTGTGCAGGTTTGCAGAAAGGAATGGCCAGCCCAGAAGGATCAAACTTCTTGCAGGAGCTAGCTTCTCTGCTGCAGTGATTGCCAGTTTTGTTCAGGAACAGGGGAAGCACGTGCAGCCCAAAATGGTAGAGATCTGATCTGTTTACTGGTCACAAATGGTTTTGCATCTGCACACTGTTTAAAGTCATTTGTACTATACAGAGTCCTCTTTGGAGCTCGGTATGTAAAAACTGCTCGCAGCATACCTTGTCTGTACCATTCAGAACAAGTAAAGTGGGATGGGACACTGGCAACCGAGAGTGGGCAAAATGTTCCCTCTGCAGGAAGAAACATGCCCGTTGCTCTTACAACTGAGGAACTTGTGTTACTGAGCCCAGCTAGTCTGCTGTGTGGGTGGGGAGTCGCAGGGATGGAAGCAGTGGAGTGGCGTTTCTCTTCCTTTTTTATTTTCCACTGCTTAGTGGTAAAGACACTTCCCCATACCCCAGAACTGGCTGGGATCCTGCAGAAGTCAGTACTGCTCTTGTGTTATAAAGGGCAAACCTGGCCAAGCAACCCTGAATGTGTCCTGATCGTTTGAATCAGGAATGAACCAGGGGCATTCCTGCGTGGGGTGGGGTGAGGTGGTGGAAGGCAGGTGGACCCTGGTCATGGGTGTCCACAGCGATTAACGTGGGTGACCAGCAACCCTCCCAGCACTGCTGCCACTCGCCCTTGGCCCATGCCCCAAGCTGTGCTACTGGCTCCAGGGTGTGCTGGGAGAGCTTTAATAAATCCCTAAAGGAAGTCAAATCATGGGAGGATGCTAGACAATCCGGCTGTTTTCTGCTCCTCTCCTGGATGGTTTGCCCTTGCACACTCACACCTCAGCTTCATGGTTGCTTTAGCTGGGCAGAGGCTGGTGCTGTGGCTGAGAGAGGTGGTGCCGTGGACCCTGCTGCTCTCCCTCCTGCCATACCGTTGGTTTTAGCTGTACCTTCACTAGTGTGGCTTAACGTGGTGAAAAGACAGGCTAGCTGCCCTTAAGGACTGCATTTTTCTGTGCGGTTGGCACATGTGGCCTTACGCAAACCATAAGGTGTGTCCAAGAAGCAGTGAGGCAATTAAGTGGCCCCAGGCGCAGGACTTAGCTTTGAGAAATGCGTTGCAAAATTTTTCAGGAGGAGGCACGGATCAAGGGAGAATTGGCCTTTTTTTTTTTTTCCTGTGATTTGGGAATGCAGGTTTCAGCTGTAAGTTTTTTTTCTGAGGATCTCAACACAAGGCTAAATCTCACTCTTTATGCACTTTGCACCAGTGGCTTTAGAGTGACAAACTGAATGGATTTTTCTTTTGGTAAGGCAAGTACAGGCTCTTTAGAAAGAGGGAAAACATTTTAATACACAGAAACATTTTTTCTGTAACTGAGCTGCAGCATCTCTTGAGTCCCTGATGTTTGTACCCACACCTAGGCTGCTTCCAGTGGCATGCAGAAAAGAAGTACTTAACAGTAAGGAGACTGCCATGGCCTCCGGAAGGCCTGGAAACAAAACTATCTATGTAACAATTTAGCTGATCTCTTTCTTGCTCCTGTTTTTGTTCTTTTTACAAGATGATGGCAGGCAGTGGCTTGCTTGACTTCTGTTTCAGCTGCATGTAGCGTATTCCAGAGAAGCAAAAGACACAACAGCCATTATAATGAAGGTATAAATTGTCTTGTACTCAGGACTGTTGCCAGATCTGAGGATGGTGTGTGAAGCATACCAAACGGTAGAGCTGGGAATGTGGCAATGATAATCAGGCCAGGGAGGGGCTGCCACCTTTTTGCTCCAGCAGCATGAGAACTGGAAAGGAGAGAAAATGACCCATCTTGGCACTACTCATGAGGAGGAGAGAAAAGGGTATTAAATCAGCATTTAGTGTCTTCAGCTGCTGAAATGTCTCACTGGGGCTGCATGTGGCTGCAGGGCTGTGTACTCCCGGCAGCATGTCTGGAGCCCGGAGAGGCTGGGAAGCACCTGACCACATCTGCGTGTGAAGTCAGGAGGTGGCTGCGAAGTGGTAGGTGCTGGAGGAAGGTTGAAGTGTCCAACCTATCTCTGGAAGGCCACCTGAGGTATGTCTGGAGCTCAAATGAGTGATGGAGTTCTGGTTTGAACATTAATTTCCAGCCCTGCACCAACATGAAAGGAAAGACACGATGTGCAAGTTGGACATGCTTAAATGTAGGAAGGGAAATTGCTCTTCAGCTGAGCAATGTCTTCATCATATCCCAGACAGAACAGCCTTAGTGGCACAGAAATGTACCACCTCCAGACATGTAAGACCAACAGCCAGCTGAACAAGGCTATCTTGCCCTGTCTAGAGTTGAGAGTTTTACCCACACTCTGTCATTGAGCTGGATTAGAGAAATAGAATGAGCAGAATGGTGTGAAACACAGCAGTATGGCAGCTGCAGCTCAAGTGAGGCTCGGATAACTACTGTGCTGTCTGTGAGTGACTGGCAGGTGAAATTCAGGTATTTCCAGAAAGGCTTTATTTTGTGTGTTTTGAAGACAGAAATACAAAATCTCTATCAAGAAAAGTCTGCTTCCCTTTCCAAGCATTTATTAAAAAAAAAAAAAAAAAGTATTATAAGTATTATCCTGACACCTAGGAATCAATTAAGGGCTATAGTCCAATTGTATTTGGTGCTGGACAGGCACATGGAGGTGTCAGTAAATAACTAGTGATGAATACAGTTACTTTAACAGATTTGCAAAGCTGCACTGCCCATGTAGACATTTTTTTTTCTTTTGCAAAAGTTTATCAGAGTGTTCATATTAAACAGCCATCTATATTTATTATGTTTTCAACAGCTGTTTGGTACATCTTCTTTTGGTGCAGTCTGGTCTCTTTTAGGACCTATGTCCACGGTAGCAGTAAGCTGCCCTTAAGATGCTGGAGTGTATATTAGCAGATTATTGTCCTTAGAGTTGTTATGTGGGTTTTTAAGTATGCTTTATTCTCTTGCTGCCTCTTCCCTGGAAGACTGATTTTTAAGTGGTAAAGCTGATTAAAGCTTTTTGATTATTTTTTTAAGGAAAAGGACTATGTGCTCTCTTATCTCAAACAGTGTTCATGTAAACTGTGAGTAACTATTTGCTCTCATAGTTTAAAATACAGCCTTTGTGGTAGTGACTTGTTCCACAGCTTTCAGCAGTGACTCTCTGGCTAATTCATTCAGTTAATCATTAAAAGAACATTATTGCTGACCAGTGACAAAACAGGGTTTGAGACCAGAAGAAAACTGCTGCACAGGCTTAAGGTGGAAACTGGTGTAGGAATAATAGCAATAGACCACCAGCTGGGTAAGAGCTGGCTTTTGTGTTTGCGTATTCTTGGAGAGAGTGGCTTGGAAAGAGGAAGAAAAATACTTCCTAAATCTCTATATGCTATGAACTTAGCCAAACCAATTTACAATGATATCTGTCAGAATCCATTTAAGGTAATGGATTCTTATTTACCTGCACTTGCTTAAAAATGAAAGCTTCTAACACATGCATGTTGGACTGACTGACCTTCAGTGTTACATGAATTGCGTTTTTCAGTATCCAGATTCTGAATCGTAACTGAAAGACCTTTGATTTATAATGATTTTAAATATCTGTTTTTTTTTGTTTGTTTGTGTTTTTGCTTTTGTTTTTGTTTTAATTTATTTTATTTTTATTTTATTTTAAATAACTAAAGAGTGAACAATGTATAACATAGCTACATTCAGTTGAGATACCATAGGATTCATGCCACTGAACCGCCTTGAGTACTGGCAGAAACCTCCATCATGTAAGAAGCCTGGTTCTGTGGCCATAGTGGGATCTGTGTAGATGAGCCGTAATTGCCCGTTTTGCGTCTGAGTTAGACAACTATTTAGTATTGTCTGAACAAAGG
Organism: Anser anser; assembly: GCF_964211835.1. Taxonomy (NCBI): domain Eukaryota; kingdom Metazoa; phylum Chordata; class Aves; order Anseriformes; family Anatidae; genus Anser; species Anser anser. The sequence goes on from NC_139726.1 coordinate 21,677,590, forward strand.
CAATTCCTTTTTTCTGTGCTTCAAATCTCAAAGTTAACGTGGTGTATGCTTCCTTTTCCTTATGCTTGGCCATTTGTATATTCAGACTGGGAGCGCTCCAGTCTGGCATCAGTAGGAGTATCGTCCTGGTCTGTAGCACAACTGAGAGCGTTTGGCTTTATGGGGGGAACAAGAAACCATTTCAGTATGAGCCTGAGGTCATGTAAAAACAGCTTACGCAACGCTACAGATGGACTTCTGCAGCCAGTTACATCTGATGCCATCTAGAAGATATGTATCTAGAAGATAATGACTGGAGGAAAGCGATGGGAACTAGCTTGAAGGAAGCCGTCATTCATTCTCATTTCCCAAGGCAGCTCAGCTTTAATTCCTGGCCTTCTGTATGTGATACAGTTTCCATTACTTGGTCAGCTCAGTATTGTGAAGAGTGCCAGACTGATGTTTATTGGCACTCCTTTTTTTCTACGTCCTCTCACTTGTGTCTGCTCTCTGTAAGTGTGACCCTGCTTTATAGAGGTTAAAGATAGCTCTTCCCACACATGCTATCTTGGGATCCTTTTTTCCCTGGTTTGTTTTGTTTTGGATGTTTATAACGTGTGGCCTGGTGCCATCTGTGAGCGCTGTAGTGTGGTGCCCTGCCTTGAGGCCCCAGCTCATGTGGCATGCCCAGGCCACCAGCAGTCAGTTCCATCTCACCACTTGGGCTGGAGTCTGGTTCATCATTCCCAACTGACCCATGGCTCAAGTAGCCAGTGCAGTTTCTGGTGAAGTGTTTTGTGGTTGGAGAGTGTAGGTGCTGTGCTTTTCCCAGCACATGGCAGGAACAGCTGTAAGTTTCTGTGGGTGCTGAAAGGAAAGCTGAACACTAATATGGGAATGGCCACAGGGTGAAAAGACTTATGTGGGTACTTCCTTCAGCAACAACAAGTGTCAGAACTCTAGGAGGGAGTGTAAAAAACAAAACAGGGAAACTACAGAGTGCCCCTTTTGTGTTCTCCAGCCTGAAGCAACAGGCAGCTGAAAGGGATCCTGGGGCAAAACGTGGCATATGGACTGACAAGTTTTACTAGCCAGTGATCGACTTGCTCTCCAAGAATGTGTCTGATCACCTTCTGAAACCATTTATACTGTTGACACAGGATACCATGGAAACTTAAAAGCTTACAAATGTAAATACTCTTTACATGAAAAAGCATTTTTGTTTGTTTAAAGTCTGCCATCTCATCAGAATTGGTAGTAGTGAGTGAAACTGAATCATATGAGAGACTAAATGGTCATTTCTTACACAGTTTTTCTTGTATAGACTGCCATCATGTCCCTTGGTCATCTTTGAAAGGAGAGAGAAGTGTTACTCCTGACGCTGCAGGCGGTGATGGCAGGGACTGATGAAAGACAGTCCTCAGCTCCTTATGCCATCAAAAAATTGGCTTTCTGTGCACAATGTAGCAATAGTAGGTAACTGTCAGAGCATACCATCAATTTGACTTTGCTCCAGAAATTCCTCTGTATGCAAGAAATGCAGGGTCAAGGGACAGCTGACACAAAGTAGTCATGGAGCAACTATTTATTGGTAAGCCATAAGCATTTAGGGGTGATACCACATCCTGTGTGTAGGATATAGCCTGCACTACTGGTGCCTTACATTTTCTCAGCCATAAGAATACCAGCTGTTACTATTTCTGTTTCACAGTCACAGACCACTGGGAGAATCATAGTTTGTCCCCTGTTAGGGTGAAGACTGTTAAGGACACACAGTACCTACATCTTAACCACTAAAGTCCCTTCATTAATAAAACTCATGGAAACAGAATATTGCTTTAGGTACCCACTTGTATGGGAACAGGGCTTTTTCCACATACTTTGGACTATATTTACAAAAATGTTTCAAATACAGAGACATCTGCTTTTACTCCTGAAAAAACAGAACGGCAAACTTAGCTTTGGTACCATGAGCTCCCAATCACAGTTCCAGAAGAGCACCCTTATTTAATAAGAGATTTTTTTTATTATGTTTTTTTAAGTTTGAGCTTAAGTGACATTTGTACTTGAACTTCTTTTGTGGTCCAGAGAAGGAAGTGGTGGTCATATTCTGAGAGAAAGTCTCAATTATATCATTTGCTTGAAGAAAGTGGCACATAACTTGCTAAGCAGATGGTTATTCTCAGAAGGCAACCTCAGGCAATGCCTACTCTCCGCAGGCTAGGATGCAGAACACTTGACCGGCCCTGAGTTGTACCTTGACAAAAATGGGAGGAAGCCCATCCTTAATTAGTCAGTGAAGCTATTAGTTAGCAAGGGCCAGTTGCATCTTCTTCTCTACAAAAGGGAAAGTCATTTGGCAAGCTTTACAGAGGAGAGGGACTAATGCTGCTGTCTCCTGGGACGGTAGCTCTAAGTGCAAATGGCTTGAAGGAGGAGCAGGCATGCAGTAAGAAAATCTGATACCCTTGGCATAGCATAATCTGGCATTAATATGTAGCTTTAGAAATAATTCTACAGGGAGGAAAAGAACATTATCAAACTCAAAATAGTTGTTGCAGCACAACTGCCAAACGTAGCTTTCGAGTGGCAAGGCTGGTTTAAGGAATCCTTTCCTTAAACTACTTTTTCTTCCCATTTGCACTTAACCTACAGTCAAACTTCCCTTTGGTTTTATTTAGTTTCTGAGTCAGACTTCTTCTTTTTCTTTTTAAATAACAACCTTTTCAGTCTTCTGAGAATAGCAGCACTGCACCCGCCAGTTCCTCTCTTCTGCAGGAGTTCTTGTCCCGCATCGTGTCTTGCTGCTGCCCTGCAGGGAGGTGGCCAGGTGCAGCTACAGCCTGTGCAGCAGTAGCCTGCTGTCACACCCATCCAAACACAGCTGATTCCTACCTGCTGTGATAACACCTCCAAGCCCTGTATCACCTGGGGTGGTTCCTGAGGAGACTGTTAAGGATACCCACACAAAACTGACTTCCTTGTTGTAAGGGAGAAAGTAGTCTAGAAACCAGGTCCTTGCTGGTTTGGGTTGCAGTTTGGCACTGATGTGAGTAAGAGTTGTGCTTTTCCTTTATGTTTCCAGCAGTGGCACGTTTAGGAAGTCTGTGTCCACAGCTTCTGTGCTTTGGTTTGTGTGTCAGGGCTCCATCTTGTCCTGCAGTTAGGCATGTGGGCTAAAGCAGTGTGCGTAACGGAGCAATGAAGGGTGAGAAGCTGTCGTGCTGTATGGGCACATTAGAAATTCAGGATAGTTTGAGTATGGTCTGAGATGAAATGGGAGCTCAATTTGTTGATGAGGATAATGTTCTGTTTGCTGCATTTGTATTATCCAAAACCTGGAGAATAGGTAGTTCTCTGCTGGTTAGCAAAGCTAAAATATATTACTATTTTATGTCAGAATTATATGATAATGTGAACCTTAGGAAAGGATATAGTATGGGCTTTATGAAAGGGTATAATATATGAAAATGGCGAATCAGTTCTATGAACGTGATTATTTTCAAATTTGTGAGCCCTTGACAAAAGGCTTGGAGATTTGTACTTTAATAGTATGGTTAATTAATAGGATATTAGTTTATATTTCTTTTACCTTCAGGTGGCCACAATGTTGTGCTATCATATTTGAATGAATCCTATAGAAATGGAAAATATTTCAGTGTGCCTTCTAGAGACTAATGAAGTAGCACTGCTTGGCTGGAGGCTGGGGTCACCGGGCCAGCACGGTGACATTCAGTGACTATCTAGTCAGCTTGCAGAGCAACTGCTTTGTTTTTAATGCGATGTCACAATACTTGCACTATTTTGAGAAGGAGGATTCAGAATTGCTGAGCTTGTTTGCAAATTTTCCTTGCTTGCTTCTCTTTTTCTTACTTTTCATTTACGTCTTTTTTTTAAAAAATAAAAATGTAAGACTCACTGCATACTGAAGATGCTTACTTTATTCATGGCATAACAATGCTCTTCCTGTGCTGTGGGTGCATACTGAAGGGGATCTAGACTCCAGGAGTGACTCACAATGCTTTTAACAAGCACCTGACTCACGGGTGTCATTACCAGACTGTTTCCTAGGCTTGGTGGAGGCTGTTCTGCGAAAGAAATGTTCTTTGGGTGTGGTGCACTGTAAAAACTCGTTCCTCATCTCATTCTTGTTGTGTCATTGCATCAGTTACTGAGATCATGAATTCATGTCTGAATTGCTTTGCTGTTTATGCAAATTAATGTTTCAGAAAACCAACATTTTGCTATTGGTTCAATGTATTGTATGACTAGGAGGGCTTGGTTGCTTTTATGGAGCCTCAGGGTGTTTTAGTCTTCCCCTTGTGACAAGTTACTACTAGCCACCTTGATACTAGCTTTGTTATTGCATCAGATTACTGTGTGCAGAGCTGCAACCATGGGATATGAATAAGACTCTCTAAAGCTTCACGTTCAGCTTGAATGTAATAAGGTGAAGAGGAAAAGAAATAGGAGAGTTTAGTTTGGGAAAGCTACCTGTATTTTGGCTGGTTTCTTAAGATTAAGCTGACTCGACTCTTAAAATATTTTAATTAGCACTTAACTAACCTCAGCATGTTTGGAAGATTGATAACGGCTTGTCTTTTACTTTCTGCACTGGCCCAGAGAGAATTTTTGTCTCTTTGCGGTGATGTCTAGCATGTAGCCCAAGTTAATGTCATTATTACAAGAATGAAAGGTGTGACGAAAGCTATTTGTGAAAAATGGCCATGGGCAGATGACTTTTTGTGAAATGTGAACTAGGTACAGGTTTTTGTTTGCAGATTCATATTTTGTAATGGATACAAATTATCATAGGGCATGATTTCATAACAATTTAATATATTTTAAATTACATATATATTTAAAGTAAAATAGGTTATGCCTATTTTTCTGGTCAAGATTAAGGGAACTTCAGATATCTGAAGAATTTTGCAGGTGTGCTGTTCCTAACAACAAATATGACAGAGGCACATGTTTACCAGTGTTCACTACTTCATGTGCTTTGATTTTGGGCATTTATTTTTGTTCATCTTTTCAAAGGTAAAGCATGAGAACTGCAGTATTAGTCCTCAAAATGTATAAAATACAGGCGTGCTTTATGCAATGGATTTGCTTGAGTGTTAATTGTAGACAGCTGATTGTATTGCTTGAAATGAAGGTTGTCTGGCACTTCTCTGTAAAGGATAACTTTAGGTGCTTTTAACTTTGCCAAATTTTTAGTGTTTTGGACTGATATTTTCTGTTTGATATATGCTTGAGAGTGAGAATATGTCTGTAAATTTTAGGAAAATTTGTTTTTCTGAATATGGTTCAAATCAGTTCTATGTATCAGAATTTAGAACTTTATTATTATTTTTTTGTGTTAGGAAATAATGCCTGAAGAAGTTAGCAGAACATATGTTAAATGTAGAATGAAGGATGAAGTTCAGGAAATACCGGAGTTAAATTTCCCTGTGTAACTTGTGTCCAGTATTTTGGATGGAGAGAGTGACAGAGGCATCAGTCACGTGCTTGGGTAAAAGGGTAAAAATAATACTGCTTCTTCATTTAGTATTTAAGTATTCAGTATTTACAGAGGTAACAATGTTCCAGTAGTTTAATTAGAGGCTTACAGCCTAATGAGTATGCAAAGAGTCCTGTGAGGCTGTGCCCATAGCTTTTCTTTGGGTGTGTCCTAGCTGCAGTCCGATCAACTCTTGTTGATGAGTCACTTTATTAGTTGTAATAAACCTAAGTGAACATAGATGATTATTCTCTGGTTTTACTTCTTAGCATGCTATAGAAATATGAACAAGAAACAACTTTGATTGTCACTTTGTACTATGCAATACAATCAGCCCTTGCTGGTATATGAACTTGAAACGATTACCTGGATGCAGTGAAATATTGATTTCTCTCCTCCTTATAATACATCCTGGTATGTTTTAATGTTGTTGGTTTAATACATAATTGCCAGTAAGCTGTCCTGTAGTGACTTTTATGCTTCTGTAATGAAAGTAGCTTGTGTATTCTGGTGCTACTCTGCCTAAAACAGAACATGAAACTGATTCATAGTTAAAAGGCTACATCTGTCTGTTGACTTAAACCACCCATTCTTTCCCGCTATTAAGCTAAAGTTATGTCATTAAAGATGGTAATAACTTTGAATTCATGAATGTCATGTAATGGTTTCTGAACTCTGCTGCAGCAGTAGTACCTATCTGGAAACACAGGATCTACATTCAGATCTTGGGCAGGTACGAGACACCTCTCTGTAACACGTTCATGCTACAGAAATCATACCATCTCTGCAACTTCTCTTCACCAGCCTCCAGCTGGAGGCAGCAGGTGCCAGAGGAGGCCATGGCTGCAGAGCTTTGCATGCAGCAGGCTGGGGTGCCCAAGCCTCCGTGCCCCAGAGGTGGCAGCGGTAGCAGCCTCGCTGATGCTGTCTCTCCCTTTTCTGAGCCTGGAAAGTTCTCTTCTTACAGGAGAGTTGAGATGTAAGAATGTTCAGACTTTGGGTCAACTTGTAGGTTTTAAGTCCATGTGAATTTTTGGATCTTTGTTTATAAACTTGCTTATTTTAAATGTGAATAAAGGAAAAGTAGTGCTAGCATTGGTCTGTAGTTGTGCTTGCTTGCGTAGAAGAAATTGCCCATAAGCAAAGTCAGACCCCCATTGAGAAAACATACGATTCAGCAGAAGGTAGCATGAAATATCAGTGAGAGCAGCTTATATGACTGCCAGTAACAGAATTCCATTAGACAGATTTAAAAGTCTATGAGTGGAGCAAGAGGGGGGTTCAGATTCCCAGTAGGTAAAATGTCACTCTAGACATTTTCACTAGGTAAAATGTCGCTCTAGATGTCAGACGTAACTGAGGAGAATGCTTGAGGGGTCTGGAATAATTGTTTTAAGCCACTTCTGTGGTCTCTCTCCAGCAACCTCTTCTTATAGCGAAATGCAGCAGGGAGACCAGCATGAGGTGATTTAACTTGCTTGTAAGTCGTGACCTACTTGAAACAGCAGGGCTAGGAGTGGTGTACAGATCCTGTTATTACCATCCATAGGGTATACAATCCTCTATTTGAATGTTGCAGCTAACTCAGGAATGCTTCCAGTGTTGACAGGTGGTGAAGACAGTGCTAATGGCCTTGTAGACATCCAGGACATCTGTGCTAGCCCTAAACTTTAATGATCTCCAGACAGGTGGCTAACAGATTTGCGACAGTAAGGGCTGTTGGTTGTCACAGGGTGCTGAACCGTTATCAGAATGGCTCAGAACTCCTCTTCCAATTGTTGTTAGTGTACATGGGGGAAGTCCCTTGTGGAGCCTCATGAAAATGTATTCAAAAGTTTTGGGTATGGTGTTTTTCACTGTGTGTGTGTGTGTTTCGCAGTGTGTTCCCGCAAGCATTGGCTTGTTTCTGTGTCCTCTTTCAGTTGCTCTGAACACAAACTATATCTCTTGTCTTCTGTGGTCTCAGACTAACATTCGAGGCTGGTCAGCCTTACATGGTAGTTGCTTGTGCAGAAGCAAGGAAAAGAAATAGTGGCTACATAAAAAGCATTAGTGTTGGGTTCTGGTAATTAGGGTGACTGATTTCCCTGACACGTAGCAGCTTATACCATGCAGCTGTAGAGTGTTGCCAGGAAATGGGTTTTGCAGGCTTGGACTATGTTTTCCTATGTTTGCGAGACCAAATGGACAAGTTGTCCTCTAACATCCTGTGAGTGTGCAGGGAGGTAGTGCACTGTCTTGGGGAGCTATGAAATGGGATGTGACTGCAGCAAGTTGTAGAGTTCATAAAGGCTGGTGCTCATAGTGCAGCCCAACAAGATGAAATGATACTGGCAAGGGGAAATGCAAGTGCTTATCTTGCAGGTAGTGTGCAGTACTTATGGTGTTAGAAGTGCTTTAGAGATTAAAAACACTTTTTTTTTTGGTGGATTTAGGAGATACTGAGAATAACACAAAGCTTTTTCTTTTCTTTTTTTTTCTTTCTTTTTCTTTCCCCTCATAGCCAATTTGAATTTGCACTTTATCTGCAGTGGAGTCTGAAATCCAACATCCTGCTGTATTGTGTTGTCATACAAACAACTTCCGTATCAGTCTTGAGTCAAATAACCTCCTGTATTCAACAGTCAATGTTCACAACTGGATTCTAATTTCAAACTCAGAATCTTATTTCCTAAGAAGACTATCATGCTTTATCAGCTGAAATTATTCCTGTAAGACACAGCAGTAATTTGCTTCCACTGAGTATGCAGTGTTTCATTGTGACATTTTATTGTATGTTCCAAAGAAGTCAGCTGCATAGCAGGCATTGTAACTTGTAGGAGGAGTTTGAGTGGAACAGCTGACACATTTTTGAAAGTCACATACATCCTTTAAAGATGGTAAAATTTTTGTTCTGATGGCTTACTGCAGTGTTGTTCCCCACCCCAATCTGGTCTGGACATTGCACAGACATCACAGCTGCTGTGATAGCTATCACGCAGTGAGTAATGAATGAAGTGGAGCAAAAGGGGGCCTTGCCCAGATGGTGGCACAGAAAGCTCTCCCCTGCAAGTACTGATGGCACCTGGCATTCTCCGTCTTTCTGGGGAAATCTGTAGGTTGTCAAGGCTTAAATAATTTCAATTTCTGAGTTTATAACACAGATTTGTTGGCTTATGCTTTTTCTGAGTTTGCCTGCTGTGTCTGGTGACTTCTTTGCATCATGGATGCAGTGGAAGTATATCATATATATAGAACAGTTATGCACTGCATTTAAGGTAGCGACAACTTTCTTTATGTGGCTTCATAGTTTTGCCTAAAAAAAAAGTCTCTACAATTTTATTATAGAAAAATGAACAATCTTTCCAAGACTACAGCAGAGTTGCTCTGACTTTGAGTGGTGAATCTGGCTTGATAGGTTAGTGGGTGGTGTCTGAGTGTGAGCTGGTGGTGGTACGTTTTTCTGAAAACTGAAATGGTGAAAGGGCTCGCTCCCTATGCCTCTGTCTTTCCTTCAAGCACTCAGCTTGTTAGCACTGATGGTAGCTTTGTGTGCTTGTCAAACTGCCATAACTTTTTTCTTTTGGAAGCAGGTAGTCATTTTAGCTGACAGCACACTGGTCTGTCATGGTGCCTGGACAATGTTGTTACATCTGGCTTGTGTTTTTTTTTTTCAGGACTTCCAGTAATTTGTTTGGTTCTTTTTTGCTCTGTGGCCTCACTTCTTTGTGGGCACTGAGAACACTGCTAGGGCATAGTTCTTGGTAACACTGTTTTTGAGCAACATTTTCTATTCATGGCAATTTCTAACGACTTCAGAGAAAGCAACAGGTCTGGACCTGAGTTACAACACATCAGTAGTGAATTTATTCCTGAGCTGTAAGCCAGCTTGTGAGTTTGAGCATAGAGAAGCTGTAACAGCTATTGCAGTCTTTCTAGACCAACAGTGGCTGTAACTCAAAGGCAAGGGGACAAACGTAGACGTCACTCCCTTCTCCTCATACCTCTCCTGCTCTCCCCCAGTAGCTTCCCTCCTCCAACTGTTTTCAGCCCAGGGGATTTCCAGACCTTGATGTACACTGTCTGTCTAGCAGTACTTGGCAGGCTCCATTCCACATACATTTGCTCCCCAACACCATCCTGAGCACACAAACATTTCCAGGGCATGGTTTGGCTCAGATCTCCTCAGTTTGTGTGAGGAACTGCTGTGCATGTTTGTCCTGAATTGGTTCCTGATGGCTTCATTTGCTGGACCCTATCTGCAATATCAGAAGAGACTGTGAGCATTATTTTCCACCCTCTCCGTCCTGCTTTCCATGTTTTTTGCCACTTTCTCTTGAAGCCATCACTTTTCCAAGCTGAAAGATCATAACCTGCCTGGCTGACCCACACCTCTGATCACCCTTGCTGTCATGTTTGAACACTTCATGTGCTCAGACACAGGGACATAGCATTAAAGGTCTGGACAAAGCATGGATTCATTCAGTAGTATAATATTGTTTACTTTCTGTTCTTAATAACTGATTTTTGGTGGCAGACAAGGACTGAGATGATGTTTTCAAGGACCTATCATAACCCTAGGTCATGCTTTTTTGAGAAGTAATAGTTGACTCGTGAAGTGAGAGAATATGATCATTTTCTACAGTAATGATATTAGTCATACCTATTTTGAAGGGAGTGTGGACCTAGTAATTTAAAAACAACCATCTGGATATTCTGCAGTCTTTTTAAAGTGACTTGCTCAAGTATTCCTATAAAAATAATACTATACAAATCCGCCATCACTATGACACCTCGGATATATCTTCATACTGTTTTGTTTATGAAACTGCATTTTTCCTTTTATTGTAATTGTCCAGGCTGTTAGACACAATCTAGCAATTGCATTCTGTTATGCTATATATTTGAATAACAAAAGGAGCTACTGTTACATGTCTCAGCCAGTGGATGTGCACCCGATAAGCTTCACAAGCACTCTTTTTGCATATCAGCTCTAGAGAATCTCTCATATTCATACGATGCTGGAAATTTATGCTTGACTGCATCTAGTGGGAATATTAGAAACATTTATGTTATGGGAACACCTGCTGAGTGATAGGCATGAACTTGGAGTTGCTTTTCCTATAGGCTTGTATGACGGGCTTAAGCTCTAGAGTATTTATTTCTAACTGTACTTGTAAACTGTGCCTTGATGAATGGAGGCTCAAGAGACGCTTCCTGTACTGGCAGACTGTCATCTTGAAGATTTAGAGCTTGAAATGCTGACAGCTATTCCCTGAAACCCTTGGCTTCTGGTTGCAAGGCTGTTCCTGAGTTACTGCTGTCCATTGCAGGTAATACCAAATTGATAAGAGTGGTCAACATGGCAGGATAACGAACATGCGATTAGGTGGAGAATTTGTGGACTGAACAATGATTAATAGGTATTTGTCCCTCCCTCTACCTGAAACGCATATATACTTCAATAAATTTGAAGTATATTATTATAGTAAATCATTGTGCTTCTATGAATGGTATGTTTTTAATTTGTTTCCACTATCTAGTTGCTACTTATAAGCTTGGTTGAACTGGAAAGAAATATTTTGGAAACTGAGGAAGTGGGTTTCATCATAGGGAAAAGTGGTAGGTCAGGATTTAGTAAGGATGGCTAACGTTTGTGAGAGAGTAGTTAAGGAAAAAAGTACACAAGTAGAAAAACTGAAAACTAGTTAGGGATGCATGGAGAGCCCTGGTGGTATATATGTAGCCAGCTTTGAGCGACAAAGAAATGCATGCACTTGTTCTGTGTGTCTATCATTCTTTTTCTTTCTTTTAGTCCCCTGCAACTCTTGATCCTATTGGCTGCAAAGTTTAATACAGAGCAAGATGTCTCATATATTTTAAGTTCCTACAAATTTCATGGAAATCAGCAGCTGGGTAGAAAAAAAAAAGCCTGCAGCTGAATACAAGAAAACCAGCCTGATTAGTGTTCCCACTGAGAAAGGGCAACTACATCTTGTCTACCAGTCACCTCTGCCAGGCATCAGCCAGCTGGTCAGTGCGCAATCATGTCTCGCACCCGCTGGTCAGCCATGGAAGATGCATCGTTTCCCAGATGTCACTTGTCTGGTTGAACAGGGTAGGGCGAGTGCTAGGGGATAAGAGGGCTGAGAAGCCTAGGATGTGTCTGTAGGAAAACAGTTTTCTGGACATGTTGTTTTGAGAACATCATGGTCAGGTCCCACGTGATGGTACGGGAGAGGTTGCTAGAAAGTACCGATGGAGCTCCTGCTCTCATTTGAAGGAGGAGGAATGGTCACTGTGTCTTAGTGATTAGTGATTGCAGTGGTGTCAGCCAGTTCATGTGTGATGTATGTGCATTTGGCTTTCATCAAAGAAAATGATATTTATCTAGATATGTAGTGATACGAAATACTTCCAATCCGTCTCCATCTCTTTGTGGAGACACTGCCAAAGGAAGGATGGAGAAATGGAGAAAAAGGAAGCAAATGTTGCCATTAGCACTTTTTGTTTGTTTGAGAGTATTTTTTTAAATGCTTTTATTGGGTTCTTCTAAGATCTCATTTTCGTAACACTTGAATGTATGCTAATTCACTTTTATTTCAGTAAATAATCACATTTGGGGAGGAAAAAGAGACCCTTCCTCTTTTATCATTTATTTTATGTTCAGGGTTGCTTGGCCAAATGCTCATGCTTCTTTATAGCCCTGAGTTAGAGTTTTGGGATATTCATAGTAATGTGAATTAAAAAGAAAAGATGTGATTGTGGGTTGAAAAATTGAAGTATGTTCTCTCTCATTACCTAAGGCCTGAATGGATGCCAACATTAAAAACCTCCAGAATATGAGCCAGTATTTGTCCTGTGGGTAAATGTGAACTTGCTAGATATATTACTATATTCTGGGATTTCAACATTGGGAAGACTTAATTAGTTTGTTCTTTATCCATTTCATGTCATTTTTGGAATGATAAATGCTTTTTCCCCTCCTTGGTTTCTCCTTCCTTTTAAATCACTTCACAGCTGTCCAGCTCTGTAATACGTAACTTTCTCATGGCAGTAAAACTGTTGAAAACTTGTTAGACACGCTGTGTCTAACACTGTCCCTTCCTCCCCCTCAGAGATGGGTAAAACAAGGAGATAATTAGCGTAGTGTCAGGCATTAGCTTTCAGGATACTGCAGTATTATTTTAGGATGTGGTGAATTTAAAAATATATATATTCCTTCTCATATAACTTAAAGGCTCACAAATCTGTGGGTTGAATAGTGAAAAAGACCTGTAAACTGAATAAGTAGGAAACAACAATCTGTTCTTAAAATGAACACCCCAGTTGCACAATTTGAAGACAGTCTCAGAGGCTCTTGTCTGGCAATAATAACAAAGTACTAAGAAATTTGGCCTGTGTAGTTCCAAGGAAATGCATGCTCCATATTATCTTGATGTAACTTTTCTGTGTGACCACTCTTCACGGCATCACAATATTTCCTTATTCTTTGTTCAGTTTACCCAGGTAAACATGTCTTCATTGAGTGGTATATTGGTGATGGTCTCAAATGAAGAGAATGGAGGGGAAAAGAAAACTCTAGTAAGCTCATAAATTATTTGAAGAACTGAGAGGAAACCAGACTGAAGATTTCCAAAGTGGAAAAAATGACCAAAACGACCTCTGTTGCTGCTGTTCTGGTTCAGGGGCTCTAACACAGCATGCATTTTCACTCCGTGGTGTTGCCATGTTTGTGCCAAGATGCCACTTAGTAAAATCAGCCTAGTGCATGTTCCTGTCCCCGTTGTATGTGATGAACTGGGAATTGTGCTCTGCTGGAGAAGGGGAGCAAACCTGGTGGCTACTGGAGAGGCTGTGGTGGTTCCTGGCCATGCTACAGTGCTTGTTAGTCTGCTCTCATGTGGGGTGTGTAACAGTCACAGTGCTGACAGTGATCCTTATTGCTGTGGTCTCACTGGTGGTGTTGTGATCTGTGAAATGATGGCATTGATGCTGGCTTTTATCAGCAGTGTCAAATCAGGAGATTATTGCCAAGCACTTGGGAATATCTGTGCAAGTACATGTGATATTGTTCCCTCAAATACCTTTAGAACAAGTGTGATTATAATCAAGAGGTTACTCTGGCTTGCAGATTTATACCTGACGGTTCCATATGAAGGTATGCAAACTTGTGTTACATGAAATATTAATGCTATTCCTTTTATGGTAATTTATCTTACCTTGGAAGTTGGAAGGCACAGTTTATGTTAATTACAAACTCATACACGTGGGAAGAGGACTAAACATACTAATGATTAACATAACCTGGGTGAGAGATGGCTTGCTTGCATGCATGTGCTATGCAGTGGTGTATTTCAAACTACAAAGGATTTTAAGCTTAAGAATATAAATTTCTGCAGAAGGTTAGCACTGGTAGGATTAACATGTACTGGTTAATGATGGGGCTCGAGTATTTTTACAGTGGAATGACTTTATCTTTGATACCTATAGCACTCTATAAACATGGCTGTACCTTTCTCATTTGGAGCTTGGAGGATGTTTGAAAAGTGCCATGTGATGGAAAACAAGAGTCTGAATTTCCAAGTGATATGATTGCCTATGCTTACCCAACATTTTACTGGGGGAAAAAAAAAAGCACGTTGCAAAACCAAGAATCATTTGTTTAGCAGAATCTTTACATTATAATTTTCAAATTCATTTAGCAAAGAGATGAAATCACTGAGAATTGATGGATTGTACTACAGTACAAGTGTACAGAAAATGCCCTCCCATTATTCAGTGATAAGATATTGTAGGCTTATATCCCCAGTTAGGGAATGTCTGCTCCTTCCCTAGGCAGGCAAGTGAGCAAAAGGCATATCATGCAGTATGTCTAACGTGATCGTCTCTGCACTGGGTTCCTGTCTTACAGCTAAGTCAAGGTGTCAAGGCATTGAAGACTATTTTTTTTTTGGGGGGGGGGGGGGAGGGGAGGTAGAAGTAGAGTTAAGCTTGATGTTATGGTTTCTTGTGGTTAAATCTTAAGATGGTGTAACACTTCTTTCAACAATAGAAAAATTGTTTCATGTTCATAATTGTGCTCACATTTGGCTAACTTAGCATTGCACAGTCAAATGCCCTTTATTCTCATTCAGTAATATAGAACGTATGTATCTGCTGTTTTAATCTTCTTTTTGAGGTTTATGCTGTCATTGACCACAACCATAAATTTCATTAATAAATTTCTCACTTACTGAGTCGTGATCCCCCAAATTAGCTATGCGACCTTATGCTACTTCATAGGTCTTAAAATGCTTGAAACATAAGGTCATAGTCATTATCAGAGGTAAAGACATTTTAAACAGCAACTGGTCCAAGCTGACAAAAGTCATGCTATGTAATTATTCTAATTGGCAACAATAACAGAAAAACATCTAAGCAAGGGGCATTTCTAGAGAGGGGTGTAAAAGGATTTTATATATGCTGGGCCAGCAGGAACAAGTTTTAACTGAGAGCAACAGAAAATCCATACAAGACTGGCAAATGTTTGATTGTGATAAGGAGATGGGTTCTGCTCTGAAGTGGTGCTCCCTTTGCTCTCACTCCAGTCTCAATTTACAGGTTTGTCTTTTGTAAAACACTATTTCTTTGTGCATAGTAGGGAATGGAGTTAAAGGTACTATTAAAGGTACTAACTTTTTTAACAGTGAAGCAGAGCCTAATAAAATTATCTGCAAACTACTTAAAATCTGTGCCATCTTCAAAGAATTGTGATTTTAAATAGTAAAGAACAAGCACATTCAATGAGAAATCTCAAGTTGGTACTCAAATCACTGTCAAGTGAAAGAGAAAAAACTAGCCCTAACTTTGATTTCTTAATAGAAACAGTTGATAGAAATGCCTCATTGACCTCCACTATTTCACTGATATAAAACTAGTAAGGAAAAAGCAAGCAGGTAAAAACTTTGTGCTTTCCTGTGTCGAAGGCAGAGTTCAGCCAATTGATGCTGTATGAGCTGACGTCCAGAGCTACTCTTCAGCAGCTTCTTTGCATGGATGAGTTCTTCAGTTTGCAAGTTAGGTTTTCCTAAAACCTTATTAATATACTTAACAGCACTGCTGACACAGTAGAGTGACATTATATGGGCTGGGACACTGTTTATCACGCGTATTTGAAAGATTAATGTGTATTTGAAAGATCAGTGCTTCCGAACCTCAGAGCGATTTAGCTTAACATGACAGCTGTGGAGGAAGAGCTGGCTCCACAGGGTGGACAGGAAGTGAAGATAAATGACTGGAAACAAACAAAAAAGTCCTAAAAGCAAACAAACAAAAATCCCAAAACCCCAGACCAAAAATCCACCTTTGAAGGAGGGATGCGGGGACACACCAAACCCAAACCTCTCTATTTTAAACTTTAATTTCTTCTATTTTATTGGTATTTTGCAATGTAGTGTGTTTTTTTCTTTCAACCTTTCTTAACCTGGAAGAAATAAATTTTAGTTGGGTGAATTTAAAGAGACACTGCTGATATTGTAAATTGTATCACCAGTATTTTATCTTACAAGAGAATGTAATTTTAGATGAACCTAAGGAATGACACTCAGCCACTTAATTGGCACACTGTGCCCAGCAGACTGTATGCACTAAAGGTTACAGTGAGGTCCGCTGCTATAATTATCATTGACCAAAACAGACTTGTCATTTAATCAGCACCATGAGAAATAATGTTCCTAGGTTAAAGGACTGTCATTTTTCAAGAATGATGTCAATAAGGAATGAAGACTGTTTACGATTTTACAGTCTGCCTGGTCTCTGACGTGCTTGAAATCTAATAGGGTTGGATCATTTAAGTATGAAAAAGAACTGTATTCAATACTCATTCCTTAAAAAATAAATAAATTTAAATATAATTGTAGGACTTGGTAACATTCTAGTGATTTTTTTTTTTAATATAAACTTCTGAAGGACTGAAGAAAAATAAATTCTGGAAGTGCAGGAGTGCCCCTGTACTGGCAGCTGAGATAATTTGAGGTGCCAATTTCATGGCTGTATAAACTTAGGAAGAGATGGGCTATGGCAGCTGAAGTCCTTAACACATGTTTCTTAGCTCTAAAACGTGCTTCCTCCCTTTCATAGGGTTCACGTCTGGTTATGATGAGAAAATTCCAAAAAGCTTCTCACTAGATACTTTCTAGCAGTGAGGTAAGGGGTTGACAGATAACTTGAGGCTAGGATATGTAGCTTGAGAAAACTTGTACTGTGACAAATGTCATGGAGTGTAGAAATACAGTTCAAAAAGACAGTTACTTCTGTCTTTGAACAGAGGGCTTTAGGAGGGAAAAGAGTTGGAGAATCTTCTGCCTCTTCATGGCTGTATCCATAGGCCCTGTGCAAATGGGATCTCGACTGTTAATGAACTGAAAACCTTTTAAGTGGCTACTATATCATTTTGTGGCATGGCTTGGTTTGTGTAAAAGGGACAAATGTAAACATCTGAAAAATGAGACTGCATCTTTGTGTGTTTTTGTTTGTTTTCATAACCTGGGATAAGGAGCATGGTAGTTTTCTGAAAGTAGAAGCACGGGGAGGGGGCACATTATCACTGCATACAGAAAACCCTTGCTGTGCCTTCCTGGGAAGCTGCCTCGGGGTGCTGAGCAGCAGAGACAGTGTGCTCCAGTGACCCCCTCGTAGTGTCCCGATGCAGGCCCCAGCAGGCAGGAATCGGGCCGTGCTGCCACGTTTACAGCACAGGGCTGCTGCTGCAATCCTCTTCTCCTGCCACCCCTCTGGAAACCTGCATCTGCCCCTTTGTTGTTGCTGCCCTTCCTTTCATGTTCCCTCCCTTCCATTTGCAAACAATGTCTGTTTTTGTCCACTTGCTGTAGCAGGATAATCTCCTGGCTGGAGAGCAAGACCAGTGGGGCAGGCATTGGCCCTACTGTGACTCCTTGATGCAGCAATCAGCTGAGCAAGGCACTGGATTAGTGTAATGGTGTCTTGGTGAGGAGTGGAGGCTTTGCTGTGGATCTCCAGAATGAAAAGCACCACCTCTGCTGTTCTCAAGAGTTAAGTGCAGGGGCTGTCAGGCTTGCATCCTCTTCACATGGCTGGCTGTGTGGCTGATTGATGGCTGTATTCCTGCAGTGCACTGCAATATTCCTGCAATAGCACTGGCACCTAAGGGGCTGCTCCAAGGGGATGATGCAGGAAAGCTGGAGTGTTGCAAATTCTTTATCTGCAGTGTGGGAAAAGTGTGGTTCCTTGCACTTTCACCCCTGAGCATTATATATAGCCTGTCCCCAACCTGTCTTTTTACCTATTTTGGATAGTGTCTCAGTGAATCTCAAGTTACTTTCCTTTACTCCCATCTGATTTTCAAATCAACTGAGAGATTCAGGATGTGATAGGGAAAGATCTTAAACATTCACAATGAGCTCTGCTTTCCAACTTGCTGTGAGCTAGAAATACGTATTTAAGACAAAAGATGGAAATGCTACAAATGGTCGGTAAATGCCCATGTTCTCTTTTTCAGGAAATGCGCTTTGGCTTACATGTCCCTCTTGGTGCAGAGTTCCCCAGCAGTCTTGCAGGACAGTTTGAAAGTGATTACCTTGGTAACGCCACTTCCCACGGCCAAAAAAGCTTCAGGCAGCTTGCCTTAGTATTGCCTTTGTGCTTGGTGCTCTTAACAATTACGGAGTAAGTCCTTAATTATCCTCCTTCACAACAACTTTCCTTCTCTCCTGCTGAAGTGGCTGAAAGGGTGAAGCGAATAGAATAAAACAAGGATTTACATTTCTGAAGCTTGTTCAATATCAAGTCTTGATGACAAACTAAAATGCGTTACAAAAGAAAAATGTTTTGATTATCAGTTTCCTGTGGCTACATCCTCCTGTTTAATGCTAGTGTACACACACAGTCTTCCTTTAAGTCTCAGACGGGAATATGACTGTGATGCCAATTAAGGCTATGATGCTAAAACTGCTAGGGTGTGGGTAAGCAAGAGGAAGGCAAAGTGGTCATCTGTTTTTTCATTTCTCCTCATGGTCTGTTTTTTCAGGTGGTGAGCATCCAAAACTATATGGAGGTCAAGGAAGTTGTAGATACTTAATATTTCCAAAAGCCAGGTATTAATTCTGCCATGTCCTATTGGGAATGTGACAGGCCTGCCTGTGTCATGGGAACTGTAGTCATTGTGTCTTGCAGCGAGGCTGACAAATATCATTTTGTCCCAGGATTATAAAGCTGTAGTTCTTTAAGGAAAGCCACAAAGGTGTGGAGGTACAGGTCAAGCGATTGTTAGCTCAGAGGCCGTAGCAGGATTGCAATGTGCTCCTCTCAGTCCTGTCTTGCCCTGTTTCAGTTGACATTAGATACTTTCTTCATGTTTATTTGTGACTGTTCTAATTGCTTTGCAGTTGAGTTCAAGGATTTGCCATGTTAATAATAATAAAAACACACAGAAGTAGCTCTTGCAACTGAGGAAAATGCTTTTGCACATTATAGACCTTGATGTTTCATCACATTTAGAGGATTGTAGCAGAACACAGATTTGTGTTTCCGGATCTACTGGAGATACTGCTAGAGAAAACAGGGACGTGTTTTGTTAACATAGGATTGTACTGTTTACATAGGTAATCTCCAGTATTATGACAAAAAATCTGTATTTGCTAGAAAAAATAATGCTTGTCTTTGTTATTAGGAAGGCATATGACTCTGTTAGGGAAGCAAAGTGACTATTAAACACTTCATCTGTTGATGGAAGTTCCATGTTCAATTGTGATGTGTCAAGTATGAATGTAAAAGATCTGCCATTCCACAATCACTGTCTACAACATGTCCTGATGACAGTGAAGCCAAATTAATCTGCTGTATGCCAGTCAATATTTGCAATTGTTTAGAGAGTTTTCCTGATGGACATTTATATAAATAGTGGTTCATTGTCCCTTAAGTGGATGTCACCTCCTGAGAGACATAATCTCCCAGGGGGAAAAAACAATCATGTCAAACCTATCATCAGTCCATATACTGAGGGACATTCATTTTCTTTTTGTTTCACTATAAATACCTATTCCGTGTACGTGACACTTTTTTTTCCTTCTTTTTGTAACGTACAGTTGCAATTGTCTAGCTTCTCCTGTTTTTTTCTCAGCAGAGTTTGGGGTGGTCACATTTCACACATCAAATCCTTCACAGAAAGCAGGAATAGATGTGTGTAGTGCACCTCTTTTAGTGTAAATTAACAATTCTTGTTTTCTCTCCCTGTGAAATACACATCCAAATTTTAAAAACAAAACTGTACAACAAAAATGGTAAGATACTAAATGTTTGTGAAATTGAAGAATGTGAATGGATTTGGACTAGTTCCTAACTGTAGTTTACAATGCCAATATTGTATAAAAGGGCCACCAGTATATTCAGCTCATCTGTAGCAGCTCCCCTGACTTCTAAGGTCTTCTGACAAACAATTCTCATGCTGACAAGAGCCAGCTGTGCTCTTTCTGATTGTAACCTAGGCATCTGTAAGTCACCAGGCTGTTCAGTATTGAAACTTGCTTACATAGAGCAGCAATAGGTGACGTATTCTTGTATGCAAGCATTTATTTAGGAAAGAACAATGTTTAGTTAAGTGTCTCACAGTGCACTTTAGCAAATATCTTTGCTTTGGTAGATACTGATAGGTTTAGCTCTATGCTTGTCAACCATTGTGCTCCATGTAAAATAAGTAGTAGCTTCACATTCCATGAATGTTCTATTGAAAAATTATCCAATTAAATGCCTTTGCTCTTCAATATCTTTGGAGACAAGCTTTGCTTCTGAATCTCAGTTTTAATTGTAAAATTGGTTGCTTGAACAGTCCTTTGAGAGATTTCCTCATCTACACAAATGAATTTAATTTATAGCAGAGTGGGGTTGGTCCTCCAGCAGGAAGGATATATTTCTTCTATAAGAAGCAAAGAAATAAGCAAATTAAAACAAGGAAAAGCTCTATTTTGGCTGTGCTTACTAATTAGAATTAAGGAAGAATTAAAAGGCAAAATATGGGCAGGAGAAGGGAGACTAGTTTGATTTGCTATTTAGCTTCAGTTTGTAACTAGTCTTCTGGCTCACCACTAAGACAACCTCTCCCTGCCCTCTTAAGGGTGAGTCGGGGTGGAGGGAATTTGGGAGTCACAGATGATGTGAAAATATTAGCTTCAACCAGCAAAAAACCAGTTACTCTATTACTCTCAGTGCCCAGGAGAGGAAGTAACCTTCTGTTAGCCCAAAAACAGATGGAGAAGGAAGAACCAGAATAGCATTCGGATGCTTTAAAATGTCCTGAAATCATACTTTATATTCTGTTATGAACAGTTCAAGCTTTAGGAGAATGAATTGTGTCCCAGCAAGTTTGCCTGTTGGTCTATGACATCCAGTGCTGGGATGGTTGTACTCAGCCTCACATGCTGCCAATGCTGGGCTGCCGGCCCCTGTGCCAGGCTCCTCCTGCTTGTGGGAGCAGGGCTCGGTCGTGCTGTCACTGCCTGACCCGCTGTGTAATGCCTTACAAATCTCTGGGTCGCTTCTCTTGCTCCTGCTTGCCTGTCCAATTCACCATTCAGAACTTCCAGAGATGCCTGAGGATTTCACGAACAGGCTACGTGAGGGAAAAATTCTGTTCCAAAGTGGGCATTTTCTGTGGCAGAGGAGCATGATTTCTTCTTGTCTGTGCCTTGTGATGCTTATCTCTGTTTGGGGATATTTTTGCAATCATTTTACTTACAATATCTGATAACTGAACAGTTTGTAAAAACAGTTTGTAAAAAAAATTACACAGCTAATGCTGGCTTCTTTGTGTGTACATGTCTGTGCATATATGAGATTTTTCTTTGTTTAAAGCTAGTCAGGAAACAATTATTAAAGAAAAATTTAAAATGAAGGAAAGCTTGTTTGTAGCTTGATTATATGCAGAAGCCTCTGGAACATAGCAGAAGTGGCAGAACAAATAGGAATGAGACTGGATCGCTGAATAATTATAATGCGTTTGAAAGTAGGGTAGTTCACAAGTAAGTACTGTGCTGTGTACACAGGGCTTGGATGTTCTGTGGTGGTGCCATGATATTTGTGATGCCAGCTCAGCTGTGCAGTGCTGTCAGTATCGTAGTGTTGGGAACACTAAGGCCTCTCAGCACCCCTGCAAGTCGAGAACGTGCTGCCCTGGACGGACAGCTGAGGGACAGGGGATGGAAGCTTGTTCAGGGCTACCCAAGAAGTCCTTCTCTTCAGTTCCAGTGCTTATGTTGCAAGAATTCATCTCCTATTGCAATGCTGGTGAATTCTTCTGTGTGCTTGACTCCTGAACAGCTGATATATAAAAGAATAGCTCTGCAGGTTTCCATGGGTGACATAGCATATTTAGAATAATCCTTGCAGAGAGTTTTGATTCCAGTCCAGGTACAGTAGCAGGTAGGGCTAGAGGAGGAATTGGTCTGCAATGCACAGCAGTAGAACTCTCTGGAGTCAGGTTAATAGCTTCAGTCCATGAATGCCCATTTCCTGAATCTACTCCTGGCTCATCTGCAAGAAGTTTTATTGCCTCAAGGACTGTGCTGATTTGTACTGCATTATCAGCAGCTCTTTGCAGCTATATCCAAAGAATCTGTGATGCCTCATTTCAGAAAACCCTGTTTCAGAGCAGGTAAAATGATAACATTTTGGAACAGACATGGTTGATCAAAAGTCATATTAAAATGCTTTATAAACAATGATAGTAATCTTATATTTTTTCTGTTGCTATTACTATGTTGTTGAACTATAATTACTATAATAGTTCATATAATGTTGAACTAGTATTACTATTTTGTTTACTTTTAAAAGGGAGAAATCTGCATCACAGCTAGTTGGTGTGTGACATTCTAGGATACACTAGCTGCTAGGTCATGGCCCTACTTGAGGCAGAGACAGGTCTCTCGTAAGTGGCTTTTATTAATAAATGCACTTAAAGGCAATATTCCTACACTTCAGCATTTTTTGTTGGTTTGCCTTCTGCCCCTAGTATTAAAGGAGATGGCCAAGACAACTCTGGGCAATACCCTGTTTCTGGTGTTGCTTGGATGTCAATAATGTTTCTCTGTGATGCAGCCTCAGGGATTGTCGTATCTCCACCCAGGGGCTTGCGAGGAACGCGTTGGATAATGACAAACCGCAGTGCACTGTGCTTAGAGAGCTAATGAGGTGCTTTGTTCTCCAGTATCAGTGTCTATTTCACATACACCTTTCATATGAAGAAGTGAAGAGTTTTAACTAGCATTGCATGCATCTAAAAGGAAGTGTGAATTGCTGATGCAAGTGTAGGTACTAATATCCAAACTGTAATGATTTCATGATGTCCTCCAAACTCGCCATCAGACTGTCCTTGGGGGAAATGGGCATTTTGAATGTAATAAAGGAAATTACCAGAGGGAATTGTGAATGCCCTTCTGAAAGGGTGTCAATAATGATGCTGTGCCTGGTTAGAAAGAATAGGGTTGTGACAGTTATAAAGGCACATCTCAGAATGTGCTTTTCCTTGGCGCTAAGTACCTCTATTGAATGCTAAAGGCTGCATTTCTTCAAGGTGACTGTAACCATACGGTAAGTGTGCAGGAAATATAACTTTAATTTTGTCCTTTTTTTCTATGTATTAATAATAAAAAAAATCTCATGCTACTTAAAAGGCTGGTATTTTCAGACCACAACTCTGGGAATGAATGGGGAAAACGTGTATTTAAGGAAATGATGCTTCTAATATTATTACAATGGCAGATCAGCTCTTGAAAAAGTTGAACATTACATGTGTAAGAGGTTGCTGTTCTGAATGCTATAAAATGCACCAACTTGCTCAAGCTGTCTCTTTTGTTGCATAGACTTGCTGAATGCTCATCCTTGCTGTGTCTGCTCATCCTGTAGTAGTAAATGAAGTGAAATGACTAGTGTCTGCCATGTGCTCTTCCTCTCTTCTCTTGAAACGAGGCAAATGTGTGTAGGAATTTTTATTGGTTTGGTTCAGTTTTTTTTTTAAACTGAATATATACATGCTTGCACAATGTTGCTATGCACTTTTGTTGAGAGGTCAGGACCTAAGAGATGGTGTGGTTTGTGACATTTCACAATCCATCTGATTCTTGAGATAATCTTGTGCCCAGCTCAGCCTGTTGCATCCTGTTACTTTTAAAAGAGCAAAACTGTCAAGTTCTTGAGCTTGGGAGCAACACCAAGTACTACTTAGTGGCCCAGTCTGAGGTTATTTTGACAATGATCTACAACCCCAGAGAAAAATCTTGGCAATGAAAAACTTCCCTAGTTCTTCTTTCTTTGCATGCCTTAGTCAAACTGCAGCTCGGCTTCCCTCCAGACTGATATCAATGCTGAGGATGTATTGACTTACCACTAGTATAAGTCCTTACCAGCCTGTCCCTTCCCTTCCCCATGTGAGCCACGTAGTGGAAATGAAGGTGAGTACTTGTGTACTTCACAAAGCACAGATACGGTAAAAGAACTGCTGGTTGTCTGCTGCAACTGCAGGAAAAGTTTTAGTGTTTGCTCATACCCCCTGTTGAGGCACTTGTCTCATTTCAAGAGAAGAGAGGAAGAGCACATGGCAGATATTAGCCACTTCATTTACTACTGCAGGATGAGCAGACACAGCAAAGATGAACTTTCAGCAAGTCTATACAGCAGAAGAGACAGCTTGAGGAAGTTGGTGCATTTTATAGCACTCTCCTTCTCTGCTGGTGCACAGACATGGGCAGCTTTCTTTTACTAGAAAGTAACTTAAATTTAGAGTTAATGACATGAGTAGTACCAGTGCTTGCATGTGAGGGTGGACAACGGGGTAAAGACTAAGGGGATTTCTGCCTTTTGGTAAATCTCTGCTCTGAAACTGAGCTGTAAAAGTTATTAGGATCTTAGAAAATATCCCCTGTGTTTGTTTGCTGTCTGCATGTACTATCAAGTTCTTTTGGAAATCCTAATGCTTCAGGAACAATATTTCAAGGTGATCTAGAATCCACATGCAGGCTGTGATTTTTGCTTTAGCTACATTGCATCCACATTAGTGCAGATTAAATAGAAGAAGATAAAAGGTAAGTTGATGCAATCATATTTGCAGAACAATAGCAGTGAGCGGAATCAAAGGAAAGCACATATCTGGGTTGCTTTGCTGGAGCATTTCTGACACACAGCTCTGTTTACTTCAGCTGCTTTTAGCAGTTTTCCAGGCTCTTTAGAGCAGGAGTTGGAAGCATGCCCAAGCAAGGTGTTTCACCATTATGTATTAATTCTTATTTTTCTCCTCGACAGCTGAGAACCACAGAGTAGGGCCTGTCCTTTGATACGTGGCTGACATACTACAAACCTCTTCAAAGTCCTCTCATCAGGAGGAGTTGTGCTTCAGCCTGTCCTGAGGTCTGAGTTACTGAATGCCCCTTTGGGACGTGACCAATCTCTTTGAAGCTTTTGAAGTTACTAAAGTTGGAAGCACCATCAAACTTCCAAATTGTTTGTAGCATGTATAAGGGCCTATTATAGAAAATATGAAAGGGAATAACAGCGAAATGTCCAAGACCTACAAATGCACCTTGTCGAAGAAATGGTACTTCACTGCAGCACCTCAGTTTTCCTCCCTGCAAAGGGGATCTTTGCCCTCATCTGTGGAATACTTAGGCTAACAGCTGAAGGAGAGATTGCTGGAGTGTTCTCATTAATTACTGTTTGTCATGGTGTTACTCTTATTGCTACCACTGCTAGAAGCTGATGTAGGTTCATTTATTTAACTGTTTCTATTGTTGACAGAAATTTGAGTTTCTGCTTAAATGTGGTGATTTATTGACACAATGTAGAAACTTCCTTGTGATTGCTGTGGAGCAAGCCCTTTGCTGTGATGGATTTTGGTGAGGATGACATAGTGAAGTGATGAACTCTAAATCTGAATAGCTGATCTGTTTTGGTTTTGAGGAACACCATCTTCTGTTTGGATATACGCATGGTTGGACACTTCCAAAACAGAGCGAAAATAAGTCTAGTTTTAATGGTGTGTTCCTATAGTCAAGACCAGACTAGCAGCTACAGAACAGACATTGGTAAGAGTGTTTGAGAGATCAAGTGCCAAACGTTCCAACTCTAAAAAGACGCTCAGAGAGACCTTGGGGCTAAGAAGGAACTTTCTGTTTACTCAGACGTTTCCTTACTGAAACTGTGGAAGTTAGTTCCTTTTGTGAGAAGGAAAGGATTGATGTGCAAAGGTGAAATGGCACTGACGAAAGCTGAACTGCTGTTTGATTTATGGGAGCCACCCACGACACACTGTACCAAGAGCTGCTGAGGTCTTGTGCTGATAGCCTTAACCAGGGAAAGGGGTGTTCGGTATGGTTTTGAGCCAGATGCTTTCTGGGTTTTCTAAATATGACTCATAATGCTGTGGTCTTGCTCTGTCCAGGGTGGGAGTTTGCTGTAGAAGAAATCTTGCATTATTTTGACTAAGGAGTCAAATGCCCAAAGAGAGAGAAGCAACCCCTCTTTTCATCTGAGATGTGTTTTGTAGTAAGACTTTATTTTTTGTCTTTGTGATAGTTTGGGAATGGGTGAGTGGGGGGTGGTGGTGGTACTAAATCTTTATTTATTACTATCCCCAGCTACTTAGCATGGTGTTTGAAGATGTTCACTAATCACTGCAGTGTTGTAATTTCAGGTGGGTTTGGTGAGGTGCCTAGCATGTTAATGCCTGTGAGCTGGCTGCCTCCTGTTGCAGCCACAGGATCACACCAGTCTGGCAGATGAATAGATAGCTTTGCATTCCCCCATCCTACAAAACTGCTGAGTGGGTCAGTCTGACTTTTCTTTCTTTGGCTTCCTTCCCTTAAGCTTTCACTCTGCTGTAACTTTGAAATACACAACAGATAGTACCATAATACTTCTTTTACAGAAGGAAAAGAGAAGTAGTGAAGTGACCTGTCCACATTTAGAAAATAGGTCAGGCAAGAGATGAAAAACTCCTTAATTCCCAGTATGTCCAGTAGAGTCAGCACATTCACTGCTCATACAGCTCTTCGCTGCTGCCTCCTGTTTCTTTGCCGTAAGCTTTTGAAGGAAGTTTCAAGACTGTGTGCTTCCTTCAGCAGTGTATGATCTCAGTTTTTTCCTATAGTGATGCAAGTGGTTTGAGATTCCCAGATCCTTTCAGTTAACTGTCTTTTTTCAGCAACAATTGAAGTAACAGCTGAACTGTCAGAATTGTCACTTACAGTGACTGCTTCTGACTATCCTTGGCTGCTTTCTTGTGCAGATTCATAGAGATGCTTGAGAACAAAGTCTAGCGATGCCGTTTCTTTTCCTGGGAGATTTTGTTCCTACTCTTAACCTGTTCACCTCCTCAATAGTAGTATCTGGGAAGCTATGTTTCTGTTTTAATCTTAAAGACACTTCAGAGAAATTAATTAATTCCATTACTTCCATAGCAATAGAAGATAACAAAAGTACTTTTTGTTGCACATATTACTGAAAGTGTGTTTAGAAAATATGCAAAGATCCTAGATTCC
Source organism: Anser anser (assembly GCF_964211835.1). Classification (NCBI taxonomy): domain Eukaryota; kingdom Metazoa; phylum Chordata; class Aves; order Anseriformes; family Anatidae; genus Anser; species Anser anser. Next base: position 21,704,593 of record NC_139726.1, read on the forward strand.
CTTTGCAAAAGAAACTCAATGTGGACAGAAGTGAGAAGGGAGAAGGAGGAGGAACAAGCCTTCAACTTACTTGTCCTGGTGGACTACAGATTGCTTCCAGAATGTGAACTGATGGCTGGTGTTGTGGAAGGGTTGTTTGAAGGTGACAAATAGTACTTATTTTTCCTGGATGTCTGGAAAATTAACTGTATAAATTCACTCAAGACAGGTGTGGACTAATTAGTTGAATTCAGAACTTCAATTTGTATATACACTTGTTCCACAGCTGTGTAAATTTTGGATGTGGGGTGCCTGACATCCCAATGTCAAAGGAAGTAATAGAAATCAGGGCATGCAGCAGTTAAGAAGGCTAACAGTCTGGAGTGCAGCTATCATAACCTATACCCCGTCACTCTGAGCAGAAAGTAGGTACCTAAAGCTATAAAGTGCCTGATCAATGCTGGAGCTGTGCTGATGTACAAGTGGATCTCTAGTTGTTGCAGTGTAGCATTTTCCAGCCACTCTTTATGGCAGTTTCTAGTCTGCTGAACTTGTTCATGAATTTTTACACTTGGATGCCAACTACACAGTGGGGTAATACATTGATTTATTTTTTTTTTTGGCTCAGTTAAATGTTTTCTGCTTCAGAGTGTATGAGTTTGTGTACCTCTTTAATGCACAAAAATGGCTTCATAGTTAAAATGTTTTCCCTCCATGCCAGTCTACTGTTATGCTTGTCTTTCTTAGTGGTTCTTGTTTTGTGGGCAGGAGAGAAAAGGATGAATGAAGTCTCCGTTTTGTCCTCAGCCAGTCAACCAAAACCACTTTGCTTAGTCTTACAGCTTAATGTTTTTCAATACTAGCTTGATCTTTAGTGATGATTTCTAAGAACCGCTCTAAACAAAGCTTAAAAGTTGACTTTAAAGGATTTCCCAATCAATCTTAAATGGCATTCATAATCTGGGAAAGAAGATCGTACAATTCTTACATTTTTACAGTATAAATGTGACATGTAACTCATTGTTTCAGCACACTTTTTTTTTTTGCATTTAAATCCATTGCTGAAGTTTAGGAGAAGTGTGTGCAGGGTTTCTAGGTAATGCATGTAAGATCTGTATTTTATTGCAGTGATTAAGATGGAGTGCTCTGTCATGTCTGACTGTACCACTCAATGATTCACATCTGGGAGTGAAAGTAAATTCTTATCATACCCTTTGCCTCTTCCACTCGCTGCAATTAGCTCAGCTAAAATAAAGATAAAGTTTTCAGAATCAACCATATTTAGTTTCCTGATTTTTCTAAAGAAAAATCAGTTTCTTTCACTGAATGTTTGGGGCACCTCAAATAAATAGCAGGTCAAATTGCTAATCTATTAGCTCTTTGTCTGCCATGGTATGCACAGTTAGTCATGAAATATTCATGCGATTCAGAAAAAAGCTTGGGGGTGGGGGAAAAAAAGGCAACTCCTTAAATGAAACCATGGTATCATAAGGTCAATCAGCGTGCAGCTACTAGATCCAAGTGCAGGTTAAGCCTTTCATCCTAGAACCTTTGCACAAGAATTATTTACCTTCAGTTGTCAGGATTGTTAAATGATTACCTAAGTCAATAGCACTCATTTTCTTTATTCACAGGCAGATTTTTATAAATGACTTTTTCCGTAAAGGATTACGTTTTTACAGTACGTGGTTCTCTAAATGTAAACTGTTCACAGAAATCCTAATCCAGGTTCAAATTAAATCGATTGGCAACTCCTGTTGACTTCAGTGAGAACAGCATAGTGCCTGCCTGTCTTCTTGCATTTGAAGAAATTCTTTTCAACAAGGGAAAGCACATTCTATGGCACATAGTTATAAAGATTACAGGGATTAAAAGAATGTGAAGTTGCATATGTGCATAAATACAGAACTGGATATATTCTAGTCGGGATTCCTACCTCATCTCCTCATCCAGCCCTAGAGAATGAACAAATGCATGATAAAAGAGGAGATGATCTAAACTTTAAATATAAAGAAAAATAAGAACCTGTGTTAAACCTATGCTAGTATTATATTTGTTGTTATAATGTCAGAATATCTTCTGTGTGCTGGTGACACTTTTTTCTGTTTTTGTGCTTCCTCATCAGTGTGACATGCATAAAGGTTTCATTCTTGAGGGTGATTTCTCCACTTTAAGTGCACGTATTTATTAGGGAAGGTGAGAAGTATCCACCTTGCAATCTGGAGCAAAAGGTGACAAGGTTGGCTTCTATTTCAAGAGGAAATTCATTTCACACATTCAGGCTGATGCTTGTAGAGGCCTGTGTCTTTTTCCATTATGTTAGGTGAACGTGTTATATGTCATCTTCATTTCGTCTCATTTATCTTGGGTTAATCTGGCTTGAGGTTCTGGAAACTTTGCATGTTAACACCTGAGACTCTGACTTTTTCTATTTTATTGGCAAGTGTGTTGTACTCTGAGGATGCACGCTGCAGTATTTTCAAGCATTCACAGGTATCTAAACGTACCTGGATTTTGGGCCCAGTTCAAGATAGGAATACTTTCTGATTAAGGCTGGAGAATCAGATTAATCAAAAACATTAAGGATACATAAAATTGTAGGGTCATAGAGATGTAGGCTGGAAAGGATGTGCAGTCCAACAACCTCTCTGGAGGCAGAACAATTGCCATTGGGTCAGCTATAGTTCTGTATAGCTGCATCCTGAAAACCTCCAAGGATGGAAAACTCACTTGCCTTGGGTAACTGGTCTGGGGCTAACCTTTTCCAGGTTGTCCAGGGTAACCTCCTCTTGGAGGATTATCCTTTTTCCCCCCAAATATCTACACTTACCACACAAGGCTCAACTTCTATCTGGAATTTGTTGCCTCGTGTTACGCCATTTGTTATTAAGGGAAGAATTTTGCCCTATTGTCTTCATAACTGCTCTTCAAATAAACGTATGCTGCTGGTAGATCCCCCTGTATTTGCTAAGCCTAGCCTAGCTAAGCCTAGGCTAAACACATGAGAAAGGACAAAATATTTCATAGGCAAATTTTACTGTCGCAGAAAATACATCCTATGGCACATGCTGCATATACACATCATCAGTTGAGCTGAAGCTGGTGAATCATGGTAGAATAGTAGCCCGATCCATAAAACATGAAATTTCCACTGGCTGCCAGCCAGTGTTTTTCTTAAACAATTTAATGCTCCACCCTGTAGCAGGATACCCTGCCCAGCAGCTCTGCCAGGAAGTGATACATGGATTTGTTTTTTTGAGTAAGAGCCTTCACTGGCATGAAAAGTAACGTATCTAAATCCAACTGCCTCCGTGCATCTTCCGGTGACTCTGGTGCATTCCCATAAGTGGTTCTTTTTTAGTTGATTGGTGTGTGTAGTCCTTGGGTCTAACACGACACTGTTAGGGATGGGAGGAGTCATGGCAAAATGCAGTTGGTACTGCATCTAGCTACAGCACGCTATTTCTAAGGGACCATGTGTAGTTAAATACCATCATGTTACCAACTGCCAGATAGCACCTGCAGTGTTGTTTTTGTGATGTTTATGGCAAAATATAAATTAGTTCATTAACGTTTCCACAACTGGCTAAAAAAGATTTGCTGCATAAGTTGTATCAAATCACCACATATACTGGTTTTTTGGGATATTTTGGCCCACCCTAAGTCCTAGAGAGGTAAATACAAGGAAGGCTTAAATATTCTAAGTATATCTCAAATTTCTGCATTGTATTGAAATCCTACAGAGAACCAAAACTCATTTGTAATACGCATTGCGATTAGGATCCTGATGCTAGCTTAATAAATGTTTTCTGGTATATTTAGATGCTGCTTTTTTTTTTTGTGGTGAACGAGTTGTCCCTTTTTAATGCCATCCCAGTGACTATACCTTGCAGTAAAGCATTCATAGTTTTATAATACGGAAGTTAGGATATTTAATCAGAAATACCCTTTTCATTGCCAGGATGTGGAAAAAATACACGGTACACTTTGAAAAGATGATTCCTTATGGAGTTATACAATAAGCTTTTCCTTTTTGGAAAAGCAAAATTAGGAGGTTGTAGAAGAGCCTGTTGACTCATGTGTTGACTCATGAACTGAGGTGCAATTGATTGAAAGTGCTGTGTATGTTGTTTCTCTGCAGTCTTCTGCTGTGACCATGAAATAAAGGTCAGGTGCTGTGCAGCAGGTCTGAGGTCAAAATGCCAAATGCTGCTCTCACTTGGATGCTACCCGGTAACAACTGCATCAACCCCTGCTGCTGAGGGACCTGCAGGACAGTCCCTGCAGGAGCCTGTGATGCTCCTGCGTTGCAGTGTGGGACGCTTATGCCCTGGGTGCTGTGGCTGGCACTCTGTTACAGGGTTGGACATATCATTGCGCTAAATGATCACTGTCTGAAAAACTAGTTAACGTGGTTAGGTCACACAGTGAGCTCTAAAACAAGGCACTGGATGGATATCGTCTGGCAAACCTATCCTACAAAACCAAAATAAGGTGAAGCCGCCTTCCCTCTGTTAGCTTTTGTTCCACCTATACAGGAGGGCACCTCTTCATTATATTTTAAGTTCTGTTTAAATCATTTGGAGATAAGCTGCTGTGGCATGTAGATTCTTGACTCAGAAGCACTGGGAAAATCAATGGTATACCTGCACAGGAAAAAATCTGCCTATACTGCCATAAAGAAATGGAAAACCACCCTATGTTGTCAGGGGTTTGCATGTCAATTCTTTAATTTCTCAGTCAAATCTGCTCCTTGGCGACAGACGTATAAGGAAGTGTCACACATACAGAAGGAGAGAGGAAGACACTTAATGCTGTTTTATCATGATTCTTCTTATTTGTGGTTGAAAACCAGAAAGTGCACGACTAATACAGTGGTAGAAAAGGTGTTTATACTTTCTGTAGTTCATTTCCTTATTTTAGATTTTTTTTGTTTGTATGACTTTTGAGGGATGAGAATAGTTAAACCTTTATATTCCCAAGTTTATTATTTTGCCTTTTTTACAGAATACTTAGAAATTGGTCTTTGATCTGTTTTCTGTTGTTCCAACAAGTCTAAAATCAAAACTCTGCATTGGAATGACAGAGGTTTGAGTTGTTTTCCCAGCTTTTCTACTGATCTGTGGATTTCTGACACTAGGATCTGTTTGGTTTTGCCATTTCTCAAGTAAGAATAATGACAGCCATTTTCTCTGGCAAGGTGTTATAAGGATAATTAGTGGAAAGAACTGTTAAGAGCTGGGTTTTATTATCAGAGAAATACCACATTCAAAGGATTTTTGTCACTGAATTAACATTTTATTTGTAATTTGGGAATTTTTCTTTCTATCTTGAAAGATTCGTTTCTCCTTGACAGTTTTCAACAGGTATTTCATTTTAGTCACAAGAATACCTTTTTTGTTTATTTTTTAATGTGTTCCTGGTGGATTCTAGTCAGTACGTGTTTTCCTGTGCTTATGTTTTTGTTTAAGGAATAACAATGGAGACAGCAGGTGTGGTGATTGATTCTGGTGATTGACTGACTGGTTAAGTACTGATGTCTACAGGAGGAGTTGAGGCAGTTTTTGTGAAATTGGAAATGAAAGAAAATTATAAGGGGTGGATTTTTGTTTAGTGACTGAGACAGCTTTCTCTGTGTATTGTTAGAAAATGAATTTCCTACATGGTAGCAATTAGATTTCTTGAATTATATTATCATTCTATTCAGTTTATTATTATAGCTGTCACTTATTTAATGAGCTTTCTGTATGCAGCTCCAATACACCAAGCCTTGCTATTTCACACTGGGAAGATGAAGGAAATAAGTATCTACATCTGGACTTCTCTGCACGTCCAATTGTCTGCACAGTAAGTTTTCAGGTCCAAATGATGGAACCGGCATGATCTCTAAATGGTAAAAACATCCTTTTTGTTGACTACCAGTGAGCAGCACCAGCTCTCAGTTTTGCTGCTTTATTGCTATCAAAAAATTCCTACATTCACAGTGACACATACTTGGAAATCCTGGTGATTCTGTTTTTAATTGCTCAGATATTTGCATGCATTAGTGTTTAATTTTTTACTTGTGTGGTACACAAATTATAAAACAATGTATTTCACTAGCATAAAGAGGGATAGATGGAATAGGAAAAATAAGCTGTGAGACAGAGTATAACAAGATAAATGATAGGGGATGTTTAGCAGCATCTAGTTAGTGCTATGCTACCTGTGCTTTGGCATAGAAACACGTTTTGCTGCCTTTCCTGTAGGGGAGGCCTCAGATTTGTTGCAGTTGCGAGTTTCGTGGCTTCCCAGGCCATGTCATGCCTACTGAATGGGTCAGTTCTCATGGAGCTAGAGGGAGGAGGAACTGGTGTGGGCAGGGTGCCCACAGATCTTGGCACAAAGCCAGATAGAGCCACGTGCTTCAATGCATGTGGGTTTGCAGGACAGCTGGGATCAGGGAACCAAACCTACATTAGCAGGAGTGGAACTGTTTTGGTAAATGCTTTCCTAGTACAGAGCATGTCTGATGTAGATGATTGCTAATGTCACTTGGAAAGGAAAGTTACAAACAAGAAGTCAGTTTAAATTGACCTGTAGATAGGACCAGCCAAAGTCAGTACAGTTTATATACTGTAGCTGAGCATACAAATTGACAGTAAAATGATCCCCAGTTCCATTCTCCACCCCTAAAAATTCCCCACGAGTATGAAAGCAAATTTGTGTTAATTTTGCAATGTAGTAGTTTGACAGAAAGCTGTAAAAGATGTGAAAATGAAGCTAAGGACGTACCCTGTGTGAATTATGTTAACAACACCTTCAGCAAGTTATGTATACCCCCAGCAAGATTTAAAGCAGGCATATCTAGAGGGGTGTTTGTATATTTATATGTATTTGTAAATGAACCTATGCTTTATTTGACTTGTTACTACTGTCTGCTTCAGTGGAACAACAGTGTATTGTAGAATGTGCACGTTTAGTTGCTTCCCTTGAAAAAAGCAAACCAGTCTGTTTGATTTTTTTTTTTCCAGTACGCCAGCTTGCTCAAGGTAGTTAGCAATATCAGAGTATTTTCAATGCTGTGACAATAGCTTACTTCCCAGCCAGCTCCAGTTTAGGCAGGATTCCGGCATGTTTCCTGTTGTGGCAGTGCCTGGTTATTTCCTTTTTGTGCTTATTAGGTCTTGCATACTTAATGATATTAGTCTCATTAGAGACTCCAAAATGAACACCATGTCTCTTTCTGGTACTTTTTCTGTATGGATCCATGGAGCTTCTCTTTGATTTGTACCCAAACCAAAATTGTGCCAGTTTCTGCACATCTGCAGTTGTGTGGGGCTCTGCTTCCATGTGGGGAGGGAATGCCCAAAAGGTGGGTACATCTCCCTCTGGGACAGAGGTGAAGAAGACTGATGGGCTTAGCTGCAACATATGGGATTTCAGTAAAATTGTGCACTTGGAGGCTTGGCTTGGACATGGTGTTCATGCTTGAGGAAACGTACTAATTGGCTTCAAAGGCAGCTTCTTAGTCACGTTATCTGCAAAATGTTTTCTGTGTTTGTATGGAGAGTACGTGACTGGTTGGAAAGAGGCAAGCTGGGATACTTTTAATAGAGAGAGACGACAAATAAATGAAAGGAATAATTGAAAAGCACAAGGTTTCCCTGGCAAATCAAGTCAGGTTTTTCATCTGTTGCCTAAGAATTATTGGTGGATGTTCCATGCCTGATAGAGGGATGCCATACTCATGGGGATGAGGACAAATGACCATGAATCAAAATAAGAGTGAAATGTCTGTCTGTAAGTGTGGCGCAGAAATGGTTTTCCAATCAAAAGGCCATTTTGTTAAACTAGCTAGTCTGGACTTCATGTTCCACAGTAACTCCTAGTTTTGCAGAAAATGCTTTTTATGGTAAAATCATTGCTTCATTTATGACTCCTAGCCTTATATGAATAAACCCTTTCCATTTCATGTACTTGCCTTGCAGCAAAATCACTTTAGTTCTTGACTTTTTAAATAAATGTGGGTTGGAATGAGTGTTTGTTTAAATAATAAGGACCTCTGTTGCTCAACTCTTAAATAAAGATCAAGCTCCATTTGGCTGCAAAGCACTTTTCAACTTAGCAAAACATACCTTATTTTATAAAGGCATCTGGTATTTCTGGACACAACATTCCTTGCTAACTCTAACTGCCATTTTTTTCAATGGTGTTTTTATTGTCTTTCAAGACTTACTAAACTGCCTTCTTGCCTCGATTTATGTCAGTAATGAAAAGTAGTGGTTTGGGAGAAGGTATAATCAATCAGTTTTTTCATGCATCCCAAGACTAGCCGTTGTCTGTCTTAGCTTATTCCCATCATACATTTCTGAAGGTGTAAGTTTTTTCAAGGGACTCTTCTTGAGCAGGTGTTGCCTTTTCAATTTTATTCTTGTTAACTATTAATCCCTTTTCACAGTTCTTTCTATAGATAACAATAGGGTACGTTTCTCTCCCTCACAGTTTTGTATATATATGCCCAAGGAAAGAAAAAGAACCCTCTTCTATCTTTGAAATATGTTGTATGCTCCACATTAGCTCATTATAAATGAGGAGTAATCTCTTATTCTGCTCTTTAATTAAAGGAGCAATAAAAAATAAGATTAAAATTTTTTCTGTATATTGGGGCTTAGCAATAGATCTCTGCAAGCAGAAGCATATTTTTTGCAGTAAGACTGTAGTTTCTTTTTTCCTTTGATCAGTATTTAAAAAAACTGAACATAAAGATGAATCAGTGTTCTATAAAGAAATTATACAGTAAGTAGCATTAAACACAGTATTTCATGATTGTTTTCCTATATGCTTGTGAAAATTAGACTCTAACTCAAATCCTTTTCGATTGTTCTAGATGCTTATATCATTTGTATCAGGAAAGTAGAGAAGTCCAGCAAAACTTGCATGTTTGTTCAGTTGCGTACACATGAAACATTGCCAATTCCTTGCGCTCAGCATATATGAATCAGGCTTTCACATCGCAAGGCTGGCTTAAAAACCTGTGTGTTTTAAGAGGCACTTTTTGGTCACAGCCCTCATAAAGTACCACTTGAGAGACACATACCAGGTTGGTGTATTGCAGGCTCTGTTTTAAGCTGCTAGACTTCTCGGGGCTGCTCTTCTTTTACCTCTGAGGAGCATCCTTTCAAGGAATTTTTCTGAATCACTGCTTACAGGAGTGGATCTCGTGGTCCAGCTGCAAGCTACAAGGTTGCCCAAACAACTTCCCCCTTGGCTCTTACCTTGGAGTTCTGTGGATCCTTGCACCCTTCACCTCGCAGAAGTCCTGCCTTCCTGCGCAGCCCTCTGGGGACACATGTTGGCAGAAGCACTTACCATGGAGCCTGAAACATTTGCAAAATCTATTTTCTACAGTTTTTACAAGAAACCATGCTAGACAAAATCACTCTTATGCATTTCTCTATTTTAGATTCCTTGGCACTCAAGCTTTCTCTCAGGGCTAAGAACAGAGCCTGCTTCTATGACTTGGGTCCTGCCAGGTCTAGCATCTGGGCCAAGGAAATCCCAAGCACAAATACAGTCTGGGCAGAGAATGGATTGAGAGCAGCCCTGAGGAGAAGGAGCTGGGGATGTTGGTTGACGGGAAGCTCAATGTGAGCTGGCAATGTGTGCCTGCAACCCAGAAAGCCGACCGTATCCTGGGCTGCATCAAAAGCAGCGTGGCCAGCAGGGTGAGGGAGGGGATTCTCCCCTTTTACTCTAATTTACTCTAATCTTGAGACCCCACCTGGAGTGCTGTTTTCAGCTCTGGCGCCCACAGCACAAGAAGGACATGGACTTATTAGAACAAGTCCAGAGGAGGGCCACAAAGATGATCAAGGGAATGTAGCACCTCTCCTACAAAGACAGGCTGAGGGAGTCGAGGTTGTTCAGCCTGGAGAAGAGAAGGCTCGGGGGACATCTTATAGTGGCCTTCCAGTCCCTAAAGGGGGGCCTGCAGGAAAGCTGAGGAGGGACTCTTTGTCAGGGAGTGTGGTGATAGGACAAAGGAGAATGGCTTTAAACTAAAAGAAGGTAGATCTAGATTAGATACCAGGAAGAGATTCTTCACTGAGAAGGCATGGAGGCACGGTCACAGGTTGCTCAGAGAAGCTGTGGATGCCCCATCCCTGGAAGTGTTCAATGCCAGGTTGGATGGGGCTCGGAGCAACTTGGTCTAGTGGGAGGTGTCCCTGCCTGTGGCAGGGGGGTTGGAATATGGTAATCTTTAAGGTCCCTTTCAATCCAAACAGGTCCATGATCCCTTCATCCCATTTCCCTCCCCCCCCTTTTTTTTCCCCTGTGGGTGTAATCTGAGTAGTGAAGCAAGTCTTTGAACCTTATTGACTTTCTTCCTTAGGCTTCCTCTAACCTAGCCTATGAGACACCCTTCATGTGATAACTAAGTGCCCAGCATGCTTATTAAATGGCTGAGATACTTCATCTGGACACTGCTTGGCTACCTCTTCTCTGGAATTCACACCAGAGAAGGAGGCTGGGCTGTGTACATGCAGCGTGCACTGTTCAGCATATTAGGCACATCGTGACTAGCTGGGATTGGAGACAGAATTGCCTGACAGTAATGCTGCATCCCAGTGATGTACCCAGTGCTATCCTATACCAACTGGAGGAAGTTCTGTTATTAATGCTGTATGTTATGTTATAGGGTATAAATGCACTCTTAAAAATGAGGTTAGAAATAAACCCATAGGAGAAATAAGTATTAAGAACAATGTTAACGGTCTTCCTAAAGACTGTACTTTCTTCTGTGTTATTCCACTTTCTTTCCTGGAACTTAGTATGTCTGAGGGTTTTTGTTCTTGGTTGCCCTTTTGCTTGTTTGTTTTCCTTTGAATAGGTGAGAACTGCTTTCAAAATTTTTGTTTACTGAGGTATTTGCTTCAAGAGTATTTATGAACATGCTCAGCAAATTACCAGGGTTTTCAAACAAGGGCAAAAACTCTCAGCACTTTATCTGTGCTTCAGCTTTCTCTTTTCCTGTTTAGATGTCTGACTGCTCAACTGAGTCATCTTCCAGCATGGCTGATAACCAGCCTTCATTTCCTATAGGACTCTGCCCCTAAATCTCTTTACCAGCCACTTGTTGGCTTAGCAGGCCCCAGACTTGCTTTAGATACAGACTCGTGAAGTTTCTCTAGAATTGCATTTTGCATGTTTTGTCACTTGAAATCTCATTCAGAGTTAGATATATATTTTAATGTTTACGTGAACATCAAAGAACTTGTGTTTTTTCATAGCTGAAGCTGGAAACCAAGCCAAGGGGGAAGATAGTAACGTATTTTTTCACCCTTCCCCTATCTGCTCTACCCTTCAATTGAAGACACAAAGGCATAGGTGGGGAGAGGCAAACGATTTTGCAGATTTCATTAGCTGGTGGACTGTTTTTTGTTATGTCTTCTCTGCCCTGCTCTATTAAACTTTGCTGTCAGTAAACTTTAGGTACCACACTGGAAAATAATATACAGCTAAACATGGGCTGAGCAGCTTGTTTGGTGAAATTTAGCCTTACCTTGAGATAAATAGCAGGGATGCACACGACTTTGCTCACAGCACAGCCTGTTGCACAAACTGTTGAAACAAGTTACTCCTGTTCTTCAGTAAAGGCAAGTGGTAAGTGGCCTTATTTTTAAATATTTAAGCATGTTAAATCAGAGTAGTTGATAAAGTGATAAACAGTGACCTACGTCTTTGAACTGAAATTTGAACTCAAGCTCTTTTGAAACTGTTCCCCATCCCGCCCCTCTTTTTTTCTTCCTCCAATGAAAAAATGTCATTAACTCAATCAAAGTTCAGAGGACTTGTTTTACTGTTGTTGCTGTTTGGTTTTGTTGTGTGAGCGCTCAGACAAGTGAGAACTGTCACAGAAGTCAGATGGGGATCCAAACACTCCCACAGTTTCAGGCTAGTTAAGGTATTGGGCCTTATGTGGTGCCCTTCTTAAGCTGAAAGTTACCTGCTTTGCTTTTCGTCTACAAGCCACCTTGCAAGGTATTTCTTCCACTGGTCTGAGTGCGCCTGCGAAGTGGGTATTGTACAAAAAAGTTTGGTAGCTTTAAAACAAACTCAGCATATGAATGAAAACATAAATGCACAGCAGCAATGCTGCTGAAGTATTGATGTACATAGTACACTCAGGTTGGGCTTCTCAGTCCATCTGTCTGGTGTATATTTACTAGCTTTAGATTTCATTTGCATCTACAATTAACAATTTTATTTCAATGGACTGATGATGATGCAAGGCTGGCTGTTACTATCGAGACAACTTGTTCGTAGCTGTGAGAAAGTCATAGCTAGCTGAAAATGAGAAGGTTGTTAACATGCAAAGAAATGAGAGCAGACTGAAAGATGCATGGTTGAAATCTAATTGAGGAGAGTAGCAGAGTCCCCCCCCCGTCAAAATGTATATCACTGTAAAATGCATACTGTTGGGCCTAGCTTTTCTGTCTGGGCACTAATTCAAGGTTGTGATGTTGTAAATGCACATGAAGTATACACTGTTGGAGTGCTGTAAAACAGCTCTTTATATAATAAAGATCAGGAGTGTGTGTGCTTCTATTTTACTGGACACAAGATGCTACTAGTTGTAAGAAATCAAGGTCCCAATTCCTTAATGTCAGGCAAGATTTCTACCATTGACTATCAGGGGGATTAAGATTTAGCTTATTAGCTTAGCCCTTGTTTGAGAACATCCCCAAGGGATGACCAGTGCTTGTCTGGGTCTCTTCCCATTTTCTGATATTACAATCTGGCATGAGTGTCATGGAAGATCCGCAACCAATTGAAACTCTTCTTGTTCCTCACAGCAATGCATCTTTATTGCAACAAAGCTTTGGTCTTGGTTTGTCGCAGTAAAATCTGGTCTGTGTAGATGTGAATTCTTGCTGATGGCATGTGCTGACATACAGAATAGAAAATCAGTATCCTAACACAACAGGATGGATTTTCAGTGGGTTTGATACCATTGAGTCCTGTGGAGTCAGACAGCTTAGACAAATGTGCAACACCTTTAATTTAAAACAGCTCAGTAGAAATGTTTTTTTCTTTCCCTTCTGTTTCTTCCCCAGAAATCCATCCATCTTTTGCTGCTTTAGGCACACTTCAATAGTTTTGTACTCTATTGAAAACCAGCTGTGTTTGGCTTCTTGCTATTTGTACCTCAGCTATTTCAGGACTTTGCCCTTACTAAAGAGATCTTAGTCATTAGCTTAGTCATTTTATTCAATTAACTTGGAAACACTTTATTCAATTAACTTAGCAAACACTTCAGAAATGTCTCTTGCTGGTATCTTAGGAAACCTTGTGATGGAAAACCTTGGCATCAGTTAACAGTCCTTCTTAACCCAGGACACTGCATGATTTCACGCTCCCAATGTGCTGCTGAATCAGGTTGTACACAAAACATTCAACTAGACATTGATGTGCTGAGAGCAACTCCCCGCAGAGCTGGATGTCACGGCGGCTTTGGAGCCTGACAGGGCTTCTGGCACCTGAACCTCTCATCTGACCACTCCTAAACACTTCATCTTGTTATTTGTGGAGCTGCTCTTGCCACAACAAAAACCTCTTGGAAAGAATGGGCAATACTGCCATATGATCAATCTAAGCCACAAAAACCAAGTGTGCAAATGTGTGCTATCATTAACAAAATAGATTGTAATGTCTGTAAAGTACTAAACCCTCTTTGGGCAGCCACTCCTTTTTTAGGAGTTTTGCATTTTTGATGTGATAAATCCTGACAGCTCTTGCAGAGCCATTATAGCCAAATACAAAACCAAATCTTTTTATTACAAAGACCCATGACACCAAAAAACCTGTGATGGCTCTCTATTAAATATGGTTGTGGCACATGTAGTTTAAAAATGTGACATTTCTTTTGAAAATGCTGTAATGCATTTACATAAGCCACTATCTTAAATGTGATTACTCAGTCAAGATTTTTTCCCCTAGCAGTCCGGTCTGTATTCTGTAAAAATGATAGTTGCTATTTAGACTCAGTATTCTCAAAGCCTCTTTCAGATTGAAAGTTTTAGTGTTCTCAGACACTAGCACACATGATAGCTGTTTTACAGAGAAAGCTGAGATACAGAATGATTTATCTAAGATCACAGAATAAGTTATTGGTAAATCTATGAAAAGAGTAATGGCTTTAGCATTTGCTGTTTCATAGCTCATTTATCCTGTGTTGCTATGTCTAGAGATTAAAGTGCATAAAATGCTTGTTCAGTTTAGAAATGCAGGACTACGCGAGCAGCATTTGAAACTAACATGCGTTTTCAGTGTTCTGGTGTCAAGCCAAATTGCTTGATTACTTCTGCAGGGGGGAGTTTCAAGTAAAATGTTGTTGAGGTCAAGGAAAAGAGAAGAGATTGAGGCTGTTTGGAAATAGGAAAATAGAAAAGTTGAAACAAGTAATCCTTTCATGTAGCATTGCAAACTGAGCCCTGGTGAGCTGAGAGGAGGGGCAGGGGGCATGAAGGGGAACAGCACTTCACAAAGCAGCTGGTGCAGCAGTTCTTCAGCAGGGGATCTCAGGGAGGAGCTGTTTGATAAAGTCCTGTTTCACTGGCACCATAAATATAAAATCCTAACACCTGTAGACCAGGTATTCCCAGTCCATTCTGCACTGTCCCTGCCCTGTTTGCTGATTGCTGTTTGTCTGTACCAGCTGCTTTTTATGCAGCAGTTGGAAGGGTTATATTTATTAGAATACGTTAAAATAGTTGTATCTCCTTCTCCCCACCCCCAATGTTAAAGGTCTTTTTAAATTTTTTTTTTCACTCTTAAATGTAGGTCACCAGTTTTGGCAAACATGGACAAGTGTTTTGTAATAGAAAAAAATCTGCCCAGCTAGGCTACCTAGCAGGCTGCAGTGAGTTCACTGGAGTGCGTGGAGGAGCCCAGCAGACCTGGGCACAAGCAGCGAACATTGAGAGAAATGTGGATGGATGGACAGGGGCCAGCAGGCATGCTGCTGCTGAATCCAGCCCACGGCAGCTGAAATGCTGATCTGTGCTTTTCCGCTTTGTGTCAAGAAATTGAGATGTTTCTGTTGCGTTTTACATACCTGACCGTTTGCGTTAGTGTGCTCAGCTCAGCACAGAGTGCTGTTATGTTAGCGCTGTGCTCAGTTGCACAAGTTGTGTTTGCAGCAATACTTCTCCTTGTGCACACGTGCTCCTCAATGTTGACTTTATGCTTGTGAGGTAAGTGCTAAGCAGAAGAATGGAGGCTGCCACTCTCTCAATTTCCTGATCTCTGTGTAACTAAATTATTGGCCATGTTATTGTATTAACTGCGGCGGGCAGGCAGAGCCAGGAACGCACAAGGATCTCTGGGCCAGTTGCTGTATTGCTGGGCGTGGGTATCCTGGCTGCCTGCGTCATCAGGCTTGGATTTGCTGGAGATATGACTACTAAACATTTAAGATACAAATTTTGCTCTCTGATAGAAATTCAGAAAATACCTCTTTTCAAAGGGCTTCTTGAAAGCCCACCTGAAAGATTGCGTTGTAGAAGTTTTGTTACCTATTCCCAAACTGTTTTGGGCTCCAGGAGATAATTTCTGTTCTTGACTGTAACTCTGCATTTAGCTATAGTGTTCTTTCAGAGCCTGATGTGAAGGGTGGGTTTCTGCTTTACAGAGCATATGTAATGTATCAGGGCAGAGCTGCAGTATGGATAGCCTTTGGCTATTAAAAAACAAAATAGACTTACAACCAAAGCTAAACAAATGTTCTATGTTATATACACCAGCTTTTTCAGTGCATGTAGCCTGAAGGGGCTTTCCTACTTCATCCTGGCTACTGTTTTGATTTGGAAGGAATAGAAACATCAACATGCCTTCTAATTTCCTCTACTCTGTTTTTTTTAAATATAATTAGCTTACCAAGCAGTAAAAGACAGTCAAGGTCATTAGCAGCAACTCCATTCTTTGTCTTGACATGTTAGCTACCCACTTTTCCTTCAAACTGCTCCTTAAAAATCCAGTTACTTTTGAAAGTTTAGCAACTGTAGGAGCATATTCAATTTTTTTATCTTTCTAGTTTCCATGTGGCACTCCTTTTTGTGTGCATAGAGGCTCAGGTGGCAATGAATTCTGTGCAAGATGCTATTCTCTCAGACTCATGATACTGTTCCTTGCATTTAGAGATAAAAATACAGGGTAAGGTTTTAAAGAGTTCAGAGGAAGAAGGGTGATTGGCTCCAGCTCTGAGAGCCTCAGTGAATGAGTGAATAATTAGGTAATGGTAATATGAGAAACACCTGGAAATGAACACCTGTGTGATTTGACCCTCTGTTCTTTCAGACAGAATTTCTCAAACAAGGGCTGAGATTAAATTGTGATGTATTGACAATAAGCACCACTGTGCCCAGGGTTTAGGTACGTGTTGATTTGATCATTGGAGAAAGCAGGTGTTTTTTTTTTTTTACCTGGCTTCCCTCCCTAGTCCCTGCAACTGCTTTATGGGGAAAGAATTTTATTTCCAAAGTTTTCTCTTTCTGTATATACTTTTCATTGGTTTTTCCTTTTGCAGGCAAAAAGTACCGGAAAGACTAGAGAGTACCAGTTAGGGCTTGTCAAATATCTCTTCTATTCTGTCAGATGCTTCATGAACTGAGCTATCTACGTAACTAAATTAATTATCACTATAAACGCAGCAGTTATGTTTATCTGGGAAATACTGTGGTTAAAAATGACTCATGTATACCTTACAGAACTATTCCACAATAAACATTTACTTTGCATATTAGATAAATCCTAGAGACAAGGTTTTCCAGCTTCACTTCAGTGTCTGGCTAGAATTTCAGACAGTCTATTTCAGAATCAAAACAAAACCATTTGAGGCCTCTACATTTTTAGAATGCTTCTTTCTTGATAACAACAACCTTGTAACGAAGTGTCTGGACTCTCAGGCGTGGTTTCTTCTATGTAAGGTAGAAATTAGCACCTCAAAGTCCATCTATTTCTTCTTTTTCAAAACCAAAAAACAGGTGAAACATTTGTATCTTTGAACTACATTATAAACATTTTCTGAAATCTGATGCTTTTGTAATTAAACTGAGGAGTTCCTCAGCATTGCATATTATGGGATACAAGGTTATATTACATACCTTTTGTTATTATTTTTAAGGTATTCTGCATAGTTTTGTCTGTATGCTGTAAATGGAAGGTTGCTTCCTTGTTTCTTTTACAGAACTTAGGTTCAAGTACACTATGTAATTCCTCAGAAAAATAGATATTAAAAAGTCAATGTCACTTAAAGTCAGTAAAAAAAGGCGTGTGGTGGCTTTTTTATTGGAATTGATTTAAATTGTTGCATTAGAATATTATGGCTTTCACAGGTAAGGCCTGAACCTGGCTACCTTGCTTCAGTACTCACCTCCGATAGAGAAGTCTAGAGTCCCTATAGCTCTGTATTTACAGATGCATTTTGTTTAAGGCCTTATTCCATATTATGAAAATATATATTGTCTTGTACTGAAACCTGCAGTGACTGCTGTTAATTTGCTCCTCTAATTCATGTATTACACTGATTTTACAAGTAAGGGACTTTATGTATAGGAAGCACAACTAGACACTTAGTAAATATTGTGAGTTTTTTATGACAAATATAGTACAGATTTACAGCAGTATTTTACAGACTGACAAAAGCAAGTGTTTTTCCAGGAATTATATCTTTTCCTGTCCTTGTAGTTGCTGCCCCTGTTTTTAATCTCTTTTGACAAATTAAGACACTTCAGCTTCATTAGACAAATAATTTAATCTACAAAGCTCCAGCGTCAGAACCACATGAGACTGCTGAACTCCTGCAGTACCTTTCACCTTGAGCAAGGTCAAGGTTAGGATTTCTGCAGGAGCTTCAAGATGATGCTTAAGAAAGCTTTTCCAAAAGCCACGATAGGAATCTCCCTAGAACTTGCAATGTGAGGGTGGAAGAGGCAGTCTGGAAATGTAGATTCTGATATGTATGCTTAGCGAATTGGTCAAACAGAGCATTGATAATGAAAGATTTAGAAAGCAAGCATATATGTGTAACTTGCTGTTCACATTGAAAACGTGAGTGCAGCAACAGTGGTAGTAACAGAATATCTGAAGGTCCTTTGACCATGTTTCTCTTAAAGTTCTCTTGCATCTTGTGAAAGCTGAGCGGAGCAGTGCTGCTGGGAAGGAATGGCAGATGAAGCTGAAGGACAACATTGCACAGTGAGGGGAGAGGCCTGTTCTGCCTTTGGCAGGGGTAATGTGATCTCTGCAGGTCTGTCTTGAGCAACAGCAGGGCAGTTCTTTCTGCCTGTCTAGCCAGGATGTCAGTGAGCTTCTTTCAAGAAAAGAAGTAGACTGGCTGTTCACCTGATGTGAGCTGCTACTCCCTGAAGGTGGACCATGCAGTAGCTCCTTGCTACTGCCTCCATGTAGGGACTGCCTCCATGTAGGGAGATGTAATTAAGACTTTTCCCTCTCATACATCCTTTTATTAGAACAACTCTCACACTTTAACTTTTTCCATCAAAAAATAAATACTTTACTGGACTGTCTGGATAAAAATGCTTTTCAGACTCCCTAGACATGTTCTAATTTTATTCCAGTAGAAGTAAGAGGAAGTATTTTCCTTTTCTTCACATATTTGCTGAATGTAAATATCAGGCAGATGTATGATAATGAGTTTCAGTAGTCTGACTCCAACATTGCTGATAGTTTGGTACAATTAAGTCAGGACTAATCTTAAAATAGGCCTAAATCCCAAATAAATATAGCATTAGGGTTGCAGCGAATAATTCCTGCTTTTCAAAAACAGTAATTGAGTGCAGAAGTATTAAAGGAAAACCACATGGGGGCCCAGTACATCAGATTTCTAATCTACTTAAGAGGATCATTTTATATGGATAGATTCAATTAAAAAGATAAATACACTCAGTATTCTCAGAGGAGAACCTGCACATATTTTATATTCAATCTAACCCATAGGATATAATTTAAGCATCCACTGTTGCAGTGATTTAGATTTTTATTTTAGCCTTCTCCAAAAATGAAATTATTGCATTAATAAGGGCTCTGGAAGATCTGGCAAATCTTGCTCTGGCGGTTTGACATTTCTCTCTAGGTGCCTGCACTCCTTCTTTCCGTTCTCTGGCAGGGCAGAAGGGGAAAGCATACTCCTGCCTTCCTTCTCCAGTCCCCAGGATGCTGTGCTAGCTTAAGCTGCTGCTGAGAGGCTAGGAGGTGAGGTTACTGATGTCTTCAAGTGCAGCTGCTCCAAACCTCCTGAACTCATCTGTCAGTGTCCAGAAACTCTTAGGGAATATTTGCTTGCATTGTACCTGTCTCTAAGAAATAGCACACTGGTTAGATTTGAGTAAAGGAGATGGTAAGATCCTAAAAATCTCTCATGCAGAATTAGGTGGTGGGTTATTTGTTTGATAATAGGCTGATACTCTGCTCTGAACTGGAAGCTTGTTTGCAGAGTTTCCATATGATTACCCAGTTGGTATAATACTGTGGACAGAGTGAGACCATACTATTAAGCTGTCCAGGACTGCAAATACTAATGCACTGAAGAACTATTTCATGTGATTGTATCACTGTCCTGCAGATTTGTCTGGACTGTTTATTAGGACTGGATCAAATGGTGCTATATTCCTAAAGCCAGAAGCTAGATAATTGACTAAAATTTTGTAGTTTCTTGGGTGAGTTATAACCTTACTAACTTGTGTACTCAATTTTATGACATTTTCTATCAGCATGGAAAAGTTTGCTCTAAACCTCAACATAAATTTTGTGCATGGCTTATAAAGGTCATTGTGCCCAAGGCTCCTTATTTTCCACTTAATCAGCTACCACTTCCATGGCCCAGTTGCATTTCAGCAAACATCCCTTCAGTGTAATGTGACACACCCAGTGAATTTGCACAATGTGCATTTGAAGGAAGGCTTGATCCTTTTACATCTAAGGACAATGATTCAAGTGTTTAAAATTATCTGAATGTTCTGCATATCAATTCAGCATTGTTGTCATGCCTGGGTCTTTCTAAATGTGAAATTAGTAGATTTAGGACCCGAGCTCCCCTGCAGTGTCCCCATAGATAGATTGTAGGTCACAATAACATGAGACAACCTAATTACCATAGCTATTGAAAGGAGTGAATACACAGTAGGCACTGGATTATGAATGCTCAGTTCCAAGGAATCCATTCCTGAAATGCTTGCTGCTGGGTCCTTTGCAGGCATGTACAGATTTTTATCTGTTTAGTTGTAAATTTGTTCCACAACCATTGTGACAATATTGTTAGTAAAAGTATCTGCAAAGCTGTGAAAGATACATCAGCAAATACAAAATGTATTTATGCAGTTGCCTAATTCTTTTTCTCTTTTTAATGCTGAAACTGGCAAAAAAAAAAAAAGAAAGCTGCTGATTGTACATTTGATTGTCATGCATATGACTCCTGTGTTCCTTTTATGTTTGCTTATTTTTCTTTTTTGCCGTATGACACTGCAAACGTGGGGACGGTCACAATCAGAAGCCCAGCAAAACTTGAGGAGCTCAGATTTTAACTTCATGGCTGAAGATTTTGTTTTCCTTTATTTATGGTAGTAGCCACAATGCCATCTGCATCCCTGAGAAAACTTGTCACAGCATGGGCTTGCGTGTGAGCACTTAGATCTTAGACTTGGAAGGGTCAGCTTAGCTTTTTTAACCTGAGAACAGGTTTAAGTGTAAGAGAAATAAAACAGGTTTTGTGTGGCACTGTATTGTGTGTGTATCACTAGAAAAGCTTTTCCCATATAGATGAGGCCCTAATGAGTGGAGGTGTAACATAAAGGAGAGTCCACTGATGATATTAAAAATATTGATATGGCATGTGAGCAGACTTTGTCCAGAAAGCAGCTCTAAGGCATGAATATATTCCTTGCCCACAAGGGCTGGGTTTGTGAGGAGAAGCTCATCTAAACAAAATGGTCTGGCAGCAGAGCAGAAAAAGTGTGTTGTACGTGTCCACATGGATAACAGATGAGGACAGAGATAGGATGTTTCCACCAGCACTTGCTCCCTGTAGCTCCTGGGACTAAGCCTAGGTACAGGTGGTGATAAACTCTTAATAAAAAATTTGGTAGCTTGGAGGCTTCCATTTTATACTGGTTCTGGCTGAGACAGTGACTGAGACAAGAAACTGGAAATATTAGCGTTTTGTTTTGTTTGCTGCTGCTTTGCTCCTTTCAAATATTATGCTGGGATAGTTACACAGTCTGGTTTGAGTACCTGCATCTTTGTGGGCCTGAACAACAGACTTTGGCTCCTGGTATCACCATTCAAGGTTGTGTCTGGATTCATTTCTACAGGAGGGCAAGGGCAGCCTACCTACAGTTACCAAATGGGGGCTGTTTCCACATGAATTCACTTTGTATATTGTGCATGTTTAAGGACCAATAGTAACAGCCAGAAGTTAAATGAATTGTGAGAGTCACCCTTCTGCCAGTCAGTCCCAAATACTTTTTATGACAAAGCTCAGAATTTTTAAAAGATGGCTTGCACTAATTCTGTAGGAATTGTCCTAGGAAAAAGATCATATTTTTTTGTCTTTTAAATGTGATTTTAATTTTTAGAAAACTGCTTTCTAGTAACTTAATGTAATCTTCAAGCAGTGAAAAGATGCTTTTTGGTGCTTTTTTTGAAGTCTGATTTAATAGTAATGTTTTAACTTCTAGTATTAATCTTCATCTCAGTGAAGGCAGTCTTCAGATTCTTCATTTTTATGCAGTAAGAAGGTTGTGGGTTCTTTTATTGTTGCTTTAAAAAATATAGTCCCCATGTATAGTATAGTAACACTAGATATGATGTATCTTCAGTGTATACAGATCCTTAAAGATGCAAACAGGTACATAGAAGGTTTTACAAGCCTGTGTGTTTGAGCACCTAACTTTGATTTTTAAGCTTAGCTTGCTGCCAAGGATAACTGAGCTTGTTCCCTGTTTCTGTGCTGAAGAAAATCTCCGAAGAAGGGAAGAACGTTATCTGCCTATTTAGACACTTAAGGATCCTTGAAAATACCTTCTGTCCTAAGGACCCATCCCTAAAATTTTCTTTTAGGAGCTGTTGCTGATGATATGTTTAACCATGAGTCTCCTTGAATTGATTTTTTTCAAATGTAGCTTCACAGGTTGTGGAAGGAGTACTAGGAATGGTTTTCTCCCATTACAGAAAATTTTCCAGCACAACTACACTTAACTTTTCACATTTCTATCACTGGAACATGTTAAGACCACAGTATTAGGCTTATTTAAGTGTATATTTCAGGACTTCAAGCAGGATTTCTTTAATTCTGGGACGACTGAGCTTTAGTCACCATGTCTGGCCCATAAAGCTGGGAGGATCTGGGGGGCAGGGAGCAGAGTGGGGATTCTCCATCCCTATGGTACCACTTAGGGTCCTGCCTGGGGCAGGTGATGGTGCCCTTGTGCCAGTGGTGAGGTGTCTGGGGAGCAGACAAACTGGGTTTCCACAGGCTCTGTGAAATGAGATGGGGCTCAGCCCTAGCCCCTGGGACAAAGCTGTCATTATTTGATGGGGATTTAATGGTGCATTATGAAAGTTGCGTAGGCCTGCATGGCTGTAGCCCTTGCTTTCACTGCATGTTAACAGTGGGGTGAGTAATTGAATGCTTATCCATGTGTGATCGTCTGCACTGCTACGAGGTCATTATCAGCATTAGCGTGCTGAAGTCACCCCAGCCTCCATCACAGTGCAGCGTGTGGCCATGCAAGGAATGCTGCTATCTTTGTCCTTGTCCCAAGATGCCAGCCAGCAGTTTCCAGTAGCTGTTGGAAAATCTCAATTTATAAAATTATTACCACTCCTTTCTGTGCTAGTAAAGCTGTGTGCTGGAATCCAACCTCTGCCAAGATTTTTTGCATGCTTTCATGGCCAAGTGGCTGTGTGCTGTTCACATGCTGTAGTCTTTGTTTTTTTATTTTTATTATTATTTTCTTAGTATGAGGGATGGGTGCAGCTGGGTGAGCATTGCATGCAGAGGAATAAAAAACTGAATGCTTCAGGTGAGGTCCCAAGTCAGTGGAAAAGCAGTGCCTAGGGGCTTTGTGATATATTGTGATACTGGTAGTTTCCATGGCTGCTTTGGTTTTCTGCTGCATCTTCTTCAGGGTTTTCCTTGCTGCTCAATGGGCTGTATTTGCTTTGCCTGTGGTGCTAGCAAAGGTGTGTAAATGGACAGACATGCCCAGTTTTAACAGTGAAAACCAGTAGTGAGGATGATGTAAGGATGTGGTAGGGTAGGATTGCCAAGGGGAGATGCAGCCTCTCCCTCTGTGAGATAGGTGTCTACATGAGGTGTCCTTGGGAGTTCAGAAAAACTTCTACTGATGTTCTCGTGTTCTTGGTATCTACAAAAAACAGGTGTATCTGCTAAAGCATCGTTCTTGGAGATCAATTATTTCTGAGAAGAGATCAGCTGAACTGCTTCTCTAGTTTCCTGAGAGCCTGTTTTGTCTCCTCTCAATATCGTATTGGACTCCCACCACACCATTCCTGGAACGTAAGTTTCCTGTCAGTGGCATTTCTGTCCTTGTAGCCAAAGCCACTCCTTAAAGAGACTATTCAGCTCTTTGCAGAGGGGCCTATAAATATCCTGCTAATGCTGTGGAGGGAGGAGGGAGCAACTTCACAGCTAGAACATGAATTTGGATTCAAGACACATCCCCTTCTGCTGTGCAGGGGAGTGCTGGCTGCCAAAAGTAGATTCATCAGTATCAAAGGTGGATAAGAGGATGGAGGAGACTGGCTTTTTTACATCTTTCTTTGGACAGGAGGGGAAAACAAATGTTAGCAACTATTTCAGGCAGGTTTTTTGGGTAAGTGACAAAGCATTTTGGTATGCAGGAAACAACTGCTTCCTATCTATAGTTTTTGGGCACTTGAAAGGAAACAAGGCAACTCCAAACTCTCTTTAAACAGTGAAACAATTACAAAGACTGATTATTCTCTAAGGTTTTTTTTAAGAGTTTTTCTTGTAGTAAATGAAATGACAATTCTTCTACATCCGAGTTGTTTGTTTTGCAACAATTTATCTCCATGTGGTAGTGGACTGTACTGGAGTTTTATGAAATTTGTATCTGCTAAGAAGACATCGTGTAGAATCTTTCATGCAATTTAGCCCCCAAAATATCTATCAAGGAGGTAAAATAATAAAGAATGAATATTTCAGAATTTCGTTAGGAGACTTGAAATTCTGCTTATGGTGCAGAAAACAGGGAAATGTCATTGGTTCTCAGAATGTTGTTTTTCTGTTTTAGGAACAATGGAGTCTTTTCCTCTAAGCTCTTATTATGCTGAGGGGCTTTTTTTTCTTTTTGCTTTTGTCTGTTGGTTTACCAGGACCAATGTATTAGCTGCACGTTTAGTGTATCGGTAATATGGTGCATGTGGTTATGTGCAGGTTCTTGCAGCTGGACTGCTGTGTCCATGCAAACCCTTGCTGATCTCTGAGGTGGTCTAGGTCCTCCTGTGCTTTGTAGACATACAGATCAGGTGCTCAGCCTGTTATACAGAATGGGGGGCAACAAATAACAGGTATGAGGCTGTATTTATTGAGTAGACAGAAGTGCAAAAAATGTAAGAAGTGTGTTAGTGGGTATGGTACTGCTGTGCAGTTCCCTTCATGTGTTACATGAGGGCTCAAGCACCAACAAAATTCACTTCATTAAATCCTCAGACTGCCTAATCCCACGTCGTGCTCTGGCTGTACCACCAAGCTTGCTAAAACAGCGGGAACTGTACGCCTGGATGGGGAACTCCTGTACTGTAATTGGGGGCTGGATGGATGGTCAGAAATAGACTCCTCTTCAGGAGCTGAGCTCGGGCTTTTCAGGAAGCCCCGGCAGAGGCATTGGGTTTCACTCCTGTGCGTATTGATAGCTGGCTGGTGCTGTGCAGCACGGGGCCAGCAGGGATGGCCTGTGTGCCCTCCCCACCTGTCAGAGCAGCAGCTGTGGGGTCCCAGCACTGGCTTCCTACAGGTCCCCCGCACGCTCCCCAGCTGGCATAGCAGGGGGACAGGGAGCAGCAGTCTCCCTCCTCAGAAGAGACTGCCCTTGCCTCTTACCCACAGGCAGGGCCCCCAGCTCAGGGAAGGTGGGGGAGTTGAGAAACAGCAGCTCTTAATCAGCTTTAATTTTTTAGGCATCATGGCTGCTTCATCCAGTCTGCATTGCTTGCCTTTCCCTTAGCTCCTACTCACCCAGTGGTTTTGCAGACCATGAAGTCACCCCATGGACTGGTTCCTATCCCCCTGTTCCCATCCTGCCCCCAGGTACCTTGAGGGTATGTGGAGAACAGCCACAGTGCTGGCAGCCCTGAGGTGCCCCCCTCATGTCATGTGCTGGGACCAGAGCAGAGTACCAGGCGTCTGGTTTTTCACACGTGTTCCTCTCGTTTGGGGGTAAGAGACATGCACTGAGCACCATGACCCAAAGGCATGGGGTTGGGCAGCCTGCAACGTGCTGTTGGGGCGTGCTGGCAGGGTCAAAGTGAGTGCTGAGAGAAGTTGATGCAGCCTGAGGAGCACAGGATGGGGGGGGGGGGGCTTGTCCATGGAGCAGCCAAAGGGAGGAGGTTTCTCATATGAGATGAAGCTGTTAAACAGGAGGGTTGAAAAAGCCTGACAACTCTGTTGTCTTCTTGATTTGCTATGAGAACAGTGTGGGAGCCTCCCACTGCCTGTGCAGGGGTGATGGCTGTAAATGTCCTATGACTAGGAAGGAGAGGAGT
The DNA here is from genome assembly GCF_964211835.1 of Anser anser. NCBI lineage: Eukaryota > Metazoa > Chordata > Aves > Anseriformes > Anatidae > Anser > Anser anser. The sequence continues at coordinate 21,730,384 of NC_139726.1, forward strand.
GGCTGCGTGTTATCTCCTTCTCCCGGAGTGCTCGTGGGTGTCATAATATTGTTTTTCATTCATCCTGCTTAATTTATTTCATGGGTTTTCTTAGCTAAGCCTGGAGAGTGTTCCTTTTCCAAGCATATTTATGCGGAGGTCTGTGGCAGTCTATACATGTTTTTCATGGACTGGTGGGCTGTTTGTGTTTTGTTTAAATTGTTTGCAATTTTCAGAGTCTTAAATAAGTTTAAGAATAAACAGAGTTAAGATTAATTCCAGTGCATTAAAATTACCTTCTGGAGGGGGAAAAAGATGTATAATTTAAACAAAGTTTTGACCCAGCAAATATCTAAGTCTTCCTGAGAAATCCCTTGGCAGTGATCAAGGAATCTGGGCCTGGCCTGCCACTCTGTTTCTAAAACTAAAATGAAGAATAAAATAGAAGTAAATATTTCAGGCTTCCCCCATATGTCCTAAGGACAATTTTTAAAAGCCTTCTCAGGCTGCTATTTGAGCTATTCAGAACAAAGTCCCTGTGTGCTGTCTTAGGAATGGCACAGTCCCACTTCTTTGCCAAAGAGCATCTTTGTTAGATGCTTCTAGCCAAATTTTTTGTTAACTCCATACCCATTGTGTAAGCCAGATAAGATACGTCACTCAACCTCAGGAATTTCAGGAAATAAGTGACAAAAAAAAATCTGAAACATTCTGTTGAACACTATGAAAAGGCGCTTGGATTTAGGATCATGAGTATCTCTTTGTATGTTACTGAGATATGAAGGCTGTGACAAATGCCAGTGAATAATTTCAGTTTACTTTTCCTTACTTTTCTAGCACAGAATAGATATGTTCTCAATACTGTAGCATAACAGCTCCTCATTCAAACAGAGAATTACAGGGAAAGTGGCCTGAAAACTGTACCATAATGGGTTTCTTTTGTTAAACTATAGAGCTCTCCTTTTCAAGTTGTGCTTCCATATCCATCGTAAGAGTACTGCGCATCTTCCACATTTTTCATTCAAAATCTGCCACTATTCTGCAAGGTAGATGGGGGTGAGCTCATAATAATGAAACAAATCTTTCTTTCTGTGAATTCTTCTCATGGATTATATGATGTGGCTTAGGAATTAGATAAATCATGACTTTTTGTTTCTGCCTATGAAACTCAAAGCTTATGAACGTGCCTGAAAGCTAATTTATCTCTAATTCTATCATATTTCTATCCTAACTTGTGCCTCACTCCTGATGCACACCCTTGGTTTCATTCTTTTGTATAAAAATGTCCAAGATTAAATAGAAGATGAAAGCAGTATTTGGCTACTGTGATTACCGTGAGTCTCACTTGTGTCTAAAGAATAATGATGGATATTAAGAAAATAAAGGCAAATATACGTATGTAGTAAAGCAAAAGTAAGATAGTGGTGTATATGACACTCCCAACTGAAAAAGCTTTGAAGCACCAGCTTCTGTGTCCTGCTCATCTCCCTGGCCCCAGGCTGCATCTCACAGTTGCACCGTCAGCAGCACAACAAGAACCACGAAAGGTGACAACGGAGTGACACTGTCGTTCTGGCTGGAGTGTCCACAGGTGGTGACACGGTACTCACTCTGTGGTTTTACACCAAATGATTGTGCTTTGGGAAAGAGCAGGGGAGAGGGAAGGGAGGTGCAACTGTATGTCTTCTGTGTTGTTACATGTTCCACTAAAAAGATGGGGCATAGTTGAGATTGTGTCCACATTATTCGGCATGTCAAACTATTCCTCTGAAAAGGGCATTTTGGAACACGCTGTCCAAAAGTCAGGCATCCATGGGTCTTGTTTGAGAGTTCTGCAGATCTCATTTTGAACATGTTTTAGATAACAAAGTGAGTAAATTCCTATCTTTAGCAGCTGAATAGGCCCTCTGTTTTCCATGTATTCATTCATATGCCTAATTATATTCCAATGATTACTTCCTTTAAAGTTATTGGAAGTACTCATGCTAATTAAGTTAGCATATGTGTATCTTCAGGAGTAGAGCTTAAATGTCACTAAATTGTTCACTTATCTTCTCAACTATACTCCATGTTCTAGCTAAATAATACAGATGAGCAGAAAACAATGAAGTAGTTAAGAAGTTAAGCTGTATAACAAGAATCACACCAGTTACTGCTTTATACAGCAGAAAAAGGAAGGAGAGGAAAAGAAGGAAGAGAAGTTTAGTTGCTGATCCAAAAACCTATCACCCCTGTGATGTCACTGCTGGTTTCATTTTTTCCAAGTTTTTCCATTTCCTTATTTTGACAAATGCAAACTTTGAAGGGGAAAAAAATAGTTGGATTTTCTTTTCAAATATTTTTTTTAGAAGTTCTAAAACTATTTTTCAGGAAAAGAAACTGTATTTGCAGCAACTGGTACAAAGAAAAGAATGCTTTATCTTATATTCCCTGTCCTTAACTCATCCTTGTAATTCCTTAGAAACATAGAATCATAAAATCATTAAGGTTGGAAAAGACCTCCAGGATCATCTGGTCCAACCATCCCCCTACTACCAATGTCACCCACTAAACCATGTCCCTAAGCAGTAAGTCTTTAATGAGCATATGAGCATTCTCTCTGTTTAGGTCTGAAAAAACAGTTCCACTTTTATTTCTACTGTTAGTTTGTGGAAAGATCTCTCATTTTTCTATGCTTAAAAACTACATTTCTGAGCTACAGTTTTTAAAATATTATTTTGTACCTTTAACAATGAACTTCCACTCTGTGTAACAAATTTGAGTGCTACAAAGCTTAGAATCAAATGTATAGCGTATGAAAAAACAAAGTTGCAAGTAGGTGGAACTGTGCTTTGTAAAGTGCAGACCTGTTCTACTGGATGCAGTTTCCAAATGCTACTGTGAAGTGCTGTGTTAGGTGTTATGAATTAGAATGAGAAGTATGTTGACTATATAACCATGGACTAGAACTTTAATGGTTAAATACTTTTTTTTTTGGTGCAAGGAAAATAGTTTTCTAGTCTTAGAAAACATGGCATGGGCATAGAGCCCTACCTGTTCATGTAGAGGTTAACAAGCCTGTGCCGAGAACCCCCTTCTATTGTGGTGACAGTGGTTGATCTGCTTGAAGGTTATTGCTCAACCAGGAGTCATCTACATAGCTCATAAGTATGATGATATGGAACTGCCAAGAATTTTATAGCTATGAATGTGCATTCACATAAATAACACCTGAGGTTATGTCTCCCTAATGAAGGCATGTAAAGACAAGGCACACTCATTTAGGTGTTGGCTTACTGTAGTCATGCAGCTTTTTTAACATGACAGAGACGGATGTCTTTTTATAAAATATTTTAGAACTGCTTTTCTTCTGAGGTGCTTTGTGAGTAAGGAAGAAAGCCACAAGTGCACATCAGTAGTCGAAGTGCTCATCATGAAACAGCAGATGAGAAGACAGCAATGCTGAGCTGTGAAAAAATATGGAGAATCTAGAGAATTGGTGTTGCTTGAAAACTAAGTCCCCTTTAGTGAAGTCATTGCTGAAAGATGAACGGGGGCCCAGGGAAATAAAGGGATAAGGATTTCTGCTTTCTAAGAGGATTCCGATGCTGTCAGTTGAATTGTAACAATGAGGCAATTGCCATCAGCAGCCTGCTTCAAAAGAGAAGATGCATTTGGCATTATTTATACTAGGGAGGCATGAAGTTTGGCTGGTAATTTGGGGGGGAGGTGTTAGGGGAGAAAGTATTAGTAACCTTCTAAAGAGTAGATACTGACTTCTGGGTTCATGATGCATTGTGTCCTGAGGTCATAACATGATAAGATTGAGGATAAGGAGCAGAAAGCAGCTTTCAGCTTTTAGGCTCTGGTTTGGCAGTCGCTCATGTTCCCACAGTGCATAAATGCATAATTATGAGCATGGAAGTGAAGATTCTCTGTATGTGTTGATCCTGTTTGCCCAGGGCACCATCAGTTGGTTCAGTATTTTCCTGAGATTTTTACTGTTCTTGAGAGTTGAAGGAGTGCATGTATGAAATTGTTGAGCTCCCCCGAACTGAGTTTTAACTGCTGCTTATGTCGTCATGGTACCAGAGGAATAAAGGGGCTCAGGTATGAGAACAGTTTGAAATAGGATGATCAGGAGAAAATAATACAGAAATTAAGCTGATTTCTAAGCCATGAACACAATAGGAATTGAGAACACTGTTAGTGGATACATGGAAAATATGGAGTTTGCAAAGGGACATCATGCCTCTTGGAATTCTTTCAAGCAGACAGTGAGTTTGTAGATAAAAAGTTGAGTTGGTCATCGCAACCTCCTTGGATTTTCAAGTTGCTTTGAGGCCTTAAAATATAAACTGTTATGCAGTAAAAGAGAACGCGCTTATGTAGATTAAGAGGTTGTTGAAGGAAAGGAAACAAATGGGAAGAATACTTTTTTTTTCCCCACAGAGAGAAGGATGTATGCTGCTTGCTGTTTGCTTAAAGACCTAAGAAGGGATGCGCGTATTAGGGAGACAGTGTTTGCTAACTCCTCACAATTGTCTGAGGATCAAAACTGAAGCTGGCTCAGGGGGAAGGGGGAGGGGGGAACAAAACAAAACACAGTATAAATGACTGAGAAATAAAATAGTAAGATTGAGGTCACTACTATAAGAAACCAGTATGCATGAACTAAAAAATTGACTTAATTTATTCTATTCAAGATATTAGTCTTGTTGCAGTAGGCTTGCTGTCATCTCAGTGTTCAGTAGCAGCCAAAAAGGGACTTAGAAAATGAGGAATTATGAATGGAATACCATACAAAACAGAGCATGTGATTACACTACTGCTATAAATCTATGTCTTTGCATCTTGAATATTGCATGGTGGTCTGACAGTTCTGGGGATTACAGAAATATACAGAAATAATAAAAGCACAGAGAATGCCATGAGCGTTGAGGAACGTATAATGATTTCTATTTGACATACTTATTAGACAAGGATTTTTTTCTGTGTGAAAACAGATGATTGAAATGGGGTATGGCAAAAGTTTATAAAATCATGAATAAAATAAGGAATGATTTCTTCACTTAGGATCACGTAATATGCTGGGCATACTGTGAAGTTATTGGGCAGAAGAGTTTGAATTAGTCCCTTTTCACACAGTGCATTATTTAATTGCTTGTTTAATTTCCACAGTTGTTGTAGAGGTCAGTAATATAATTTGGAAATTTAATTTAAACTATATCAATTAGAAACTGTCAATAAATTCAGTGGTCTGTATGAACCCATGGACAGACAGTCCTTAATCTGCTGGAACAAGTAAAAGATGGAGCACACTACTGCATTCTTTTGCAGGTGTCTGCTACTGACAACTGTTAGGCAGGATATTGAGTTAGCTGAGCTTTTGTCTGAGTCAATATGTCTGTAACTTCATACAAATAAAATTATAATGTCTTCAGAATAAGGCAACACAGAATATAAGTGCATACCATGCAAACATTTGTGCCAGCATGTATCCTTCATACAAATTTTCACAGCTGTTTGGGTTTTAAAGCTTTTTAAAACAGATCAGTGCTGGAAATCACAGTCAACAATTTGGAGGCAAAGAAGAGTCAGGCTAAAAAATATCCCATACACAACTAAGTGTTAAGTACAACTGCACAAAATCTGGAAACAGGAACCAATAACTCAATCACTCTCCACATGAAAAGGTTGGGGAAGGGAGTTACAGAGGATGAAGAACTGCTGAAGTCCCGTTGAGGCTTTGTCAGTATTGTACTTTTAAGAAAGGTGAATATTTGCCCTATGTCCCTTCAATAAAGCATTGTTCTCAATCTGAATTTCACAGATTTCAAGAGCTGGAGGAGGCCGTGGGTCCACCTCTGAGTCCCTAAAACATCTCTGTGCTTCCTGCCATTACATCTCAGGAGCTGTGTTGACAATGAAGCTGTGTTGCTCTTAATGAGACCTTCCCAGCTATGGCTACCTCCCGAGTGTGTCCACACTTGGAAAATCCCTTTGGAGGGTGACTTGTGGCAAAGGCAAGGCTGTTTATCTGGTGTTGGGGTTAATCAACAACTCTTCTCTTAGTTTCTTTACAGATCATGCCTCTTCTTACTCAATGGGTCTTGATCCTTGGGATAAAAATGACAGAATGGTGCAACAGAGATTGCAAACAGCTTCCTTCTCTCTCCTGAATTGATTGTGGAGCATGTGTTCTAGTCTTGATTTACTAATCTCAGGGAAAATAAGTGCGCCTTTGTTGAAACTTGTCTTGCAAGATGCTAAAAGCTGCTGTTGATTTACTGATAATAACGGGAAAAAAAATCTGGCTAGGTATTAACCTCAAGCTAACCAGAGTAAAACATTCCTCTTACTGAGAACTGAAAGTCTTGTTACACAATGCCAGAATAATCAAGAGGCTTGATACTTGCTTTTTTCTCCCTGACTCAGGGTGACTTTAGAGATTTACAAATGTGGTTACATTCCAAATATTTTGTCCAAGGGGCTATTTGTTAGACTAAGGCTTTTTTATTCCCTACCAAAATGTATTTGGAAAAAAAAAATCCTATTGCTATTAGAAATTATTAAGAACTGAAATGACTTTTCAAATGAGTCTTACACTTGTTCTACAATGGAGTTTTACGAGAGATGTTTCTTTCTGTTGAATGTATTCATGTTGTTTTTTGTCCTGCTGATACACCTCTTAGCTTGTGTTGGTCTGACAAAAGAATGTTTCCAGTCTTCAAGTGTTTCTGCTCCATTACCTCAATGTTGTTATAGCACTATATTATTATAATGTTATTGCAAACTGCTTTCCAGCAGCAATCCCGTAAGGCCAGTGGCATAGCCCAGTGGTTGCAATTTGGAGCTCTGAAGCTGAGTCACAATGTTTGGACTTCAGGCTTTTACAGTGTTTGAAAATACTTCTCTTGCAAGCACCCTGCTGTGAGCATTACAGTGTGGGTCTATGCAAAGCCCAGGTATACACAATCTGCAGGAATTCAGTTGTCCAACAAAGGATGAGGAAGTGTTGGATACAGTAAAATGTGAGGAAATGTGGCAAGAGCCATGGCAGCCTCCTCAGTCTCATCGCGTCCAGGGCACACCAGTGACCTGCAGCTGCCAGTGTATTCCCATACTCCTTATGCAAAAGCACCTTTGGCCACAGAGTAGGGAAAAGCTTCTGAGGGATGCACAGAGGGCAGGTCTGTGGTAGGATGAAGATATCTAACGCACCTTCTTGGCCTAGCTTGACATACTGGAATGCAGGCTCACCATGGTATCTATAGAGATATATGTAGTCATAGTCAAACTGTTTTTAGGTACTCAAGTTATTTCAATATATTGTGTGATGTTATCCACAAGAGATGAAAGAATTCAGGTACTTGACAAATCAAGCATGTATTAAAATAACTCTCCAAGTGGACTGTGGCGTACCACTTTTTCTCCTTTGTACCTCAAATAGCAACAGACTACATGCAGATAGAGAGCAGGACACAGCAGCTGAAGGTAGCAGATCAGTTTAAGATTATGTACACACAGCAATAATCGCAAAATAGTGGAATGAATATCCTGAAACACGAATATACAGCATTCCTTCTCATAAACTTGAGATAACAAAAAAGCAAAAAGATAACATTGAAATTGAAGTAAACCATAAATATATTTTCTGTTACAATGAAATAAAAATTGGAATAAAGCCATGTACCCACCATTACTGAGCCTGTAATACACTTGCAGAGAAATAGTAGAACTGCTGCTAAGCAGCGTGGCAGTTTGATATTAAGACTACATAATGCTGCAGGGCTAGAATTTCAAATGTATGTCAACTTTTATTATCTACAGTATTATGATGTTTGTACTTCACAATGTTTTGGCTTCTACATACGGCCAATATGTAGCCTACAAATTTAGGGAAGCCTTCTTAATTGACTTAACTCCTGTGCTTTATCCATACCTGGGACTCTTCATGATGGTTAATGGTTACGCATGTCTGCAAATTAACTGCCTCCTGTAAGGGCGTCTTTTTCTGACACCAAACAGATTGTTGAGTGATGCAAACTTTTCCCCTAAGATTGATACCCTGATTTCTCCCTCCTAAAGCAGCTGTCACTTTGGCATCCTGAGGCTGAAATAAACTTGGCATGCAGCCTTGGGAACACAGGATCTGAAGGGCTTGCAGTTACTACTGACAGGCGCAGGCTTGTACCACGACCTGATCCCACTGCGTGGTGATTGCCCTGTGCAGCTGGTCAGCAAGCACTTGTATCATCTGCTGTTTGTTGTCTGCAGGACATGCATCTGCACAAATTTCTTTTCTAGATTTTCTGCACACTGGGTGGATCTGGTGGTTGTAGTTCCCCAACTACAGACAGATCAATTCCTTCTTCCAACAATGGTCAGTCAGCTCCAGGGGTGACAATAAAGGGCTTAGAACTGACGTGTTGAAGTTTGGAGTGGAACAGAGATAACTGCTGGAATCTTAAAACACTATGTGAAAACTAAGTAAAGTGGAGCAGAAGGATTATTTTTTACGTCAAAATCTTACTTTCTGTTAAGTACAGCAGTAACACATAGTTAAAATAACCCATAGTTAAAAATTCCCAGAGACAAGGGGTCAGAGCACCATCAGGGGCATTACAATGGTTATCTACAACAACACTTCCCCCCCCCCCCCCCCCAATATAGCATGTTACTCAGAGGATGCAGACTGTGTCAGCCAAATGCATATATGTTCTGGTTATCCCAGCACAGCATCTGATGGCTGTGCAAAAGTGAACTTAGTGATTTTCAGATTTACTCTGGGCTTTTACATGAGGCAGAGGAAGGAGAACCCAGAAATGGGGTCTGGCTGTGGGTTCAGCTGTAGCTTTCCTTCGTGATGCTGGGTCACTCTTCTGTCCTTAAGTAGACTGTCGGTCTTTCACTGTGAAGTGGAGATTTTAATGCTGCTACCTTGCAGGGAAGGAATGAAAATGCTTTGAGATAGTTTTCTGTGTTCTGGATGGAAAACATTATTACTGCAGAATAACTGCATTTTACTTGGTTAATGTGAAGAACAAATCCACAGTAAAAATGGGTCAGTTTACGTTTATTTGCAGTCAACAAGCAAGTACCCATGCCTTGATCTAACTGCCAGTAAAGTTGCTGAGTTGCTTAAAAGTGGACCTTGATCCTTGGAAATGCTGTTTCTCTTTAGAAAGAGTTGGGTAATTGGAACTGATGCATGCATTTCACCAAATGTGGTCAGAAATTCACAAAGTTGACCTGTTCGTATGCTGGAAAACATACTGTCTGTCTGGTATGTACTAAAAGCACACACTCACAGGCAAAGAAAGCAATGTGTACGTGTCATGCAAGAAATGACAGGAACAGTACAGCCCTTGTGAAAACTGAAAGAACCTATCCCCTGACTGTATTGTCTTAACTTTCTATGCTGTTCATGCTCCCAGATGTATGGAACGAGCTCTGCTAGGTTTTGGGTGTTCTCTTTGAGGCTGCTGGTGTTAGAGGTGTTTAAGCATACAGGGCAGATAGAGTGACGGTTAATTACAGATGAAGAAAATATGTGTAGTAGTTAAAATGTGTATTTTTCAATGGTTCCTCTTATCACATAAATAATTCTGGGTTTGTTTAAATGAGAATACCAAAGGAATGTTCAAAACCTGCTTTTTAGACCTCTCAGAAAAGTTCTCTTGGAAGAATTGATCTGGAGAGGCTGACCAAACAGATGGTGGTCTGAAAATAAGCACCAGAGGAATTATAGTGTAAAGAAATCTGGAAATGTGTTTGTGCCACAAATCTTCTACCAATTTTTCATACTACCGGAATAATTGTTTAAAACTCTGCACCTTAAATCTTGATTGCCTTGAAGGCACTAGGTGTTTTGCTTTTTTTTGCTTTTTCTACACTTGAAATTTAGAAGCATAAAAAGATACGAAAAAAGGAGTGAGAAAAATGAATATGCAATGATTTATTCAAAATCTTACATTTGAAACCTGTTCAATAAAATATAAAAAAAATTACACTTTCGTAATTAATGAATGACCTTTCCTTCCTGGCCCCTGCTTTTAGTTGTTTGCAACGAATGAAAAAAAGAGCAAATCACTTGATATTAGTCAAGCCAACACAACAGTTTCCATAAAACCCATTGCCAAACTGATTAGATTTGCAATTTGCTCACTAAGCCTGCCTGGTCATGGCAGCATCATGTAATGAATCTTTTCATTGAATAAAACTGGAATTGCAGAGGAACTCTTTTTTTTGTATGAATATATCTGTAGTGCTTGTTTAAACATGAAATTGGTCCTGATTAACTCCATGTGTATGCAGTCTTATTCCGGAATAAAAAAAAAATCTTCTTCCTTTTAAGCTTAGCTTTGTTGTTTAATAATTAAACAGAAGCAGTTAATTGGAAATTACTGCATGCATAGACAATCCTCAGTCTTTTTCCTTTGGTGGATGTACACATTTTGTGGTTCGATAAATAACTGGTATTTTTAAAAATTCTTCCTTGAATAACAGATTTTCTTAATTTGTTGATTTTTTCTTAATTTCTTAATTTGTTGGACTAAATGAGAGCGTGAAAGTTTTTGCATATAAAATAGCACCATGGGTAGATTGACATGGTGGCAAAAGATTCCTTTGTTTCTGTTTTGTAATGTTTCTGTTTAGTAACTTATGAAGCTCCAGAAACTGAAGGTTGCATTGCTCAGCAGGGAGTTTGAGAACTACAGCGTGTCCTCAACCTTCACATAACTGCTGTTCACACACAGGTAAAGCAGGGAAAGAACGACCCCATTTTCACTAAGACAGTAGACCAAATCTGAATGGACTGAGCTTTCACAGACTTTATTTAGGATTTTTCTACAGTCTTTGAATAATTGAAATTTGCAACATCAGAGAGCATGTTACTAACTGAGACTTAACATAACAAAAATTTGATTTATTCGATTCATTGTTCATGTTCATTATGTATGGCTTTAAAAGACTAAGATTAATAAAAACTAGATATTGTTCAGAAAAGCATTTTAAAATGGTGATCCAAAGGAAGTAAAAAATAAAAATAAAAGGACTGCCGTGTTCAGTTCCAGCTGATTGTTCAGATTGTTCATCAGAAATCAGGGTGTTAATCTAAAGAGAAAAGTAAATACATTTGTTAGATTTTTTACTTAAGTCTTTTTTAATTAGTAAAGAAAGTAGAGGCTACAGCTCTAGATCTTATCCAGAGAAGCAGCCTCTCTTGGCTTTGCCTCCAACGGTCTGAAAGCCGTGTTTGAACATGTCTTGAACACCGCTCCTGATGAGTCAGTGGCAGATGCAGTTTGGTTGGCACATGTGAATGTGGTGGCTGTATAACCAAAACTGTTATATTGTTGCAGACAGGAAAAAAATATATATATAAAATTGATTCTCTTTTTTTAAAAAGTCAGATTTCTGATCACAATCTCAAACTGATGAGATGCATTTTTTCCCCCTTTCTTTTCCATGGTTCTTAACAACCACTGGAAACCTGTGTGCAAACTCTGACTGGGCTTGACCTCCTGTGTGGATGCTGAGCAGCCAGCTGGCTGCCCTCACAGCTGGGTCTGATCCAGGACCTGATGGGGAGCAGGTGTAACAAGTGTGGTAATGAACAAGCAGCTGCTTCCACCAGTTTGGTGCAAGGGGTCTCAGCTACACAGTGCTATTACAATAGGCTGGAGAGTGACCTAGAGACCAGATACCTCAAGTGACTGTAATTCCTGGTCTTGCCCTTTGCAGACTTTGTCCAAGGCCGTGCCCTGTGTGTCTAGCACCCAGTGCAGCTCTTGGAGGTAGGTGCTATCAAGGTTGGGCGGAGTTGTGCTTTGGGTGATGGCCAAAGACCCTTTAGTCAGAGTCTGTGTATGCTAAGAGAACAAAAGTGTTTTGTCCTGAGTAATGATTTTTTAAATTATTTTTTTGGCTCTCAATGGGGTTAAAATGGGTCCCATGAAGACTCATTTTACTTCCTGAGTTCCTGTGGAGAGTCTCCAGGGAGGTCCTGTGGATATCTTGTTAGTAAAGCTTCTATTTTCCTCCTCAAGGGGGCCCATGTTGTGTATAAGGATGTTTAAGCATAGGCTGCCCTTACGCTGCCATGTAAGCCCCCCCCCCCAACGTGGCCAATGAATTAAAATACAGGGATATGTTCAAGATGACTGTGGCTTTATGCTTCAGTTATCAGTAATTTTGAAGGAACATTCTTAATTCTTTCCACAGCAATCCAAACTATGGTTATTTAATTCCCATTTGTCACCAGGATTTCTCTGATCTCTGCCTAGCTATGGGCAGAAGGTTCCTCTTGGTATGTTTACAAAGATGTTTACTCTCCAAACAGTTCGGGCTGGTCATACTGAAACTACTTAAGGAATGTACCTGACAACTTGGGTGGAAAAATACTCTCTTCTAGTAAAAGGCTTAAAGACCCGCTATGTAATGCAGGTTGCAGTGTTAGCCAAAATTCGGGGTCTGGACAGAATTTTTTCCTTTGACTCACTTATTTGTGTAACACTTCATTTACTATTTTACTATTTATAAACTTAACCTTAGAACCGTGACACAATGATAAAAGTCCAGATTAAAAAACTTTAAATAGGAAATATGTCAAATTCTAAACAATTTATCTACGGAGGCAGTATATTTTCATTTTGCAAACAAGTAAAGAATGGCAAAATTATGTCTATAGTTGTTTTAGACATTGAAAAAAATACAAGTTTTAAAAACATAGCACATCTTAATCAGGAATTGATGTTCATCTGATTTTAAAAAAGTAAAAAAAAAAATGTATATTAAGAATCTTTTTAGAAAGATTGTCTCAATTTCTTCTTTTACTATCTTCAGTTACCAATAGAAAATATGATGTGAATCAGTTCTGTACAATTGCTAATACCAAGTGTGTAAATATAACTACTTAAATATTCTGGTTTTTAGACTACTCGAGAAAAACATTCTGTTTATATGGTATTGAGTATTTTATCTCCCGTACTGCTGTAAGCACCTTTATCTCCTGCACTGCTGTTTGCTAGTCCTAACATCATTGTTAACACAGAACCATAACAGCCATAGAGGATATATGAGCAAAAATAGCCTGGCTGCATAAAAATTCAAGTGTTTACTGTAGCTGTTGAGATGCATCCGTTCAGTAAAGGTAAATAATTTGGAGAACAGAGTGGTTTTACACAGTGTGTGTGTACTGCATGCAGGAGAAATCATCCAGAAGGTTGATTCAGGCTATTAACTCTTAAATCTAGTTTCAGTTTCCAAACTGAAACAACTTTATAGCTTTAGAACTTGCACAATAAACCAAACCTCTTTGGTCTGTATCAATTTTTCTTGTCTGGAATTACATCAATTATAAAATCAAGCATTTTTTTATAATATGTGAAGGGGATGTTTACATATTGTTTTTTTCAGGACCATTTGATGTGCTGCATTAAAGCTTCACAGCTGAGATTCCACAAGTTCTGTTTTTCTTTGCGTAACATGTGTTGTTCATATAAATGATAAAAGTTCAGAAATATAAAGCATTTTTCCTTGCCCTCCTTTTAGGGAAAGCCTAAAATGTCTTGCCAAGCACCAGTTTTTCCATCCCACCTCTATTTTCCAGAAAATATTTTTTTTTCCTTTTTAATTAACTACACAATTGTATGGAGGAGGAAAGTATTGCTGGCACTAAGGCTAGCTCAATATGTAGGCACAGCAGGAGACCACCTTTGGCTGTGTATCAACCCACCATTAATAAGCAGGCAGCTTGAAAACTTGGCTACAGCAAAGCAGTTGTTATATATAATATAGATAATAAAGATAGCTACTCAGCTTTGATCTGGCCATTGCCTTTCTTAGAATTGCTATGTTACGCATAGCAGCGTGGTCATGTTTAATTGGTCATCATGCCTAATGTTGGTCCCCCTTTATCCAGAGATGGCATGAAGGAATTGCTGAGGTATGTGTTAATTATCTATAATCCACAGCATTTTTTTTTGAGGAAGGGCAAAGGAAGGAAATAGACATTTTTCAAACATTTTTTCCTCTCCTCACATGCAGCAAATTAAAATAGTACAAAATGATGAGATCCAAGGTAACTCTAAGCTGTTTGTGCGCACTTCTGCTCCACCCTTTATGCAGTCTATTTTTGTTGTTCCTGCTGTGGTCACTTGAGACAGGCTTTAATACAACTATGTCTTGGAATGCGTGTTACTGCATCTGGAGATGAGAAAGACATTGCTGAAGGGAAACATCTATGGGTAACAACAAACAGGTAAAACATGCCCAGGCAGCGCTGGTGGGAGGGAGAGGCAGATGTCAGATGAACCTAATGTGCCAAAGTAATTCATGTGGCTCAGGATACAGCGTGGAAGTACTGTGACTCCTAACAGGAGTTACTAAGTACAAGTATTGCTTTTACAGTTACTGTAAGAGCATTATAGCATGCGAGTTTAAATGGTCCTGAAGGGCACATTGCTAAGATTTTGGTACAGACATCAACACTGTTTTAAAAAGACTTGTTTTCAAATCTTTACTAATTACTGTGAAATACACGGATTTGAGTAAGCCTACTTTATTGTAATTAGACTGGGACCCTTCCCTCTATGAGCCTTCAGTGAAACTGTAGGGCAATGTTCGTGCCAGTACAGTTTTCTGCCATGGCAGTGACTGCAAAGTGATTGAACAGCGGATTAAGACTTGGAATGATTGAGGCAAGAGCAAGCCGGGAAGGTTCCTAATAGCAGTAAATATCAGGGAGCCTAATTTAACAACATGCTTTGTTTCCACATTAGATGCACATTTCTCGTGTGTTTTCTCCTCTTTTGATCAAGGGTGTTTTGGTCTTGAGCCAAAGACTTGTCTATACATGGAGTTATCCTAGAATAATTACTTTGGAAAAAGTAGCCTGGATTAACTCCCTGGGAGCATGGTATTGTTCCAGAAGAAATTATTTGGAGTATTATCATGTGTGAGGGCTCAAATCTCTATTATTATTTCTATTATTATTTTTCTGGAATCTTGTGGGGAAAAAAGCTTCCCTTCTCCTGTCTCAGATGCTGGTGGAAAAAAAGTATTGTCATGTTGCTTGACAGGTGAAAGGTTTCCAAGACCTTGTGTTCACTTCCCTAAACCAGAGCCCTAAAACAAGACTAGGCTAACAGCTTGAACCCCTCTCCTGGGTGGATGAAGTGCACTGAGGTACACCTGCACTTTTGAGTTAGTGAGGTTACTCTTTTGGAACTACGGCTGAAAGCATGAGCTAAAATAGGGGATACTAAACCACGTACTGTTTTCAAACACTTGAAGCGTAAGGGTAAGGTACCCGTTTAAGGACAGGAAAGGCAGTGAAGGAATGAGGTTTAAAGCAGCGTGTTCCCACGTGCTGTCTAAAGAGTCTGGCAAACACAGGTACAAAGTCGCTGACTGTTTTTCCCTCGTGCTGTGCCCTTTGGGGACCGCAGACCGCAGCGCTGTCGGGCGGCCCCTTGGGGAAGGCGGGCTGCAGGTGCTCACCGCCCGGCCCCTTTGCTCGTAGCCGCCGGGGCCCGCTTTTCTTTTCCGTCCCAACCTCCCAGAAGCAGGGGCTGGGGGCGAGGGAGGCGGGGCGGCGCCCTCGGCTGGGCCGTGCCGTGCCGTGCCATGCCCTGCGGGGCGGGGGCCGGCGGACATTTTGTGCCGCCCCCGCTGCGGAGGCGCGGGGCTGCTCGGCGGGAGCCGCCGCTCGGGGGCCGGGCGGGGCGGGGCGGGCTCCGTGCGGTGGGGCGCAGCGGGGGAGCGGCGGCGCTCGGCGGATCGGCGGCGGCTTTCCCGTGCCCGGCAGGCGCAGATGGCGGCCGCGCTCCTCTTGTACCTGCCCCTCCTGCCGGGGCTGGCCGGCGCCTTCAACCTGGACACAGAGCGCGTGATCGTGCGGCGCGGCGAGCCGGGCAGCCTCTTCGGCTTCTCCCTAGCCATGCACCGGCAGCTGCAGCCGCAGGAGAGACGGCTGTAAGTGCTCCCGCCGGGTCCGCGTCCCTTCCGCCGCCGGAGCGCTACCCGGCACACAGCCCCCGCCCGGCGGCACGCGGGGGGCTTCGGGGGAGGGACGGGGGACACGGGCGGCACCTGCCGCCGAGCGCCCGGGGGCAGCGAGGGGCCGCCCGGCCGCCCCGGGGGGGGCTCGGCGGGGCAGAGGAGCAAAAATCCCGGCGAGGACCGCGCGCGGCGGCGGCTGTGCCCCGGGCCCGGGCGGATCTCGGCCTCGGCCGCCCAGTGCAGCGCGGGCGCCCCCGCTGCGGAGCGGGCAGGTGGGAGGCGGAGCGGGGGGGCGCAAACCGCTGCTGGCGGGGCGAGGGGAGAGCCGGGAGCCCCTCTGCGAAACGCAGAAAGCAGAGCAAGGCTTCTTTGTGCGTCCTCGGGAGAACTGAGGGTTCCTTGCTTTCCGTGGGTGTAGCTGATTAGTCTTGTCCTGTGCGGTAGTGCTGGATGGAGTGTGTCTTGTGTAAGGTATTGTTAGGAAACGAATGTCTCTTCCCCAAGTGCTTAGTTTTGATTTAAGGGAAGATGAGCCTGTTGTTGTATATCAAGTGTACGGGAGAAGGAAGTTGGGAAGAAATCGTATCCTCGATAAAGTTAACAGATAAACGTTGTTAAAAGTTCTTTGGACCTGTTTTGCTCAGGCTCACGTTTTGTATGATTTCGTAGAAATTACAGTGTGTAAAGGAGTATAAATCACAGGTTCCATCTTCTGTCTGGTATGCAATGTGACCCAATTGTATAGCCTGAAGAATCAAACACGGATCTGAGTTTCTTTCTAGAGGCCCTTGACTTAATTCTTGGCAGGATTACGTGTGCATTGGTCTCACTTAGTTCTACTAAGAAAGCAGTGCCTGAAGGTTATTAGTTGGCCATTATGTTGTCAAATGCTGATAGAATGAGTGCGTCAGACTATGCAGAGATGGAAAGCCAATTAGTCAGTAGAAATACAAGAGCAGTCACAGTATTCAAACTGGTTTGTAGTGTTTGACTGAAATGCCTCAGAGATTGTTAGCATGAAAGTTGTGTATTGTATGTACAGTGAGTGCTTCCTCAGGCAGTCCAAGTCTGAGTACAGAGCAGAGCCAGATGCTAACTGTGTTGGCATGGCTTTCTGAATCCAGGCTTTCATGAGAAGCAGGGGTCTCAAATAGAGGAAAAACCAGACTAGAGAAAGTGTTTTATGATGCATGGTTCTTAGTATGAGATGTCTTGGCTATTTTTTTAAAATTTCTTCTGCGTATTTTAACATAAAGCATTTGAGTGCTGCCCCATGTAGCTGCTTGGAAAACCTGCGTTCAGTTCTTTTACGTAGCACAGCCACGCCACAGTCACTTTGAGCATCATTTTTCTGGAGTAGGGGTAGTAGTAATGCGGCTGAAAAAGATACTAAATGTGCTGGACTGTTACTATCTTTTGTATGGATATAGGCACGTTAAGCTCACTTTGTTACATCTTGTGAAATAAAATGGGAGTTTTAATGGAGAAACTTGAAGTGAAGGCTCCCATATTAGGCTGCATGTTTGTAAATGATGACATGATTTACAAATGAGTGACACTAATATTAAACAATTTGTTTGGCATGTTCCACAGATACTAGTTTCTAAATAGCTTGGCTGTTTATAGGTGGAACAAGCTGTCTGCTCTCCAGGTATTTGGTGAAGTTATGAGAATGGAGATCATGTTGAGGTCTCATACTCAGAAAAGTGCGTAGTCCCTGTATGCTGCCCATTATCTGTAACTAGAGGAACTCTCTCAAGACTGATAGAAGTAATTTCACCATGACATCTCACCAAGGACCGGCTAACTTTAAAGCTCAGTTACAGTTTGAGTGCAGACACTTAAGTGGTTGCTAGAATACCCGAAACCCATTTCATCATTGAAACTTGATTGCAAGTGATACTCGGGTTCTCATGTGGAAGGGAACCCCAGTCCCCCCCAGAAAACCACCCTGCCAACCCCAACTTTATGAAATTAGACACAGGTTATAACTGATATGTGCACAATCAGTAAGTCCTTGGGAAAACAAAGGAGAAAAGGTGAAATATGTGATTCTGTTCAAGGAATGTTTTAGTCAGTGACGTGGAACAAGATTTGGTAAAACAAGCTGAATGATCCTTAATTTGTCTCTTGCCTCACTGAAGTGATTCTTAAGTGAGATGGTTCTCTCCTCCTGCCTCGACTGGATAATTCAGTGTTAAGCATTATGAAACTGCTTGGTAAGGATGAGGGTGGAGAATGCCGAGGAAGTGTGACAAATAAAGGTACAGCCGAAATAGCCTGTTATTAAACATACTTGCTTTTGATCACCTTTTTTTCTTAAGTCATGGGAGACTACAGATTACATATTAACTTTGAATGGTAATTTTTGTATTTGTCAGTGTTAGATACTAATGCTGTGTTTGCTAATGAGTAATTGCTTAACTCCCTACAGCATGGGTAGATGAATTCTTGAGAACCGCTTTGAATTTACTTGTAAATGGTACTTTGTATGAGATTGCGGATTGGTAACAGGATTTTGTTTTTCTGTGTGAATGTTTTCAGATGAGAAAAGTTGGCAAGTTCATCAGTTGAAGAGGAGAAAAACTTTATTAATTCATAGTAACTGAAAGTGGACTGCTAATGGCATGTGGGTGTGGAAGAGAGCTGAATGCAATCTTAATATGCTTTTGGGGGACCATTAACATTACTGTTTGAGGGACTGAGGGCAGCCTGCCTGGCTTTCTGTGCGTAGTTCTGGTCCACTGTCAAACGCGATGAATCCGGTAGCAGAAAAGGCTATGGAGGTTTAAGGAGCTAATGGAGCTCTAAGAAAGCTGGGCTCCTTGCATGAGATTTGTCATATTGACATATTAAAAACAGAACAAAATATGGGAGTTCTGCTTTTGAGGGGTGGTAGTGACACAGCGGTGTCTTACGGTCTGCAAACTGGAAGGAGGTTTGTAACTTGGAGGGGCCTGAGACTCGGGGACGGTGTAGCCATAAGAGTAATATGGTTCAAGCTTAAGCAGTTCTGTGATGAAGAATGTGAGGGTATCGAGCATCGATAAACTATACTTAGTATATATGTTAGCTACCATATATATATGTATATACCATGTATATGTATATATAAAGATTGTGTGTGCATACATATACCATTTAAGATATCCCACAGGTCTTTTTCAGTCCTTTTTGGTTATAATCACAGTGATGTAAGAAGATCTCTTGAATTTGAACAAAAGCCCCATACATTTGTGTATAACTTACAATTAATTATGATATTATTTTGAATAGTATTTTGAAGCTGAATTAATGTAGGCTTCTTACTGTTTGAGGCAAAAAAGGATGAAGCTATGGTAATAGAAGTTCAGGATCTTACCAGAAGAAAAGCTGTGTGGCTGAAAGCTGTGGATAGGCACTTTATGCCAAACCTGTGCTGACCATTAGCAGCTATAAAGCCTTAAAAATTGTAGTGTCTTACTGGAATTTTTGCTCGTGGCAGGTTTTGCTGATAGTGCATATCTCCACTGTGAGCCATTATAGCAACATAAAACAAAGTTGCCTTTGGTCAGCAAGGCTGCTGACATTGCTGTACTGCTGCAGTGTATCCTCGGTGGCATTTAGCCAGTGTTTCTGTGTTGTCTGAGGGCTTGTGCTCACTTTGCTTGAGCAACAAAAGAGCTGGATTATGCCGGTCTGCAGTGGAAAATGACAGTTCCTGCTTGCAGATCTATTGTAGAGTAATTCAAAGTTCAGGTGAACTGAATTAATCATGCTGTGTATATTTGCATCTTCAGGATTTAAAGGCCTTAATAGCGCTGGTCTTTAGAGCTTCTGTTTATACAAAAAAAAAATGCTTTATTATTGAACTTGAAGATTTATTATTGAAGAAATAAAGCTTTTTTCCTGTGCTAAGTTTGAGTTATTCTGTGGGTTATCTGTGGCAGAGATACAGCTGACAGGTTTTGTGGTCAGGTTTACAAACGATTGGAGACTATGATGTAATTTTCACTGTCTGGCAGCAGGTCTGGCCTTTGTCTTGCCTGTGGCGGGGCAGAGCTGTGGGGCACAGAAGTGCATGGCACGGCAAGGAGCTCCCCACAGAGGCTGCCCTACAGAGGCTTTGCCCTTCCAGCACAGCTGTTCAGAGAGGGCAGGTTGCCCTAGTCAAGGAATTTCCTTTGCTTCTGTGGCAAAACCCTTTTCCTGAACAGCAGAAGCGAGCTTTATGCAAGTTGTGTTTATAGGATATTGTGGTCTGTATGGTTATGTTATTTCCAGTGGTTTTTGTTTGTTTTCTGTTGTCCCCCACCTGGTGTGGTAGGTGGACGTGAGGCTTTGCTAGCACAACTGTGGTACAAACAGGGCCCACGCTGGGAAGTTGTGCTCGTGTAGCTGCGTTCATACGTCCTGCCTGCAAGGCACGGGTCACAGCAAAAATGTGCTTCTGCCACAGTTCAGTCCAGGTGGCTCTGAAAAGGCTGTGTCGGGGAAGATAAGCCACAATACAGTCCTTTTCCGTCAGCTGTGTGCATTGGCAGATTCAACTTCTCTGCAGTGTTGACTGGCATGACAGATGTTCATAGCGTAGAGCCAGCCTTCCTATGTGGTAAATGGCAAACCTCTTTTCCCAGTCCTCTGTCCCTTTGAGAAATTTGTTTTTTTTGGGAGGTCATATACCTCTTGAAAAACAACATTTTTTTTTTTTATGGTCACCTAGAGGTGCATGATCTAACTCAGCTCTGTGGTAGATACTTCTGTTACGTTGATACTATTAAGAATTAGCAAAATAGTAATTAATTGCTCTGTAAGTGTAAGCCTTCCGTGAGTCAGGACTGTAGCATATGACTTTTGTCTGCACTGATAAATAACCTTCTGTTCGGACTCCAGCTTTGAGAAACAGCCCAGGCAATCAGCTTCAATTAAAGCTCATAAAACTGTTACGGTCTTCCTGTTAGATGCAAGTACCTGGTACAACTCCTTGGTTTCATAGCTTTAAGTTTTTGCCTTTGCTGAGACTGATGAATCAGTTTCTAATGTAAGAGGTACTGTCTATTTGGTTTGGTGGGGTTGCTCAAGCATAAAATATGTAGGGTAGAGGTGATGACAGGCTTAGAAGCATTTTGATTTATACTTTTCTTATTTTTAAGTATCTCAGTAAGTGTGAATGGGGTGAATGTGAATCTGTGAAAGCACAAATTAATGTCTCTTCAGGCTGTGTGTTTGGAAGGAGAAGAGCATTCTGTAAGCTGCCACTCAGTGTCAAATGCAGACCTGCCAAGCCCTTGCAAGAACATTAAAATAGAAGTAATGGCTCAATTAACCAAAATCACTTTAAGCTCCTCTGGTCCAAGTCTGTTGTACTCGACCCCTTCTCAGAGGATTGAATATACCAAGTAGTTCATATTAAATAATTTTAAGGTATAAGTCAACCCTGATGAACACAGCATACGCTAGCACAGAGAGCTCTCTCTTGCAGCCAAAGTATCAGATACATCGCAGGAACAGGATTGAAAAATTAATCTTACGTCTTCTAAAACTAGCAAGGTTAGACTTGTACTGTACAACACAGTACGAGCAGGGGCAGACCTTGATCTTGGGAAGGAGGAGAAGGCTTTTCTCTTCGCTAATCTGAATGAAAACTAATGAGCTGCACAACATGAGAGTTAAGGACAAAGAAAAGCATTCTCCTTGACAAGTTGTCTTGTTCTTGAGCAGAGGCTGAGGCTCCGGACAATACTGCTTAATTATGTCTGAAAAATGGGCAGAAAAGTGCTGGGAGAGGGCTCGCAGTTAGAAAAACTTCCTACTCTTCCCGTGCTTTTCAGGCTAAGCTCAAAGTAGACATGTCTGTTTGTGCACATCTGACTTGTCTTCAGTGAAACTGTCCATGAAATATTCCATTGTGAAAAGGAGTTGTAAAACTTCACGTTGTTTGTTGTAAATATGGCGTGTGGAGGAGAATTCATCATATCTGGCATACAGGTCAGCTTGAGTACAGCAATGAATGGGCTGAAATGTATTTTAATATTTGTCTCTAAAACCGGAGGTGGGAGTGAGGTGGAGAAGCATTTTTGCTGCAGTTCCCTCCATCCGCCTGGGGCCTGCAGCGAGGCGCGGGGTGCCAGGGCACGCATGCTGCCTGCCTGCTCTGCCCTGCTTGCCAGCTGCTGGCTGACGCTGGGCGAAGAATCGAGGCTCTGTGCAGCGCTGGCATCTTGAAGCCTTCAGCTGGCAAACAGCTGCTTGAAGCTCGTTGCTGTCCTGGTCTTACTGATTGACTGGCACGAGAACATTTCTGGTGCTCTTCAGACTTAAAACGTGACCCCTCTGGCTACAGAAGGGTAGGAAGCAAGGGAGACAGAATGTTGACCAAGATGGAGGGTGTAGGAGGGTGCCATTCAAATATCTGAAGTATGTAGCATGCGTGACACACGGCTTGTCTTTCTGTGTGCTGCTCTGTTCTAGGACATCAGGGGTTGGAGCAGGCTTCCCAGGAGTCCTTCTGCAACAGGCGCATTTAAGTGAGCACTGTGTAGTTACATTAGCTGTGAGCTGGAAGCTTGAAATACAGCTTTTTTTTTTTTTTTTTTGAAGATGTAGTTTTCCTTTGGTATCTGTTTTAATTTTCCAAGGTTTATGAGGTCTGGAGAGCAGCAAAGAGCTTTTAAGCAGTTGTGCACAGAGATGAAGTGTACTGGGAGTGTCAGGCACAGAGAGGCAGCTGTGCCAGAATGACTGTCAGAAGATATGCTATAATTTCTGTATCAATTTCACTCTTGTGCTAACTAATTTGATGGTGAGTAAGACTCCTTCAGCTGTCAAATACTTTAAGAATAAGCCACAAGGCAACCCTCCCATCATCAGGAATGGATCTGTCTTCATCCTGATGTGGGATTGTATGTACTGTATTGTCTGGTGTTAAAAGTAATTCATCTGTGTAGTCCTAATTCATCCCCTTTTTGTTACAGTCCACTAGAAGAAATGTCTTGTACCTTGGAAGGAGGGAATAAATAGTCTGTGTTGCAACTACCTTGGAAACATTGGCCAACCACATCAGTCTGTACCTGGACTATTGGATGGAGCTGATCTGTAACTGTACAAGACAAATGTAAATCTTTGTAGTGTAACTATCGAATTGATTACATTTAATTAACCAATTTTTATTATCTAAGATTCTTAGAAGTCTCTTTTCTGTCAGCTGCCCTTTAATAAATATTCTGCAGCTGTATAAACTTTTTCATCCAAAAATCTCTATGCAGTTTATAGTGTTGTTTATTGTTTCTTTTTCTTTAACTGTGAAATAGGAATCATAGAATATCTGGGTTGGAAGGGACCCACAAGGATCATTGAGTCCAACTCCTGGGTCCCCAAAGGACACCCCCCTCTCCCAAATATATATATATGTATATATATATTAAAAATCAGATCATGTGTCTGAGAGTGCTGTCCAAACGATTCTTGAACTCTGGCAGGCTCAGTGGCATGACCACTTCCCTGGGGAGCCTCTTCCAGTGCCCGACCACCCTCTCCTTGAAGAACCTTTTCCTGATATCCAGGAATAAAGAGGATGACTAAATCATTGTTACAGCACAAGCTAAGACAAGTGCAATTTTCTTTGTAGTATGTTTTACTAATGCTGCTACTGTTAATTTGCAAATAACAAAGATAAACTTACGCAGAATTAAGACAGGTAGCTTGCCTCCTCATAAATGTTTTTTCTCGAATGATAGCAAGCAGAGAATAATGGTTTTACCAATCCATTTCGTTGCTGTCTGGATTCTCCACAAAGTAAAACAGAACATTTCCCAAATTAGTGTATTGGGTTGCCTGGCATATTACAGCAGCAAATTGTCAACAGCCAGAATGGGCTGTCCTTCTCTGTTGAACTCTACCTAAAACCCTTTCCTCATGTGTCAATTTTGTAAGGAATGTAATGTCATAAATTTTTCTTAAAAAATACCTCATTCCTTTCAGAAGAACTCCAGTTAAAATCAGCTGTTGTTTGAATGTTTAGAAGACAGCCTGGGATGGATGGATCATTCTAGTTGTAACTGTAAGAATACCACATACATAGAAAGGACAAGACCGAGATTAGGCTATCAGGCAAATGCCTGTTTAAAAACAAGCAAAAATCTGTATTATTGAATGAGTACATGGTGGTCTGTACTGTGAAATGTAGCTATAAAATTAACACCTCATAGTGGTATTTAGCAATGGTAGGTTACGGTAAAAGACAGGAATATTTGAAAAAAGTATACAAAATGGTCTGGAAGTATTTATTAGTATTATATATTGTTGACTGAGATATATAAAATCAAGTTGCTGCTTTGAAAGTAATGTCAGGAGAATAATAACCTAGAAAACCAAAAGTGAATGCGGGGAAAGAAGTTCTAGTTCCTTTTTTAAGAGAATTAATATATTAAACATAAGTGAACTGAAACATAGGTTAATAAAGCTCCCTTTGTGACTTTAGCATCAAATATACTGTATTCTTTTATCCTTAGCATTAAGATACCTAGAGTATTGCGTGTGTTAGGACTATTTTGAGAATTCCAAAGCTATTGCATTGGGGAAAAAAAAAGAGCTGTAGTTACCTTCTTTTAGATCAGGCCAGATGTATTCCCCTGTGAAGAACCAGAGAGTAGATTTTGTATGGCTTTGAAATGATAGTAGAGGGTATAAAATACTGGTTCTCAAATTATGATTTTTTGGGAGCATTTGCTAGTATGGCCTGGCTGTGTTTGGCTCTGTTGGAGTGTTGGCTGTTTTTCTCGTTTCCTGATACAGAACTGTATCTAAAAATGTCATTTCCTAGTATTGATTTCCTTTAAGCAGTTGTAATAATGTGCGTGAGGATGTTATGACTGTGTTTGGAAGGGAGAAGTTCCCCAGGGTCATGCATAGAAGCAAGAGTGGTTCACGGGATGCTCCCTGTCTAGATGCAATCTACAGCATAAAAATGTTCTCGAGCCCCTCCAGGGTAACATCTATGGATACTACGCTGGATTTTGCTGTCAGCTAGTGTGAGCTTCTACGTTACTTTTCAGCTGTTTTCATCTTTGCATTTGTTTTCTCCTTTCAAAGATCCTTGTGGATCCTTGAGACACAAGGAAAAGCAAATAGGAACTATTAGCATTTTTATTAATTGAGTTTGCTGACATAGTCTGATAGTGTCCATAGGAATGACAGAATTTCTGACAGACGCTTACCATTATTTCCTTTTCAATGAAGATTGCCAATGCAATTTTTCAAATGGAGATGTGTTTAGCTTCTGCCTGGTTCAGTTGGCATTGATATCCTCCTCAAAAGTAGGCCTATAAAATAGGTCTTTAAGAGATAAAGTAGAACAAGATTGAAAATACACAGGGAACAACTGGTGCCTGTAATGCCTGTGGTTGTTTGCTCAGCAGCACATGCCCAGGTCAAAGGTCTGAGGGAAATGCATGTTCATCCTGGAAGTGCTCAAAAGTGGCAGCCAGCTGTTGCTGATAGCAAGCGTGTTGTCCTCATGTGTAGTTGAATTTTCTGGGTCCCTCTTTTCTTGTAGCTCTTTTCGCATTACTTTTGTAAGGGCATCATAAGGACTAGTCAGTCTTGCACTTTGTTATCAGTGCTGCTGAAACTGCGTAGTGTTTAAATCTGCTGGTGTTCTCTGGGCTGTGCTTAGCAGCGTGCATGAAAACAGATCGTATTTAATTGACCACGTTTGTTTAGTGTGAAACAACTTTAAGTGGAAACCACGTTACTTTCTTGGCTAAGATGCTAAAATAAATTTGCTATGTATTTCTTATTTTTTCATATGCAACCAACTGTTGTAGGAGCTACTAACAATCTGGCATAATTGTGCAAGTCCATGTAAACTCTTCATCCTCATCTTCAAAGTCAGCTTATTTTTCTGATAGAGAAATGTTTGATAATTATGTAGTCTGGCCCCAGAATATTGCTGAAGAGTTAGGCTTCTTCTCTCTTCTCAGCCGTACTGTATTCCTGCATGTCCTGGAAAAATCCTCTCTAGATGTCGGGTCAGATCCAGTCCGAGTAATAGCTGAAATACTGTTTGCACAACTTTCTGCCTGCAGGAAAATAGGGTGTTAAAAATTCCTGAAAGAAATAATTATTCCTCAAGTGAGAAAGTGGGAAGTTGTGGAGGATAGGAAAAAAAAATATATGGGTAAGAGGAGGCATGTAAAACTTAGGCATGTGTGCATGTGGAGGGGGAACACTATGTAGCTGTAGAGAATGCAGTGGGTTCCTTGGCATAGTCTGAAATGTAAGTTATTTTGCAAACAGAAAAATCTTGTTCTGAGATTTTGCAAGCTTGTTGAAATTCTCCCTCTTTGTACATTCCTACTCGTAGTAAAATATAACATCCTCCACAGATCTGTGTAGAGAGAAGTTTGTTGTGAACATAAGATTTATTTCTGTATTTGATCAATGGTTCAATATCTGCATGTAACATAAGAAAAAGCTGCTTAAGAGTCCCAGCTGTTGGGGCATTTCCTTTTGATGTACAACTTGGTTCTCCTACAAAAAATACCTTGTTGGATTGACATTCTTCGAAGTGATGTGAATGCCAGTGTTTTCAGTTAATTTGAAGGGGGAGGGATATGTGTCAGTCAGTACATGTGCCCAGTGACACATCTGCTTTTGTGATTAAGTTCATGGCTTGAAGAAAAGCTTACAAAATTGTTGATGCTGTTGCATGCATTTAACACAGGAGTATGATGATTTTAAGACAGAAGGGGTTATTTCAACTCTCTGCTTTAGTGTACAAGTGACTTCCAGCTGTCTTTGTGTTTGCTGGCTGTTTGTGTACTCATCCTCTGAAATACTAATTAGGGATTACGTATGGAGAAAGTACATTCCGTGTCTAGACGCATGGTTGTGCACTGTGGACAGAGCCTTTCAGCCTGCTCCCCAGGTGCGTACCTCTGGTGTCTTGGGCTTATTTTGGCAGCTGGGACAGCACAGTGCAACTCAGGGCACAGCTTCTGGACTTGGTCTCGCATGGATGAGCTTGGTACATGTTAGCTGAACGAAGAGAAGAACTTTGTCAGATGGCGAATCTGCCAGCATCGCATATCGCCATTTCTGTGGTTGTGTATCTAGTGCAAGAGGTTTATGTCTGTCTTGCTCCCCCATCTATGACTAAGGGGGAGAGCAGGGGGAAGGTGGAGGAAAGGGAGCAGTGTCTCACAAAGTGGATGGACTGATGAAGGAACGATGGCTTCTGTGAGCTTGGGAAATAGCTGCTTTTCATGTTACAGAGGGCCGTGGAGAGTAGTAGCTGCAGCCCATGGATTCTAGCATGAGATGTCCATCCCTCTTACTGTACTTCCTTCATGCCTTTTAATGGTTTCATTGTGGTCTTATATGAAACTGATATACTTCACTCAGTGAGATAAATAGAGGAATGACATTTCAACCCAAATACTTATTCTGCGCTGCATTAAAGCTGCATTTTTTTAAATGGCTTTTGGCATGTTGATAAACAGTATATGCCTGTTACGGTTGTTACCTCTCTAACAAACACTGCCTTCAAAGGCTGACTGGGAGCACTGCTCTTTCAGATTGCTCTTTGGGAAAAAAAAAAAGTCTGAGCAATTGTTTCTATATTCATGTTCATTGTCTAAAACACGTACCTAGCAAATGATGTGATACTCCTTGTATTTCTTTGAAGTTCAAATGGAGGTGGTATATATTGTGAGAGTACTAAGACAAGTCCTACAAATGAGATGAAGCGTAAATCTGAACTCTAAAATTTTACATCGTATGAATGGCCAGCAGCCCAGTTATAGAAGATAGTAATTCCTGAGTACCAGAGCCTGTAGAGTGAGCATGCCTGGTGGCAGCAGCCACTTCTTTACCAGCCTGTTTTGCTGGAGGAGCTCAGGCAATGCTGGACCAGAAGCCCTTTTTTTGGGTGGTAGCTGACACAAGAGCCAGATTCCAGTGTGGGGAAGGTGTGTGAAACAGCAGCGAGCAGCAGGGATGGAAAATTGACTCTGAATGTGCTTGCATTAGCTGGGACGGCTGGGTTACTACTGCTTTCTTGTAGCCACTCTTGCTAGCTTGTCTTTCTGCTGTTGCACCTCAGTGCACTGTAGCTGCTTGCAGACAATGGTGGGATTTACATGGATTTGCACCTGATGTGGACAGGGTGGCTGGGAGCAATGGCTGGGCTGGGAGCTGAGTGCCAGGACCTTGACTCCAAGTTCATTTCCTTAAGCAGCACATTGTCACTTCTTGAGTTAAACTCCATATTACTAAGAGGATTTCATGCAGTAACAGGCAGCACCACGACGTTCCAAAATCTGGGTGAAAATCCCTTTTAACACTATGTCTTTTATAATTTTATCACAGATTAATTATAATACAATCTAATAATTTTTTTATGGTATCACTTATGGTATCAGGTCTGTTCCTAGCATGAGACATTGTTCATTCTTTCAAATCTGGGGGAAAATACAGTTTGTAAGGGAGAAATTAAAACTGTATTATTATACAGTTTTCACATGCTATTTGACATAATGAATGTGTTGCATCTCCTAGTTATAGCAAGACAGTGGTGTACAAAATGGAAAACTATTTTGAAATAGGACTTTGGAACAGAACAGACCGTTTCTTGTATTTTTTTTCTAGGGAAAAAATGCTTTCTACCAATGTAAATGAGATCCGCCAGAAAAAAAATCCATATAGACTGAGCTATTGACTGTGAGGGGAAAGTGTTTATTTTTCCATGTGACTTCAGAAAGTCACTAATTAGTGGCCTTTCCAAAACAACAGGTAGCTTTGTAGTTCCAGTTTTGCTTTGTAGCTTGCCCTGGTCCTTGTGCTGCTTTTGGCTTCTTTTCCTAGCTCCTGTCGTAATCTGCTTCCTGAAAAAGGCTGAACTAATAAAATGAAAATCACAGTCCTTTAAATGCCAAGCCTCCGGGCAACAGAGATTGATGGTGTCCTTGGCCATGGCTTTGCATTGGTAGTAGGAAAATGTAACTGTGGAGTAGCAGATTAGGAGAATCATCTGTCACTTAAAATAGCTGTTAATAGCAGCCTGGGAATGATGGGTATCTCTGTAAAAAGCATTGCGAACAAGCTCCCCACTCACACAGTTTCTGGCTGCGTTTTGCTGGGAGGGATGTTTTTTTTTTGAGAAGCCTGATCCCTTGGTTTGGCTCCAGTTCCCATTAACTGCCTGTGTATGTGGAGGGAAATCTCTGTGCTAATGAGTCCATGGTGTTCCTGTCTTGTCTGTGTTACTACTGGTAGAAGCCAGATCCAGGCACAAAGCAGAGGTGGTGCCAGCTGGATTTAAATGCAGTGTCTGTCCCATTGACCAGCTTCAGTTATGTTGAAACACTCTGTGTTTTAATGTTTCCATCCTCCTCTTTCCTAAAGTTCGAATACTGGAAATCCATCCCGTGGAAGGCACTCTAGATGTCTGCATTGAGAGCAGTGGTCTCTGCCTGGAGGTTTTAAACATTGGGTACATATCTAGGCAGTGGGACTGGTGATTTGGTAGCACAAATTTAATCCAAATATGAGTTAGTGGTTGTTGCTCTACTTTCTTTGTTTCGATCAACAGAATGAAACTCTGGGAGAGTGTGTGGGAGAGGAAAAAGGATGCAGGAGTCTATCTGTCTAGCCAGGAGTGGAAGAAGTTTCATAGCATTTAGCTTCATTGCTTTCCAGATTCGCCCCCCTTGTGTTGATGGAGTCTTTCTGAAAACACAATGAAGTGCGGAGTCTGCAGTGGCAGCATTGTTATCTGAGAATAGCAACCTTAAATTGGACATTTGTGCTCAACGAAGGTTGCAAAATTGGAAATTACTTACACCACTGACTATTTTATTCTGTCTATTTGTGGAAATGGCTAATGGTTAGTTACCCAGGAAACACTGTCAGTGATTTCTGCTCCAGTCTGTTAAAGCTCAGAGCTGGCACTATTAATGTATTGCTACTACTTTTAAAGAAAGGATGGCAAAGATGGGCTGCCTTGTTTGGGGCAGAAGACACCGCAGAAAAGAAAGGAATTTAAGGAATGAAGAAAGCTTTGGAAGATAGAGTAGCTGGGCTCAGTGTAGATCATGGTATTTTTTTGTATTTGTTTAAATCAAAATGTAACTTACTCAATGGAAGCCTCTTCCTTTGATGAACAAGATTTTCTTGCCAAAAATGTTGAAAGATGTTCTTCTTCCTTTTGACTTGTTTTCTTTTCAGTTAGTGTTTGTTTCAGAGGTATTGCAATGAATTGCTGACAGCTTTTCTTCTTTGAAGTATGTTGTGAAAACTGTACGTTGTCCTCAGGAAGTTCCAGGCTGTAAGTGAGGAAAAGAACTCCTTGCAGAGTGAGAGGAAAACTTGCAGGAGCTTGGAGGTCTTCTGCGTTGCCTTTGATATGGTTTTCTCACCTTAACTGCAGCTTTCCTTTAGGAAGCAAGGGGTGGTTTCATGGACAGTACTGGAGGGAGTTGAGATAGCTGTGAGCAGAAACTGCTCCAAGTCCCACTGCTGTTTTCATTACCCGAGAAGGATATTGCAGCCACAGCCAGCTACTACACTTCACAAGTTACCGATGAAAGCTGAGAGGACTTCGGATCTGCACCCTACTGCTTAGTATTCTGTATTGCTTGTTAAAATGGAAAGCTGTTTCTGATGTATTTTGCTTTGGATTTAATACCTCCATTGGGCTGTTTTTGGTGAAGACACAGCCGTCTCGCCCAGGTGCAAGGCAGCAGGGTGCTGTGGTGAGGTGGGGGTGCTGCTGGGGGCCGTGGTACAACGCCGGTCCCACTGCAAGGGCTCAGGCCTGTCCCGGCGGCAGGTTGTGGTTATGCAGCATCTGCACGAGGCATGCACAGCCCACCTGAGCAAAAACTGCCTCTCACTGACGTGCATTAGTTAAATTGGCATGGTGTGCAGGCCTGGAGCTCTACCTGTGCGATTATCTCAAGTTTGGCCACGAATCTGGGATTGTAACTCTGTCCCTGGCAGCCAGCAGATGCTCATAATTGTCAGTGGGACTTCAGTTATTACCACTGTCTCCATAGAGGTAATTAAGAGAAAGCAATAATTAATCTAATTCTAGCCAATAGAGCAACAGGACTGATGTATTTGGTCTGACATTAGAATTTTAGTTTGAAATTGGAAAGTGTGTGTTTTAATTATGGGGTATAATTGGAGTTAAAGAGCATTGTAGCATTGCGCCAGGGTGTGAGAGATTCTGCATTTTTCAGCAGTGTCACTTGTTAGACAGTTCTTTTAATCTATAGAAGTGGCATTTTTATTTGGGGTAACGTAATGAAATATTAATAGAAGTTCACTTAACGCTCATGGAAAATCTAATCAGTTTATAGCATGTATTTAAGCAAGATAAATGGGGAAAATCAGGATTAAAGTAATAAGAAGCATCTGATTCTGTAATTTACATGAAGAATAGTATTTTTTTTTGGTCTGCTTTTTGGCTCCTAAAAAGCTCAGGCTCCAATGGGAACTGGTGCTGAAAAGCATTTACGGTCAGTATGTTGTATGGCTGAGCTTCTTTTATCTGCATAGTAATAAAAGAACCCTGCCATGGGATAGAAAACTCAGTAAAATGTCCATATTCTGGAGTCTTGGGGGTATTTATCTCCAACTGGCTCGGCAGTCTTTCAACCATTATGGATTCTGGAGCCTGACTTCTGGGGCATTCAGGCCTTACAACGTTGTGAGTGTAGCCCATGCACACCATAACAGAGAAGTTAAAATAAATAAAAGGAATTATATTATGATTATATTATGATGGGGAAAAATGAAGAACTTACTATTGCCAGTCTTCATCTGCAAAGGAAGTTCCTTGGCTTTAATTTCAGTGTTTTATCTGCTAATATAAGGAGATGGTGATATCTAGGAAGGCACCTCCTCATCCCCCTCTTCTCCCTTTCCTTTTGCAGAAGAGGTTTTGCTTGCAACAGAGAAGGCTAAAATGGAACGTGCATAGCTGCAGGAGAACTGAACCTGCCTTTTGGCACAATAAGCTGAAACTTGATTAAAATTCTTCTATTAAAACAGAGCAGAATTAGTAACAATACAGTAATTACTGGAATGTGTCCTCAGTCTGGAAGGACTCAGCTGAGCACATAGCACAGCTCTTACAGGCAGTGCATAATCTGATTCATTTGGGCTGCTGATGGCATGCTGAAAATCACAAAGGTGTATGGAGCCATGTCATACACCCTTAGCTTTGTGCTTTTGTGCATAGTTTCTCATTCCCATGCCCTTAGTTTTAAATTAAGTCATTTGACTTCTATAATAGTTTTTTTTTTTTTTTTTTAGATTAACTCTTGAGCAGTAGGAAAGGCGAACAGCAGCTCCATTGGTCACAAGTATAAATATGCTTGACAAAGGATTTCTATGTTTTACTTGATTTATTCAGTGAAAGATTAGATGAATGTGGCTTTCTTACATTTCCTAATAATATTGATAATAATGTCTAATCCTCATCTTCTTTAGTAATTTGTCTTGCAGAACCTAGAAGTGTAGGTTTAGTCCACTCTACAGTGGCACTTGGGGCAGGTATGTAGCAAAGTGCAAATGAGGTACTCCACTTTTTAATACCTCTTTAGCTGCTACTTGAAAATAGATGTTAGTGTTTACCCTAGTATCTAACTGAATTGATCTACTCCTTTGCAAGAGTTTTTTCACAGCATGTGCTACTGTTGGATTGTTTTGTGTAAAGACTTGCAGTGAGGTACCTAGCAGGGTTCGAGATTTTTGTGTTTAGTGAGCCTTGAAGACTAATGACAGGATTCCTGACAAAAATTGTTTGAAGACTGGAGGGTTTTAAATTAGTCTGCTTTGAATTACCTTTTTTACAGTGGAAAATAATAAAATTGAAATTTGGGCTTGCGGTATGGGCACACGGAAAAATCTAAGGTAACATTTCCTTTGGAGATCATGTTGTATTGACACTTCTGTGTAGTTGTATTGACACCTCTACGTAGCAAAGGCTAAAGCATTGCATTTTTCATCTGTTCACCTCGACAGGTGTCTGAGATGCTGTAGCAAGTTGTGGCTGGTTTTTGTCAGGTGGCATCTTTCCATTTTGTCTTCTGTTGGCTAAACTGTTTATCCCTGATGCCTCTACAAGTCTTCCCTTTGTCATCAAGATTATGGTCATATTGTCATGGTATGTCATAAAAGATATCATTTAGCTAGGGGGAGGATATAATATCCTATTATCCCATAGGAATAGATGTCCCATAGGAAAGAGCAGGATATTAATTTTCTTCATCTAGCATTCTTGCCATCAGTAGTATGTAGATTGGTGAATTTAACCAAAAGAAGTATTTCAATTACAGAAGACCAAAGTTTTTAGTTGTGCTCAGATTGTTGAAACAAAAGGTTTCTGATCAAATTTCTGTAAGTGAAATTTGCTACATCATTTTACTCCCTGGGTTTTGAATGAAAAAAAGTATAAATAATAAAAGTTTCTGAGTTAGGAAATAAGTGCCTCTGCTGTCTTAAAATTCTGGTTGTTAACATTTAAAACGAGAAGAAAAAAGAAAAAGAGAAAAAAGCCCGTGTCATCTGTCTTTCCATAGGGGTAACAACTGAGGAGAAAATATACCTTTTCCCACATTAGGAATAGCTCAGAAACTAATTCTTTGCAAAAGAATTAAGAGATTAGAGTTAAATGCACTATTGCCAAAATTAGAAAATGAAGTTATTAATGACCTTTCCAAAAGCATGTTTGTTTGGATTAAACACTCTTGCGATGAATGCTACATTTCCGAAGAAATCTTTGAAAAACATGCCAGACATATGTAGGGGGAAAAGAAGGAAGCACTTCAAACCAAAATCCACCCGAACTGTGTGTCCTGATTTTGTATGTATGTCCGTCAAAAGCAAATGTTTTATCTGGAAGTTGCATCATTCAAGTGGGGGTCACCTTCGTGAGGGCAAATTACAGAGATTTCTTTATATAAAAGTGGTGAAAAAAAATGGCTGTTTCGCAATACACATATAACTTTCTGTTTAAAAAATGTGTTTTCTCATAATGCATCAATTTTGGTTTGTGTCTTATTACTTTAGTGACACTAAGTAAATGTTTTCATAATAAGAAAAATATTTGTATTGGTGTAGGTTAGATATGAACAAATCTGTATCTTGTTTTTAGTTTAAAAACCAATGACAAAAAATGTTCTGAGGTACAATAGTGTGCTTTGCCCCACAGGTGATATAAAGCATGTGGAGAAACTTCTCAAGAGCAAAACTCTACAGCTTAAGTCTTAAAGAGGGTCCAAGTTCCTCTTTGAGATTTGTGGATCCAGCAGTAGTCCAGGCTCTGCCCTCACTTACACTGTAATGGCAGAGATCTCATCTCTGGATCTCATGGATTTTTTTTTAACCAATGTTAGTAAGCACAGAAAGTCCAGTTCAGCTTCCATCCATCTATCCGTACGTTGTACCGACTATATTGTACCTATCTATACACTGTTCTCAGATCCTCATTTTTTTTCAGCTGACTGGGATGTTTCTTTTTTTACATTCTGCAAGTTGTGGTGCTGTTATTACATGCTGGTTGTTATTAGTTTCAGTTAGCAAGTTGAGAGGTTGCTGTGCTTTGCATGTGTGTGACTCATCAAAGAAAAATATCTGAAGTACTAATTTTTTGGCTGAAAACTTTTGTTGAGCAAATAAAGATGTCTACTGGTTATTTTGTGATAATACTCATGGGGGATGGTGGCACAGGACTGGTGTAAAACTAGAAGAGAGTCCGAAAGCAGTTGTATTCACTGTATCCTTTCCTCCATCTCCAAATGTTTGCACATCAAACCTCCAGCAACATGGTGAAAACATTTTCCTGATTCTGCTGCCGCCTTCTTTTCTAATATTGCCTCTGCAGATCCCTTGAAATGATTTCTCTTTCCCTACAGATTGCTGGTTGGAGCTCCTCGGGAAAAAGCCTTTCCATCCCAACAAGCCAACAGAACAGGAGGGCTGTACAGCTGTGACATCACGTCTTCAAATACACGCTGCACACGTGTCGTATTTGATGAGGAAAGTAAGTTCTTCAGTGTTTCTGTTTAGGATTGAAACAGTTGTCGGATTTTTCTTATTTGACGGGGTCCTTTCCACAGACAGTGTGTCAGAAAGTTACTTCTATGGATTTGTACATAACTTACTTTGCATTGGAATAAGTTGTAGCTTAATTGCTAAAGTAGCATAAGGTGCATAAATTTGGCTAGATTTGGATGTTTTCTAAATTGATGGGACAGGACATAATGTGCTAGAAGTGCTTAATAAAATGGATGTTATCAGTGATAAAATGTGCAGACACTGCCACCTGTAGACTGTCTTATGTACTGTATGAAGCTCCTTACAGAGACAAAAAAGTTAACTTAATATTTGAAACTGTATTGTGATGCTTTGCAGCTGACCTGAGGACAGAGAGTAAAGAAGACCAATGGATGGGTGTAACTGTCCAAAGTCAGGGGCCAGGAGGAAATGTGGTGGTAAGTCTGTAGGAATAACTTACAAAAACATTCTGGGTCTACAGTGAATGTTCTGAACGGTCTACATTTCTGTGCAGCTTTCTGAAAGGTAATTTCTTTTCTTGTACTCTTGTGATTTTTAGAGTTAAGGACTTAAATGTCTCCCTAGCAAAATAAGATCCTCGAGATTGTAAAAGTTTTAAATTATTTTTCAAACTCTGAGTTAGCCTTCCTTTATAATCTTGGTAACAATATAGGATGTTTTATTTTCAGGGTGTCCAGTTTTATTTGTGTCATATATTGTTTCTTTTAAATACCACTTACTACAGAAATAGGGGAAAATAGCGTGATAAAGTTTGAAAAGTAGCAGTCTATCATCAGCCTGTTGTCTGGAATTATCAGCCTTATTTAAATTTTAATGAGGGTATTTGGCTGAATCGCTCCTGTGTATTAATGTAGCTCTGGCCATTGCACTGGGACTTAAAAGTGAGAGTGTGCTGCAGTAAAGAGTTTGTACAAGTAATGACACAAGCTTTTTAAACAACACAGAGAGAAAAAGCTTTGGGGATTTACCAGATAATGTTATCTTTGTATGTTAATAGTTCTTTCATGGTGCTGCAGGATACCAGCTACGTCATAAAATGGGTGTGCAGTGTAGCTTTCCGTCTAATTATATCGTTGCAGCTTAGCCTCACTGCTTCGAAAACTGGAGCAAAGCTCCTTTAGGGTGCAACTCTGGAGTTATTTAAGGATGTAGAGTCAGTAATATCTTGCTCCAGTCTGACTGAGAACCCAAGGCGGGGAGAGCAATTGGAAGGGGAACTGTTAATCATTCCTTACCAGCTAATGCCATCCTGTCTGTGATGCAATTTCTCTGAGAAGGAACTTTTCTTTGTAAGTGGAAAATGTGCTTATTAGATGACCTGTGGGCAGCCGGAAGGTCACCATGC
Source organism: Anser anser (assembly GCF_964211835.1). Taxonomy (NCBI): domain Eukaryota; kingdom Metazoa; phylum Chordata; class Aves; order Anseriformes; family Anatidae; genus Anser; species Anser anser. Next base: position 21,766,763 of record NC_139726.1, read on the forward strand.
AGCTGGGCAGTACGTGATAATTCTCAGCATGGCCAGGAGTAATGCAGTGCACTCAGTGTGGAGCGGCTAGGTGTCTGCTTAATATTTAAGCCCTAGTAGGAGCTGAAAGGAATTTCTGTGTCAGCTGAGAAACTTGGCATGCTTGTGTTCTTCACACACCTATTACATGTATATCTGCAAGAAGTGCTGCTGGCAAAGGGGTTTGATTATTCCACCTCTTTACAATGGTTTGGTGGTTATGCCACTCAGCCTGGTGGCTATTCATTGCTCGTGTTACATATCTGATTAGAACCCTGTTCCCAGGTGAACAGTCTTAACACCTAGGTTAAAGAACAGTTTATGCTCACTTATGCTGCTTTTCTCCATCCCAGTGACGGTTATCCCATAGTGGAACGTCAACCATAGGAATTAGGAACAACTCCTCCTTCCCTCCCTTCCATAGAAAACCTTTCAGCATCCTACCTATGGCACTTTTCTGTAAGGGGTAAGTTTTGAACAGCGTCAGGTGGATGGTAGTTAAACCAGCTCCTCATGTCTTGTGCAAGCACCTAAGTTATTTAACTATTAGAGCTGTGAGAAGACAGCCACTTTCTTACGAGAGATAGTGTTGTTCTTCCCCCGCTTCTCAAAAAGAGGAATTAGGTATCAGTGAAGGTTTTAGGGCTAAAAGTCCTAAGTCCCACAGTGAAGAGAGACAGAACCATGCTGCCTTCTCTGACCAGGAAGCGGTTGCTCTGACTTGTGTCCACAGAATCACACACACAGAATCACACAGAATCGTCTAGGTTGGAAGAGACCTCTAAGATCATCTAGTCCAACCTCTGTCCTAACATGAACAAGTCCTACACTAAACCATATCACTAAGGGCTACATCTAAACGTCTTTTAAAGAAGTCTAACTTTTTGCATATGTTGCCTGTAGGGAACACTGGACTCTGCCTTGCAACATGAATGAGTCCCCAAGGAAATTGACAGCTTTGCTACCATGAAGTATTGCGTGTGGAGATCAGTCTTTGTTAATTTGCATACAAACATACAGAAATCATCACTTATTTTCTCTTCTATCTTGCAGACGTGTGCACATCGCTATGAAAAAAGGCAGTATGTAAACACAGTGCAGGAAACCCGGGATATCATTGGAAGGTGCTATGTGCTGAGCCAGGATCTCACTATTAAGGATGATATGGATAATGGAGTGTGGAGTTTTTGTGATGGTCGTTTAAGAGGCCATGAGAAGTTTGGTTCCTGTCAGCAAGGTGTTGCTGCTACTTTTACTAGAGACTATCATTATATTGTGTTTGGTGCCCCAGGCACTTACAATTGGAAAGGTATGATCTAGCTTCCTTCCTGCCAACTCTAGACACCTTCCCATTTCCTCTTAGATTTTCTGCAAATATTGTATCCTAAGGTTCAATTGTTATTTTTTTTCTCCTTCTGGGGGAGGGAGGGGGGCAATAAACCTAATAGGGACCTTATGATTTTACCCTGTTTTGACAAGATGCTGTTCTCCTATATAAAAGTAATTTACTGAAGTTCCTCTAAATACCTTTGATGGATTACATATGAACGGATATAGAACTTTTCTAGTATGTATAGCAGTGTTTTCCCTTATTAGTCATAATCTTATGATAGGACTGGGGGCTTGCTTTGAGACTTATACACTGTACCAAATTACTGAATTATTTTGAAGTTATTTGACCAATCTTTTCTTCTGCATTTGAGCAAATGTTAGATAGCTGTACTGAGATCTTTGTTTATCCTTCAGCATTCTCCTCTTAATTCTTTGTGAAATCTGTGGATAGGAGTGCTTCCCAAATTATACATCGGAGGACTGCAGGAAGATAACAGACCAAAGCTACACACATTTGTATCTAAATTATTAGATTTTTACTCAAGTAAAATTCCGTGGATAATTTGTTTGACTAAGAGGCAAGGACTCTGTATCACGTAGGAGATAAAAACTTAGGGGGAAAAAAGTTAGATTTTTCTCCATTATTTTATATTGAAAAGCATGTAAGTGGCCTTCCCTGCCTTTTTTCTTAGTCATTTTTCCCTTTGCACTTCATTACATCAACAGCTGTAAGTACTTCATGCCTTCAGAACATCTGATGCTTGAACCATTACAATTTCTTCCCTCATACACCTGTGCCTGCTATATGAACCATGCAAAATCTTTGAGTTAAGCTCTGGCACAAGGTGTACTTTCCTGAAGTCGTAATCTTCCACATATCTGTTCCTGTCAACACAATCTGACCAAGCTGAAACAGCATATTGAGTCCAGAGCTTTACCTTAATTGCAGAGAAGTGCTCTGACAGCGTATCAGTCATAAGTACTCTTTCGTATCATGGAAATACATGTTAGTATTTGCCAAAATGTTAAATATGCATGTCAGTAAAAGGGAAGCACACATTTTATTGAGCAATTAGTATTATCAATATAAACAAGAAATATATATCCATAATATTTTCTAATTATATCCCCAGCGTTTGCCATAATTCAACAGTAAAATTCTTTTTTTTTTTTTAAATTCTTTTGTATTTATCTCCCTTTTAAGAGAGGCTTTATGAAATTAGGCACTGTGGTGGTTCATGACCAAAGGTGGTCCTGTATTTTTGTTGAGAATTGTCTTAGTATCCCATGTTTTCCAGATCATTGCATGGCATCTCCATGGAGTAGCATGAGGTTCTGTCACACAGGTAGAACTTAAAAATTCATGGCCTTTTGAAAGGCCAGTGTGCTATTCTGTGTTTGTCTCCTTTAAACAGTAGTCGCCATCTCATTCATAGTAATTAATGCTAGTTGGGAACCATTTATTTATCTATTATTTTTCTCCCTTACCATTCATTTGCTTTTATTTTATCATTTCACTTCTTCAGGGGTGGTTCGTGCAGAGCAAAAGAATCAGACATTTTATGATCTGGGTATCTTTGATGATGGGCCTTACGAAGTTGGTGATGAGAGCCGCCAAGATAAGAATCTAGTTCCTGTTCCAGCTAACAGTTATTTAGGTAGGACAAAGTATCTATGGTAAATCTCTTTAGGCTTCTTATATATTTGTGATTCCAACCCAATGCAATAATATGGAATGAGAGGAGAAAGCCATTCATGCATGGACCCTGTGAGATATTAACCGTTTTGGATAATGCACATCTCCCTCCACATTTATGGGACAGTTTTAAGTGTAAGATGGTACTCTGCTGAGGTACCTAGAATTGCTGCTAATGGAATAGGAGATCTAAGAGCTATGATGAGGACCTACACGTTCTGAGGGAGTGATTGTAATCACTGTGAAATGGTAAGTACCATGCATACATCAGTAATCCTTAGTCACAAGGTCTCTGCCATGTGGTATCGGAAGGTTTACCAAATTTGAGTTTCTCAATGCAACTTGAAGTTTCTCTGTCCTGGTATGCGAGTGCAATTTGTTGTTGCTCTTGTTTTAATTCCTCAAGGTTTTAAAACCCTAGTGGCCTTTTTGCAGGCTTTTAAAATACCGTAACATAAGTAGTGTTTGTATTTTAATTGTGTGCGTGTTGCAGAGGAGAGTCTCTTGCACTTTGTGCAAACACAAAACCACAAATATGAATGTTCTTGTACACCAGTGAGATAAATCAGTGCAGAGAAAAGGCTACGCTGCATTTTTGAAAATACTTCAAGTGCAAAGTATAGAGAACGTTTCTGTTCTGTTGTAGGTTTCTGTGGTATATTAATCCAGTACTTCTGGCTTAGGCAACACACAAAATTTTGGTAACTTGAAACTGGAATTTCTGTGTTAATGATGAAATGTTGAACAGATGGGAAGTGTGTTGCTAATATAAAAGGTAAAAGCAAGCTGAGAAAAGAGGTATCTTAGAACTAATGTCTGTTAGAACATAAACTTCAGTTAGATACGAACAGTAAATACTATGTGGAAAAAAGAAAAGAAAATTGTAAGAGCTTATATTAGAAAGGCATCCTGATAGCCTTTTTGTGTGGAAGAAGAATTGGTAAGGAGAGGAGTGCTGTAGAGGTCTCTTTTGCTATGAGCAGTTTACTGTAAGTGTGTGCATGTGTATAGGTCTTACTGTACTGAATGTTTGCAGTTTCATAATAAATGTAATGTTGCATTTATTTCCTAAATATAAATGCTGCCTTTGATGTGTTGAAAACAAAACTACTTCCAGGCAAGGCTTATGTTTGCTGATGTTGCTGTTCCTCTGTTTAGACAGAGGAACATGTTTTTTTATACATGGTTTTAGCTTGCTTTGCTTAACTACTTTATTTTTTTCTCTTCAATCTTTCACTCATATGTTTACAGGTCTTCTATTTCTGACAGCTGTATCTGATACTCATCCAGATCAGTTTGTATACAAAACATTGCCTCCCAGCATACAGGTTGACAAATCAGTGGATATAACGATGAATAGCTACTTAGGTTTGTGACCACCTGAGGTGGCACCATCTGGTCAAACATAATCTCCAGACCTTTGACATGATCCTCTCCCCTCCATCCCTCCTCATTTCAAATACATTGCAAGTAAAAGCATGTGACAGGCAGGGATTCAGATGAAGAGTAACTTGTAAAATAAGGTGGCTTCAGAAACTGGCTGGTTTGTGATGCATTTCTCCAAACCCTCTCATCTCACCCACAAAGTGGACTCTTACTGATTTTTTCTGAAACCGTCTCATTGTGAACTGCTGTAATTGAGAATTTCAATAGTACTGGTGAAGTTTTTCAGGAGGGCGATTACTATCTGCTGGCTGGTATTTTCTTCCTTGCAATGTGCTTAATTTTACTTTGGTCTTTATTGGCTATGTTGGTATATGCTTTATATTCTTTTAACTCAGTTTTTCATGTATTTTTAAATCCTTTGGCTTTAACAAAGAATACTTGGGACTAAATTCATTCAAACGTGTGCTTTAGAGCTGCATTAAATCGAAATTGCCAATTTCACCATTACTGTATAAGGTGATTCTCAAATACTGTATAAATCATTAATATAATGCTTGTACAATATAATGCTTGTACAGTACATTTTGCATGTTTGCAATGGAATGATACTGACTTGTACTTAGGAATTTTATAATTTTGTTGGAGGTGAAGTAGTCAAGCTATATTCAAGTGGTAATGTTAAGTCATTTCTAAGCTGGTATGTTTAAAAAAAAAAAAAAGAGATCCTCTATTTGCTGTCTGTAAAATGTAGATCTCAGTGAGTAATGAAGCAATATGTTTTGTGGGGGAGATAGTTAAATGTAACATATGGAAGAGTGTAGACACACAAACATGCATCCACCAGTTCAAATAGAAACACAGAATTCCTAGTATATCATATTCTGTTTTAGACAAAACTTCTATCAATATACCACTTTAATATAGTAGGGGAATTTATTTTATACAAGTCTTTATTTTTTTTGTTTATATATGTATATATTTGTATATGTAAATACACACACATATGATATATATATATATATTATTCCTTTCTCTGTTGAAGGTTTCTCTTTGGACTCTGGTAAAGGAATTGTCTCCCAAGATGAGATGACTTTTGTGTCTGGTGCACCAAGAGCCAACCACAGTGGAGCAGTTGTTCTACTGAAGAAAGAGAAAAATCAGAGGGCATTGTCACTGGAGCACATGTTTGAAGGAGAAGGGCTGGCCTCTTCTTTTGGTTATGATGTTGCTGTTGTGGATCTCAACAGTGATGGGTATGACGTTGGTTAACTCATGCTTCCTATATATAGGATGGCAGTCTGGTTTATTTCTGCTTTGGTTTTCACATTTGAAATGCAAGGAACGCCAAGTCCAATCTTAAATGTTTTGCTGCAGGAAATGGTGAGCATATAGGAGAATCAGGCAGAATACAGTCTGTGTTTTTAATTATAGAAATTAGTTTTATTTAAATTTAAAAAATCATTGTAAACAAATAAGAAATAAATTTCATACCCAAAGAAGGCCTAAGGAGAAGATACTTGTATGCCACAAAGGGAGTATAGCCTGCTTGCAGTCTCAGTGGATCTGCTGCCATCTGATACTGCTGAAATAGTTTGTACTTTTTAATCATTGTTCGGCAGCTCTTTGGCTAGCTGACCTTGAGACTACAGTCTTTACTATTTCCTTTTACAGTTCTTCAGTAAAAGCACCACTTTTTTTCCTTCTTTAAGATGGCAAGACATTGTTGTTGGAGCCCCACAGTATTTTGACAGAAGTGGAGATATCGGTGGTGCTGTTTACATCTACATTAACCAACAAGGCAAATGGGAAGGAGTAAAACCTGTTCGCTTAAATGGAACCACTGACTCAATGTTTGGTCTTGCAGTTGAAAATGTTGGGGACATTAATCAGGATGGATATCCAGGTGAGTGAAAATTGACTAAAATAAGAATGTATGTGACTTTTTTGCTAGTGCCAGACTTAGAACATCTATATCAAAATTGTAAACTGCACAAAGAGTAAGAATTATTTAGATACTGTAACTTATTTTCAACAGATATTGCAGTAGGGGCTCCATATGACGGTTCTGGCAAAGTATACATTTATCATGGATCTAAGAATGGAATAAATACAAAACCAGCACAGGTAACAAAGTAACTTTTACTGTACATAATTACTCTTGCACAAAACTAGGAGTGGCAGGGCTTACCTATCATCAGCCTTTCCACTATTATTAGTGGGGTGGTGGGTATGCAGAAAAGTTACGGGACCCTTCAAAGATTGTACTGCTGACCAGAAGGATTAGGAGTTCTTGATTTCTCATGTTTTGTTTCTGGGAGAGTCCATTGATATAGAGAAGGGAAAAAAATACATAGATGCATAAGTCTTTTTTCTTTTTTTTGGAAAGAAATTCTGGGATTTCTGAAATAATAGTTCCTTGCTCTTGATTCAGATAGAACAATCACATTAGTAGAGAGTTTTTGCTTTGAAAATAACTATACATATTTTTCTCCTTTTCTTCTGGAGATAATTTTTTTCTTCATTTTTTTTCCCATGACTTTCCACTTAGTTTTTAAATAAAAAGTGTTTCTCTCTTTTTTTTTTCTTTTTTTTTTTTTTTTTCCCCTCTTGAGGACCACTATGTTCAGGTAGCAAGGTGAGAAGGGAACTTAATTATACCTTCTGGAATACTTGAAGAATATTTTCTAGAATACTTATTTAGTTTCAAGTGCCTATACTGTCTAAATAGTACTAAAAAAAAGATAGGCAAAATTTCTATACACAGCAAATCATCTTGGAACTTTAGTGTAATTTACCTGAACATATAGGTTTTGTTTCTTTTTCTCTCTTCTCTCTCAGCTGTAAGACAATGATGTTCACTTATTATTAAGTATTTTACTTTTATAGCTTTTCAGTGTCTGAATTCCCTCAATCTGTTTGCTCTTTAGATTCTTGATGGTGAAAAAACAGGCACCAATTTCTTTGGTTACTCTATTGCTGGAAACATGGACCTGGATAAAAATTCCTACCCTGATATTGCTGTTGGTTCCCTTTCAGATTCTGTATCTGTGTTCAGGTATTATATATAGGACTGTAACTAATTACACCAAGATTTTTAGTTTTTAAAAACAAAATGCATAGAAATAACAAAAGAGCTGTTTTGCCTGGAGTAAATTTTTTATTCTAGAAATTAGAAATTCTGGGAAAAAAATACCACAAACTGGTTTGTTACTTTTTCTCATTGAGAAGCTACTTCACAATTAACACAGGGTATGAGGGTGAACGTGGACAGTTAATGTGGAGTGCTGATGTCTGTTGTAAATCTGTACCTTAGCTTTGCCCTGTGGTAACTCACTTGGACGTCCACGTCTGATTTGTCTGAATTGAGCGATAAATAATTCCTTTGCCTTAAGAAAGGAGAAGATAATTGATATATTTGCTAGAGCTTTATCTTGCTGCTGTTATATAAATCAAATCCTGCTTTGCTGAAGGTAGAACAAAACAAAGCAGAATGTCAGTTCTGTAGCTGAGGATTTGAAAGCAGTGAGGCATACTGCCTTGCTGAGGTTGTGGCGGAGTCGATGAAACAGCATTGAGGAAGCCCTGAGGAAACTATCCTTGTGGATTTCTGTAGCACATGCCTTAATTAGGATGTACCACGATGATGATGTGGTCCTTTACAGACCTCTGGTCTTCTTTTAATGCACTGTTAAGCTGAAACACTGGTAATGAGCAGGAGGAAGACTACCTCTTCCTTAGAGCTGTGAATCCTGCATGAAGTTCAAGGCTGTGGTGGTTATTATCAGGTCCCCAAAGGAGAGGGGCAAAACTCTGAAATTGGTTATCTGAATTTTGCGGATGAAAACAACTCTACCTTTCAGGCAGAATGAAAGTTCCTACAGAATGATTGTTCCTACAATCTTTTCATGATGCCATCTCTAAGGTATATAGTATCTGTGTAGATAATTGTAATGCCCTTACATACACTGAAACAGCATCCAACAAAAGCAACTCAGATTGCTCGTGGAAGAGAACAAACTAGGTGGAATGAACATTGGTCCATTCTGACCATGTCTATGCTGACAGTGAAAGTGGTTGCCCAGTTACATCTGCTGAAAAGAGGAAGGTGTCATACTGGCCTATTTGGGCTCTAATGTAAACAGCCTCTAGATGCTTCCGTGAGAACAGGATTATCTCATTCATACATTCATACAAACTGTATTTTCTTGTCCCTTCCAAAAAGAAAAAGAAAGGAAAAGAGAAGTGCACAGCTGAATTATGATAGCAGTCTACATGCAGAGAGGAGTCAGGAAATAAAAATGTTGTTTTCCGTAGCCATCCAGGCTCCACATTAAAGCTGTTCTGGACATTAATCTGAATGAACTTTAGTTCCTACAGTTGCTCACAGGGCCTGAATTACCATTGGTATGGGAACCATCACTTTGAATTTCCTGTTTTATGTATGTGTATAAAATGATAACCATAACATTACATTAACATACCCTGTTCCCTGTCAGGCATTTACTACTCACTGTTGTAGTCATTTTTTGTGACTTGGTTAGCTTAGCTTTAAGCTGTTTTGTTTTTTTTACTACTGCAAAAGCTAAAACCCATGTTTCTTGTCTTTGCTGCAAATCAGTGCAGGCATAGAGGGCATCTGGGATTCACATGAATTATTTCATTAATCTTAACTGAAACTTTTCCTTTTTTTTCCCCTTTCTTTCCCCATTTTTCCCCCAAATAAAGATCCCGGCCTGTCATAAGCATTATGAAAAGCATTACAGTACAGCCTGACAAACTTGATCTAAAGAAAAGGAACTCTGAGGATCCTAGTGAAATATGGTAATTTAAAAATTATTCTATTATTCTATCAGGAATATTGGTGTATTGAGCTTTCTGTCATCAAAATGTGTCACAAAACGGTGACTATATTAAGGTGAGGGGATATGACAGTTGTGCAGATGAAGCAAATGTATCTACATGTGGTCATTTTGACTTTCTGAATTTGTCATGACTAGTGCTAAAGACTTCATGTGGAATACATTCTGTTTACAATGCATGTTTTTGAAAATGAATGTTACTTTGCCACTTACGACTTCAGGTATCTTAACATTGAAGTATCTTAACTAGAACTGATTTCTCATGAGTAGAGATGTAAAAGCAAATGTCAGAAAATATTATTACTAATTGCTCATTAAACATTTTTCCTTGCTTTGTAATTCAGTTCAGTAAGCAGCAAATGACAGTTCTAGTGTGAAAACCACAGTCATAAGACTGTGATAACACCATTCGGTGGACTATTAAAACTTTTCAGTCTGTTGGACCATGCCTTATTAAAGTTAATTTTAATTTCTTGGCACTTTTTACAGGATGGATGTGAAAGCATGTTTTCATTATACTGCAAACCCCAGTAATTTAAATCCACGAATAAGTAAGTTTTGAAGACAAGTATGTTTTAATCTTTGTTTTATATATATATATAAATTTTGAGAGTATCGTGAAAGAATAGTACCTAAATTATAGTGACTCATCTCAAACTGTCAGGTTTAAAATGCAACTCAGTACTAAGGACAATTAGTTATTGCGATATCTGTATTTAGAGTAGCACATAGGGTCATATAAAGAAATGCTGGTGTGTTAGGAAGTTCTGTGGGTAAAAGACTCAGTTGAAGTTTTCTAGGTCACATAACTGCCGTTGAGCAAAGGGCTGCCGTACAGACTAAAACCATTTTGCCTCTCCAGGCTGCTGCTGCTTTAGAAAATAGTTTTAAAGCCCAATTTATATGTCATTAATACGCATTATTTCCCATTGGGGACTTGCACTTACAAAAAGTGTTTTGTATTCATGCATATAATGTCGTGGCAATCAGCAGCTGACATAGTAGATCTCTGTATTAATAGGAGGCTGGAAGATTGTGTCATAAATATAGTTAAAAATGCAAAGCATCAGTTTCTGATGTCTCCTGTTTTTTCTCTTAAGTTGTTACAATGCTGCTGTTACTACACTTCAGAAAACTGTGTAGGATCTTGAGAGGAAATGAGAAGAATTCTAAGCCCAAGCCTCTTCCTCCTCTTGTGTTGTTTGAGTTTCTGAATTACTTGTAAAATCTATAGGATGTGCTTGAATAGGGTCTTGGACCTTCCAACGGCCCAAGAGGCCACTCACACCTGCCCCTCTGCACGTTCCTGAGGCCTGGCATGCTTAGTGCTATTCCCAGCCTTGGAACACTATATTAGCTTGGCGAATACAGAGATGTTTAAAAGACACACAGAGTTCAGATCTATCAAAACATGGTATTCCCTGCCTCAGCAGACATAGCTAGAAAGCTATACGCTATTGCTTTCAGTGTTAAAATAACGATGTACCTTGACCTCAAAAGCCTGCTTGGCTGCTTAGGTGCAGTCTGGGACAAGATAGAAATGAAGGAATCAAGTCAGAGTATTTACGAAGTTTTTGATTAATCTCAGCCCTCTACTGGCTCTACAACAGCAATTACAGCTGCTTTAGTCAGCTGTGAATTTTATTAAAGCAACAGAAATTTATTGACTAAAAGGACTTCGTAAGTTTCCTTTAGATACATGACATGTACAGGGTATCTGGCCCTCAACTGGAGAGGAACAAAACGTGCAGGTGGAGAAAGTTTTGTAAACAACTGGAAACATTAGTAAAATTCAGCAGTGGGTAAAAGTCTTCTAGAACGCTGCTGGTAAGATCATACCTGGAGAACTTACGCAGGCAGTTAGTGATAGGACAAGGGGGAATGCTTTTCAACTAAAAGAGGGGAGATTCAGATCAGATGTTAGGAGGAACTTCTTCACTCAGAGGGTGGTGAGGCACTGGAACAGGCTGCCTGGAGAAGTTGTGGATGCTCCATCCCTGGAGGTGTTCAAGACCAGGTTGGATGGGGCCCTGAGCAACCTGATTTGGTGGGTAGCATCCCTGCCCACGGAAGGGAGTGGGGGTGGAACCAGATGATATCTAGGGTCCCTTTCAGCCTGCACTATTCTGTGACTTTATTAAACCATTTTTTTTAATACGGCAAAGGTTCTCCTTAATAGCAAACTACTTTATTTCTTCATATAGAGATCAACTATACATTTGAAGCAGAAAAGGAGAGGAAGCAATTAGGCATGCATTCTAGGGTACTGTTTAAAGACCATCAGTCTGAGAAGTTCAGTGCAATTACAACCCTAAATGGGCAGAACTCAAAACAGTGTGTGACAACCAAGCTTGTACTGCAGGTAAGGCAGAGAATTCACTTTTTATTGCTTTTAGACCCATTTAAATAAAAGTGTGTTGCTCTTTCAGCCTTGTGGTACCTTTGTATGCAACCTAAAAACCACGTGCAATATATGGCTTCAACGCTAGAAAACCATAGCTAAGTAGTACTTTACTATTCCCTGCACATGTGTTGCTTCTTCCCATTGCCTTTATTTTAAAGATGAATAAAAGTTGTAGACACTGCAGTGTTCTCTGGAGGTCAGTAGAGCTGAAACAATTTAGAACAATAGAGAGGGAACAAACACCAGAAACTGAGAGTTGCTGGAAAACACAGTAATAGTGGTTGTAGAATTTAATAGTGTGACTGGCTAAGAAAAGAATTTCAAGCCACAGGTTTTGGACAGGATGAATGGGCATGACAAGAAAGCTTGGTATGCACTCGTAGTTTACTGCTGTAATGGCCCCTAAAAGTGACGTTACTCCAACAGGTGAACAAATTCTCTATCTGTGGTTCAGGAGTAATAAGCCTACAATGTTGCTTTTTGACCATAGGAAATTAAAAACCTTGGACCTACACAACAGAGAGAAAGTGTTATTATACTGTTGTAGCGTGAGTTTCATTTGCCAGAGTTAACATTTGTTAATCCTAGTAATTCTTAACTCTGAGTGAAATCATCAGATCAGGAAGCCAGAAGAAAATGAAGACAGTAGGGCTAGGATCCCTTGTGTTCTTGAATATTTTTAGAAAATGATGGGTTTCTAAATAATGAATAGTTTTCAGATTGGAAAATGGTGCAAAGGAGATGTTGCTTTACTTCGTATTTGAAAATGTATATCAAAAGCTGATCTTTGAGTGTTTTTTCTCATCTGCACTGTATGCTAACTATACTGTCTAAAATGTTTTGACAGGAAATAGTAAAAGATAAGCTACGCCCAATTCCTGTATCAGTCAGCGTTGAAATTGCTGGCCTGGAGTCTAGCTCATCATCCACAAGAAAAGAGAAAGCACTTCCAGACCTTATACCAATTCTAGATTCAAATGGATCTGAAACAACGATCGCAAAAGTAAGCCTTCAATAGCATATTTTCTTAGAAATCTGTACTTTGATAAGTCACTGAACTTCAAGGAAATAACTTGCGTGGCTCTGGCTTTGTAACTACTGGCTTATATTTTGCACTTTGTCAAGAACTTTTTAGAAAGTGTTCTGAATTTGGTCCTGTGTTTCTTTTGTAAAAAAGTGAGGATGATATAGCTTTTGTTTGTTTTTCCTTACCAACACATTTAGGAGGAAACATACTTTTGAATAAAAACGGCAATGTGTCATCTCCTGCTATGCACACTTATCCCACATCACAAATAATGTGCAGTCTAATTCTTCCATGGTTAGGATGCTATTAACAGTATTAGAGCTCTTCATCAATGACCTGCCTCAGGTGAAAGATCTTATTTCCTCAGTGCTCATTGAATAATCAGATTTAAGGATGTTTTTCCACATTAGGAGTGTACCTCTCTTTTAGAAGGGTAAAGCATCAAGTTTTATCTAATTCTGCCTTTTAGTTACATATAAAATTTTAATTTATCAGCATCAAGGGCTAGGGCTCACAAAGAAAAACAAATCTTGACAGGCAAGAATTAGAGTCAAGTTAAAATCTTACTTTATCCAGGGAACTTCTTGAGTTCCCTGTAGATGCTTTATGCACTGCACATCAGAAATCTTGTTTTAAGTTAGTATCATGTGGCATGCAAAAAACATGCTTTGGTTTTATCTAGGTGGAGTTCTTAAAAGAAGGATGTGGAGAAGACAATGAATGTCACAGCAACCTGAAGCTTCAATACCGGTTTTGCACTAGAGAAGGAAACGAAGACAGGTTTACCTATTTACCAATGTAAGCCTTGATTAATGCATTGCTAAAATTCAAATTATTGACAAGCACTGAAAAAAATATCTTTTATATTCTATTTTTGGAGTTAGAACAGCTTTGTTCTGTTGGTCTGGCGAACACAGTCCTGTGTACTACTGGTCTGTCAGGGTGACAAATGGGGGGGAGTGGGGATGAGCTTTAGAAAAAGAGTTGTGGTACAGAGTCAAATGGATGTAAAGTGGCTACAACTGTGCAGATTTAGGCTAAAATGTAAAATAAGGTTACTAACCACTGGAGAAACGATAAGCAGCCTAGCAGGAGTTTCTTGTATGGTACTGTTAACTGTTTTTGAGATGAAATTTCATTGTATGACAACATGATGTACTACATTCCAGTAGCTCAAGACAATCACTTATAGAGAAGTAAATGGAGAAATTGTTACACCATAACAGGCCCCCAACACCCCATAGCATCCTTCCTCCTTGGAGGGCTGATGATACTAGAAAGAAGGTATCAAAACAAAACAAAAAAGCCTAAAGGAAGTATGTTTACTTACTGTGAACTGTCAACCTTTAGCAGTGCGTGCCACAAAAAACTACGACCATTCTTGTGTTTATGCTCCTGCAGTAGTTCTTCATTAATAGAGGGAATTATATTTGGGTAAAACCACAGTAAGAAACAAACTTTCATGTTCAAAAACATTTGTTTTCCTAATGCACAGAACCCTGTATATTCTGTTTCTGCAGTGAAAATGGCATGCCAGTGCTTGTTCTGAAAGATCAGAAAGATATTGCACTGGAAATAACAGTGACTAATAATCCATCTGATGCAAAAAATCCACAAAAAGATGGTGAAGATGCATACGAAGCTAAACTAATTGCAACTTTTCCAGACAGTCTGACCTATTCTGCATTCAGGGAGATGAGGGGATATCCGGTGAGTATCTTTAACAGAAAGGATACTCAAATTTTTAAACACTTTGGGCATATGTTTACTTATAAATATACTCTACTTATTCAGGAAAAACAGCTAACATGTGGTGCTAACCAAAATGGTTCTCAAGCAGATTGTGAACTCGGAAATCCTTTCAAGAGAAACTCCAATGTAAGTTGCACCTATTTTACTCACATTACATAATTTGATTCCTGACTACAGTCTTCCAAAATTTCTGTGTCATAACTAGAAATTTGATTTGGATCTGTCTTTTTAACTTTAGAATTTGATGGTGTGTTGCTATAATACTCCATATATTAATATCTTCCGTAAAATATTTACATATTTCGTGGATGTTCTTTCCTGTCTAGGTAACATTTTATCTGATCTTAAGTACCACTAAAGTTAATGTTGATACGACAGACTTAGACATTAATCTGAAGCTGGAGACGTAAGTTTTCTTTTTTTGTGCATATGCATGTGTGCTGTTTTTACATACAGTTAAAAATATTTTTAATTATTTGGTCTGATACATAAAAGCAGTTTAATAGTAAAGTGAAAACCGCTAAATTGATAAAATCAACAGTGCTGTTTCCTTTTTGTTGTAGAACAAGCACTCAGGCTACTTTGACTACAATTACAGCTAGTGCTAAAGTGGTTCTTGAATTGTTTTTATCACTCACTGGGTAAGTGTTGGTAGACCAGACTGGGGGGCAGAGCACCTTTGCTGCAGACTTCATTAAAATCTGATTATTCTCTCTCCACCCCCCACCTGAACAGAGTGGCTAAGCCTTCTCAGGTGTATTTTGGAGGTAACATCATTGGTGAAAGCGCTATGAAATCTGAAGATAACATTGGAAACCTCATAGAATATGAATTCAGAGTGAGTAATTTAGATTAATTCTAATAGCTATTTTAATCGAAAGAACAGCTTCTCCTTTTATATGTCTGAATACTTGAAAAAGTTGCTGGATCTTGTCCCACAATCCTGACTTCCTGTTCAGAATGAGGCTGGATATACACATTCTTGTAGAGCAGTTCACGTGCATTCAGGTATACAGCATAAACTCCGTACAGGTGGGAAACTTAAACCCAGAAGTCTAACTGCACATGACCAGCTGTTGGCTGATGCAGGCAAACAGCAAATATGTGTACTTACGGCATGCAGAATTGAACATGCACAAGAAGACGCTGCAGGAGCCATGTTGAACACGTGGGCCTAAGTTCACCCTTTTGGTCTTCTGCCTAATTAACAAGTTGAGGAGAAGGGGAAGAGAAAGGATTCTGGTTCTGTGAAATCTTTGTGTGTCTGGAAGCAAATTGCTTTTTCATTAATTCAAGCCCTTCTGTATTTATGTGTAGTTTGTTAGGATTATTCTCTGGAAATCCATCACTGTCAAATCCTTCATTTACTTCTCTACCTGTGTATTTAACTACAGTATTAATGTTGAAGCAGTTAGAAAATCTGTTTTAGAACTTGCTATCATAAGCAATAACACTAAGAAAAAAAAAAGTTGGGAAACAATTCCCAAACTACTTCAGTGGGAGTTGGTTATCTTTCTGTGTCAGAGTTCCTCATAAACTTTCAGTTTGCCTCAGTTACGTAACTAAAATGATTTCTTAGTTCTTAAAATAAAGGGTGGTTGTTGTTCTACATGAAGACAGACTTCTAGAAATCAACAGCTTAAAGTTAATGTTAGTGAATTTTAATCTTACTATAATCAAGCTCAGTATTAGCTGCTATTCAAGTGTGTTAGTTTTACTATACGCTTTTGTCGTTATGCTCTGTTTCAACTGTCTTTCAGTGGCTTTTAAATTTCCTGTTAACTGCATGCTTAAAAGTTGTCAAAGTCAGTAACAGTGATTGATTTTCAAACAAAACCCCTTAAAAACAATTTAAAGAATGTTTATTTTAACAGGTAACTAACTTGGGCAGGCCACTGAAAACATTTGGTACAGCTTCCTTGGACATTCAGTGGCCAAAAGAAATTAGTAATGGCAAATGGCTGCTGTATTTGATGAAAATAGATTCCAAAGGCTTGGAAAAAGTCTCCTGTCAACCACAGAATGAAATCAATTCTTTGCATCTTGCGGTAAGTTACCCTACCTTCTCCTGTTCACTAATAAGTACGATATTAAAGCACCATAGCTTGTGATAGTAAGGTGTAAGAGCTTGCCTCCAGAACAATTTTTTTTTCTTGAGATGGCCAAAAGCACAAACAATGTGTTCTTAACCTTATGAGGAAACTTCATATAACAGCTGATGAGGTAAGCTACAGGACAGCTGCTATCTCATGGTGATTGTAGCTGCAGTGGGCACTGCTGTCATATGCTTTTGCAGGATGAAATTGCTGTTAGCTTTAATACATCATCAACATTATTGAAGTCTGTGTTCTTGGATGGAAGAAAGACAGCAAACATCTCCCCAACCCGAGGGAAATCCATGTACTTTTTTGAAAGAGCTTGTAAATACATTTAATTGCTTACAAGAAATATGCTAAAAGCAATTTCTGAAGCAAGAGTTTCATAGTCCTTTACGTCTACCTAGCAAGATTTTTTCTGAACCTCGAGCCCCATTGTCATTGTTTCTCATATAATCTCAAGGTCACTTGGGAGAAGTTGTAACTTTCACCATTAGACTTCGTACATGGAAACCCATTTTAAACCCATTTTGTCAGTTTCTTGATCACTATATTAGTTAATAAAACTTTTAGTAAGTAATTAATATGCAGTTAAAAATGCATCATATCACCTCTTACTCTATTAGCACAGTAACTTTAATGCCATATATATAGAACAAAAATGGAAACAATATTAAAAGCTTTATAAGTCTAAAAACCCATTGACCTGTCAAAGAAGGCAGTTAACCTTTTCTTGGTTAATCTCAAATTTTTGTGATTCTGTTGTGAGCGATGAGTATATGTGAATAGGGTTTATATAGTGAAGTCACTTGTGCTGATCTTGGAACAAAAAAATCAGACTCTTTGTTTGTGCTTGTATGGGGGAACAGAATTAAGACAAACATATGATAACATAGTAAAACTTTTTTTTCTCCAAGGAATCCCATAACTCCAGGAGAAAGCGTGAGGTGGCAGAGAAGCAGATTACAGACAGCAAAGCATTTTCTTTATTCTCAGAAAGAAAATATAAGACCTTGGTAAGCATGCTGCATTAACTAGGGTCTTGATGGATACCTCCTGCTTCACTCCTAACAGGGCTTTTTGGAGTTTGGCAGGGTGAAAGAAAATCTCTCTCCAGTTTATTTCTTCTGTATTATCTACTGATAGAGAGGGAACTATGAAAGAATTTCTGCATGACTATCTATATAGAAATGTGATTACTTTCCCATTGATGTTGGTACAAACAGATTTTGGATCATGTACATAAACATGATGCATATAATCCAATTTTAAATCTTGGTGGAGAAGGGGACAGTTTAACAATTTGTGAAGATGTTTTTATTTACATGTAGAAATTTTTAACTGCAGGACTGCAATGTGAACGCACGGTGTGTGGACATAAAATGTCCCCTGAAGGGTTTTGACAGCAAGGCGTCTATTTTGCTGCGTTCCAGACTGTGGAACAGTACTTTTGTAGAAGTAAGTAAGTCCTTTTACCTGCCATTTTTGAAAGATTAGAGTTCTTTCCTGTTATATGTCTAATAACTGTACTTTATTTTGGAACAGGAATACTCCAAAATGAACTACCTAGACATTCTTGTTAGAGCCTCAATCAGTGTTCCTGCTGCAGCTAAGAATGTTAAACTCACAAATGAAATGGCTCAGGTAGGTTCAGTATTTAATGCTAGCCATAGGTTACATTTGTTATGTTTCCAGCTTATCTCAAAGACTGGAAAAAAATAAACCATTTTAAAACAAATCTATCTAATAGATTAGATTTCTGATTGAATTTTGAATTAACAAACCTTTTCACATCTAATTATGTTGGCAAAATTCACTACCATATTGAAATGATACCAATAGGAACTTTTTCTCCAAAAACCTTTTGGAAATGAGAGAAGACATCTTGTCAGAAAAAGAAAATAAAAGTATAAATTGCAGCTTTATCTTAAACGTGGATGCTTTTGAAATGCTTATCTTCACATACTTTCTTTCCTTTAGGTGCGTGTCACCGTCTTTCCTGCAAAACCAGTAGCACTTTATACAGGAGTGCCTTGGTGGATCATTGCAGTGGCTATTTTTGCTGGAATACTGATGCTTGCACTGCTGGTATTCCTGCTATGGAAGGTAAGTTTTCAGTTACCTGGTTATTTCACATGTCCTGCTGTACAGATGACAAGGTAGCAAACTAATTAAGCATTTTTGCTTTGCATTTAGGACCCAAAAGACAGCAAAATGGCCTAAATTGTACATTACTTTTATCATTTTAGTAACATTTGGAATAAGGATGGTCATGAGAGAAGACTTGTTGCTGTAGTTGATAGGAATTTTTTCTGTTTCCAGATCCTTGAAAGGAAGTTTTTCTGAGGTCTAGACAAAGCTTCATAAGAATGGCCAGAGACTTAATATATACATTAATATGGATGGATAATAACTGGGGCTTCTGTGGTTACATGTAAAACTGTGAACTCTCTACCAGTGTTTTAACAGGACTTTGTTCTCATAACATTAGAAATACCATTAAAGACATAGTAGATGAAAATAACCAAAATGTGCAAAAATAGCACATAGCCAAATGTATTGTTCAATTTCTTTAGTATTGGTTGCTTATCTTAGAAACCCTGAAGGAATAAATATGTAAAACTAAAAGTTAACAATTTGCATAAGAAAGAAAAGTACCTAGTTTTCTAACTACCTTTGGCACTTCCACAACTAATTATGGTTCCAAGTATAACAGAGTAGTTCTTCTATTCTTACTATTTACTGTTGTAGGCAGTTAATATTGTTGCTATGGGATGGGAGAATTTTATTAAGAAAGAATGGGTGAAGAGGAATATCCTGTCTGTCACTGGAGCAGTTGTGGCTTTGTTGAAGACTTACTGTTTGCTACAGATTACTTCTCAAAGGATACTTGACTTCCTTCTTTCCAAAAAGTGCCCAGCCTCTGCTGCAAATCTTTCTGATGAATTACAATTAACGCTTTGTGTGGGCTGTTAGGTTATACATATTAGTCTTCTACTGCACATGAAAATGCATGCATTCACACACAGTGTGAAGTGATTCTTTCGATGACAAACACTGAGCGATCATATGAAGGACAAACATGGTACATCATAGACAATTGCATGACTCGGTATAAGACATGCTTGTGTTGTACAGGTAAAATCAGGAACCCATATTTTTGTTCTTTATTTACCCTGTGCAGTAGTCCATAAACTGGTTTCTGTATAGGTGTCTTACTGCTCTTCACAGACAGTTAGTTTTAGTTGCTACAAATACACCGTATAGTAGCTTTTCTTAAAAAAATGATGTATTAAAAATTTATCAAAAATATTATCGAAATAATATTCCTTATCCCAGATTATTCTATTTCACAGATTAAGTTAGTCCCCAAAGTTCTCAAATCTAGATTGAGCTGAGAGTTTTCTTGTGATTCTTTTCAGACAACAATCCCATGAAGAGATTATGGAAAGATAGATCAGTTATTTAAGTCAGTTCTAATAGTTTTAACTTTTTCCAGTCCACAAAAATTGACTAAATACCTTGCTTCCTTGTAGTGTGGTTTCTTCAAGAGAAATAAGAAAGATCATTATGATGCCACCTATCACAAGGCTGAGATCCATGCTCAGCCATCTGATAAAGAGAGGCTTACTTCTGATGCGTAGTATTGATCTACTTCTGTAATTGGTAATTGATGGTATTTTTTTAATTTTTAGCTATGGTGGCACATGCTATGGTTGCGGTGGCTAACGATGAAGCTTTTGCTACTTATGTTCTATTAACTTTTGGATTACAGACTATCAGTACTTGCTTGCTCGTTCTATTAATAGATATTCACCTTTGGTGCACATAAACACAGGTGTTTATCTTGGTCGAAAAAAGCTTTTTCTTTAGAAAACATATTTATCTGTTGCAATGGATTTTAGTCTTTTTTGAATTGATGTTTTAACAGTACAAATTAGTTTTTAAGCTTTAGAAGTGGTAATCAACGCTGCAGAGTTAATACTTAAAGCTAAACTATGGGGAAGATAAACTTGCTTTATTAACCTTTAGCGCATGCTTAAAAAATACACGTTGCTCATTAATGAAAGGGGTTTTCATAAAGAAAAGGTAATTGCTGTGGAACCACCTTTATTCCTTCTATTCTACATTATACTTTTCTAGGTAGAAACTTTTCTCTGCTGAAGCTACTAGGATGCATGACCATTTATGCTTCTAGCAACCTTTACTCAACTTAAGAGAACACATGCATGTACAGGATACTAATTAAAGATGCATTAAAGATGCTTTGACATGAGGGATTGGGGAGGAATTCTGAACCAAAAATCTATCAAAACTGTGTGTATGAAATCTTCACTAAGAGATGGCCAAAAAATTTGGTCTGTGCCTCAATTTATTTTTTAATATATAGCCACTTAAATTATAATAGATTGGAAAAAAAACAACAACAAACCCAAAATCCTACCACCTCAAATACTGTGAGCTAAACCTTGCCACTTTCTTTTTTCTAGTAATATGTAATGACAGCCAGATGACACAATGTCTTTTACCTTTAATCTTGACTTCAGCAACCCATAAGCACATCATGTCGAGTGTCTTCTACTAGTCATCACCTCTGTACCACTGTGGCCAAAACTCCATTTTATTTTGAAAATTAATTCTAGTACATTCTTAAATAGTTTAAAAAAAACAACAACCGTTTTTATAGTAGCTTTGAATTAAAAACAACTAACCTTGTACTATATTCTATCCAGGGAGGCTTGTGTCAGGGCATATTACAAAACTTTCAAGTTATATCTGTTTTGCACCAGACGTATTAAACAAGACTCATGCTCTAATACTGCATATGTGTAGTTAGTTCAGGTGACTACAGTTGTGATGGTGCTCTGAAAAAAAAAAAAAAGCCCTAATGTAACTTTTCTTGAAGGCCCTGGAAATCTTTCTGTAGGTTTTATGGTAAATCATGTCACCATACAGGAAGATACCGAAGTACATACCTACCTTTGATTCAGGAGAAGCAAGCTTTCCTGAGCTGTATTTACATCTTTGTTTAGCATAAGTATTTCTCATTATACAAATGAATAACTTCGTAGGAAGACTCACACGGTGCATTTTTGCCTACATCTTTTTGTTTTCAATTTTCTTACCTGTAAGTCTGTGCAAAAGAAGAATTTAGTTGTAGTACTTTCACGGCAACTTAAACCTAACCTCTTCTTTTTTTTTCTTGGCCCCAGTGTGGGTTCTTCCAGCGTTCCAGGTACGATGACAGTGTCCCCCGATATCATGCTGTAAGAATTCGAAAAGAAGAGCGAGAGATCAAAGACGGGATATGCAAAGATCTTGAGACAAAACAGTGGTTCACAAAATGGAATGAGAATGAAAGTTATTCTTAGGGAAAAGTCATTTCCCTCTACAAAGTTCAGATAGAAGTTAAATGTTGCCATTTATGGAGTACTCACGGAGTTAGACATATGAACACTATGGACATCTTCACCGTTTGGCTGTAGATACTACTACTTATATTGAGGCTTTTGTTTGCACAGTTAAAATTGCTTCAATGGACTTTAATTTGCATTATTTAATTTCTACTCTGCCTCTTTTTTACCTTCAAATCTAACTCAGACTTTAGGAAATACTGTGTTGAGTTGGGCTCTTTTCTACAAAATATACAAAACCACTATGGCAGACCTTTCCTGTGATCCTAATTTTCCTGGGAATGCAAGGAATGCATGGTTAAGGTCAACATAGGTTGTTCTCCATCCTTCCCTCAATGCATAGGTTATTATAAACACGCAGTGGCCTTAACATTGTTTGAGTATAATACAAAGACCTGCAAATCTATTTTAGTCATGTGCTTTGCCTGCTGCAGTAGTTAGGGCTTCACAAAAAGCATCACCTTAAGTTATACGTGCAATAGGTCACGTTGCTTGATTTTTAAGATCAGAATGTGTGAATATTGCTCACAACAAATATACACAGGTTTTTTTGTTTTGTTTTAAAAGAGGCTTGAATATTAGATGTACTTTTTGTATATATATATTTCAGTCATTTTTATATTTATTTTTGTTACAAATCATTGTCTTTGTCTAACTGTTAGGCCAAAGACTTAACTGAACCTTCAAACCACTGTTTATGAACTTCATATGATGAGACCTGAGGCTTTCACTGCATTTTAATAAATAACTGAAGGTGCCAATGCTTTCCAAAACATGTAAATATTTATTCCAATGATGTATGTGGAGTCTTATTTTCCTGATACTTATAACTTTACCTAATAAGAATTATCAGGTCTTGTAATATGATTTGTGTATTACTTCAGACTATTTTATAGTTTGGACACCAAGCATAAGTAGGGTTTTTAGATACAGTTTTATACTTACTGGAAGTAGTAAGAAGTTCTCTGGAAACAACTTTCCAGCTTCATAAGGATTTCCTGTTTGGCAAAAGGTGTTGACTACTGCAACTGTTATGTAGCACTTGAAGGAGGCTGTAAATGCCTAATTTAACTATGAGGATCTGAGCTGATCCTCTTTGAGACTACTGAATACTCTTGAATACCTGAATGTTGGTAAGAGTAGAGTCACAATATTGTGCTTATCAGTAATCTAATTGTTGTAACATAATTGATAAAGCTATTTAAAGAGTTTACTTTTTTTTAAACCCATGTTCTAAAGCATTGGTACTATCTAAGGATGAAGATTAGTTTGTTTATTCAGTGTAAAACAACTATGCTCAAAAAGTATGCATGTTAATTGCTAGTAATTTGAACTATGCAAAAACCTCTTGGTACTTTTTGCCCTCATAGGGTGAAAACCTGCTAAGAGGGCAGTTGTCAGGTATCTTATTTTTACTACCAACTTTGAAAATACCTTTTTAGAAGGTATGGTCACCTAAAGTGTTAACATTATAGAAAGAGGATTAATTTAGTAGACTCTTCTTCCTCCCACTAAATGATCTCAGTCTGTTGCCACCCTGATTTTATGAACACTTAACATATGTATTTAGCTGTTAACCAATTTTTGACCTTTTAAAATCTAGCTTATTTGCTGAAAGGTTCAGCAGCATAAGACAGGCTAATCAGGTGCTAAGAAGCTTGACAGTGACTACTGTAGCCTTTGATTTGAAAGCAGATTACAGCCCGCCCTCAAGAACATGAATGTCTCTGCAGTGTTAAACTGAAAGTTGTTAAAAATAAGTCATGTCACTGGTATACTTTTTTTTTTTTTTCAAACTGTCTCTTTTTTAATACCAGCTAGCAATGCTGCATCATTCCATGATTAGAAATTACCTGTGGATATTTGTATAGAAGTGTGAAATAAATTTTTTTTAATTAAAAATTGTTTTGGTAGTAGTAATTTCTCATCGCAATTACATGAGATAGCCATACCTAAGTTCACTAGTACATTAGAAGAACAAGCTGAAAGTTGCACACTTTAACAAATGATCTCACTCTAAATATTGCCATAACTCCTCAGTGCCCTCCCTCATGCAGAGGGGCAGATAAGACAGCTGCGGGAGATAGCGCACAATCTCATGCTCACAGGCTGGCTGGTGCTTGCTGCAGGTGCCAGCGCCCACAGCAGCCAGGCCACGAGCCTGGCATAGTGGCACGGGCACAGCACCAAGCATCAGCCGCGTGCGGCCGAGCTCCCCTCTCTGTCACGCAGCCGGGGCGCCTGAGACAGGCTGCCACCCTGCCCTTCCATGCAGGCTCCTGGCAGCTGCCAGCTGCTTTGCTAAGCAGGGGAAATGGATGCATTCCCCCAAACCAGCCAAGGATTTGACACAACTAGCTGTACCTAGCAGTGGAAGTTTGCTACTGACAGTCAGTTACATGGTTGCAAAGTACAGACAACAACAACAGAAAAAACAGAAAAGCCAAAAAGACACAGGAAAAAAAATATCAAAAGAAACCCAATATTCTATATTTAAGATGTTAACCCTTACAGGATGCTTTGCTTTCATCTGCTGAAAGGAAATACCTTTCAATGCAACAAGCCCTGAAGATAGGGTTAGATGGATACATTCTAAATAATAATAAAAAAAAAGTGTTTGTTGCTACAACATGAAATTTTTAGGACTAGGTGCTAGAAGGTGCTGCTAGATCTCAGAGCATGTCAAAGATGCAGAAACAGCCTGCCTTTATTAAACAATTATTCTCATTTACATAACTAAAACCACAAGCAGTTGTCCGCAGCAAGACTAAATATGGACTGGGAGAACAGTTCACTAACCTCTTGTGGATCAGCGTGATTGTGGAAGGAAGCCAGGACAGTGCCTGTCAACACACAGACCTTGACAGCACGGCAGCGCCAGACAACGATGTGGGCAGTGTGGCTGTGCCAACACAGCATACACGAGTGTTCTTCCGGTCACAGAAAATAAGATAAAGCTGAGGTCTTTGTAAGGCTGACTCAGTTATCACTATACATACACATATAAATGTATATGAAAGCATCACAGTTTATTAGCATTCTATATAGTCATATAATATATATGCTATGTATAGGTTAAATATACTATAGTACAGTGGTGTATATATATAGTAGTATGTGTACAGTATTTATGCTAGTACATATGTACAATATATAAAAGTATATACATATATATAAGGCCTAATATACATATTTTTATATATATATTAGATATATAGTGTGGGTATATATTTAAGGTGTGTATATATAAAGTATGTATGTATAATATATATGCACACTATATAGCCTAAGGTACACTACTAGAATTCAAGTAAACCTTCACATACATAAGTGCCAGAGCACAGGAGACACAGCTTACAAGAGACGCTTTCAGTAGCCGGGGCCAATACAGCGTAATACAGACTATGGAGGGGACTTCATACGTGGGAGAGGAGAAGCAACAGGGTGCTCCAACACAAGCCAAAGTGAAAGTTGTTCAAGGAGGCACTAAAACACCCGCACCGCAGAGCTAGCTGTCACTGCGGCAGTGCCTCTTAACCAAAACCAAAAACCAACAGCCCAGAACGCACAGAACCTGAAAGCTGCTTACACACACACGAGTGAAATCACTTATCCCCGCACAGAGTAGGTGACTGTGCCAGCCGCTGCTCTGCAATACCCATGGGGACAAACCGTGATTAACCAGGTAAACACAGCCCTGCTTGGAGCCAGAACATTGTGGACACTTCTGGCTCTCCAGCTAGCAAATGCATGCCTGAAAACAAGAACTGAGCGGCACATTCCTCTTTGGTGCCTCTGCTAACAGTTGCTTCATTGTATTTATTTAACTTCAGACCTCAGACATATCTGAAGATCTATTCATCTTCTGAGGTCCTGGATTCATAGTTATATTATGCATTATTATTATTATTATTTTATATAACCCCCCCCCAACCTGTCTGTAATCCAAAGTCACTACTTTTTGCTAGGCAAGGAAAGCAAGGGAGGCATGACAGCTCAGCACAGTCCTCTTCGTGACTATCTTCCCCAAGCAAAATTCTCCAGGCTTCACAGCAAACCTGCCTTCTCCAGCCCTCAGGCTGACTGTGGCTGTGCTCTGCAGCAGCCGGGTTTGAGCCAGGGCACTTGGGCAGGGGCTCTGAATCCCCACCTGGCAGCATGGGGGTCAGAAGGCACTCCTGCAAGTCAGCCACCCAACCCCTGCTCAACGCAGTCAGCTAGCGCAGGCTGCTCAGGTCCACACCAGTCTTTAAACATCTCCAGAGACAAAAACGCCACTGCCTCTCTGAGCAACCTTTGAGCAGCCTCACAGTAGAAGCTCTCCTACGTTTAAGTGGAAACTTCCCTTGAGCCACTTTGTGCCGCTTGCCTCTGGCCCCGTCACTGGCCAGCCCTGCGAGGAGCCTGGATCTGCCTTCACTCGCTCCCCCCGCCAGGTATTTACATGCAGTCACAGAACCCTTCCCCAGCCTCCTCTTCTCAGCCTCCCCTCCACACCAGGTGCTCCAGGCCCTCAGAGGGAGACCCCTTCCCGCTTCGTTTTCTCTACAAAACCCATGTTTGCAGCAGCAACTTTTCATGGCAGTACCAGCCTCAAAGATGCTAGCAGACAGACAGAGGCTGCAGTCACCTCTGCTTCTTAAGAATCACCCCAGAACAATGCACACTCCCTTGCCATCGATACACAGCACTACTTATTTCCTCATATCTCTCAGTAGCTTTGGGGGAAAGGGGAGGAAGGGGCAGAAGAGTCACATGTTCTTGCCACGAGCATCTGAAATAATGCAACTGCTAAGCTGATTAGAAGACGTGCTTATGGGACGTTTCAGCAGCACGGGACTGGTTTCTTGAAGCAGAGGGGGCCAACCACTCAGTGCCAGAGGTGAGAAGTGCACCACTGCTGGCCTACTCACGGGACCGCCTGCGGCTGGTTGCAGCCCAGCAGGGAGAAACACCGCAGGGCACCGAGAGCCCGCCTGCACTGAGCGCTGATCCCTCGCAGCCGCCACCTCACCTCTGGCAGTGGCTAACGGAGGAGCGGCACTGCAGCACACAGCGAGGCTTCGCTCCTCCTGTTCCCACAAAAAGTTAGCGCTCAAATTCACTACCAGCTATGTTTTCCCTACAGAATAGAAGCCATCCACGACAATCAATTACAATTTCCCCATCTGTCTTCTGATCTAGAGTCACATGAACTTGTACATGGCAAAAATTCACAAACTCCCAAGTTTAATTACACACTCGATAAAAATATGCAAACATCTGTATGCTCCTCTTGAACCTCTTGCAATTTGATACAAACCCATACAGAAGCCACTACATAATAGCTTAGTTCCCATTTTTTATATATTTTTATTGTTCTACTGCAAAAAAAGAGACGAAAGCCACATCAAACCAGTGCAATCCTGTGAAAGTTTTCTAACATAGCAAAAGCAAGTAAACTTATTGCCAAAAACCTGAGAACAAAGACAAGCCTTTGCACAGAGCAAAGCAACACAAATAGACGCACCAGAAGGCATCATAGCAAAGCACATAAACGATAAAAAGATAAAGACAGAGATATTCTATGCATACGTGTGCCTGGAAACTTAAGGTTGTTGGTTTTATTTTACTTTTTAACCTATGATGTAGCTATTATGGAAGAAGGAAAGAAAAAGCAGCCATACATGCAGCAACCCAGAACAGTGACTTCCAGTAAGGAGTCACTTACTGTATGACCGCAGCAAACCAAGAAAATCTTTCTCTGGAACACCCTCCAAGAATGATCTGCTTTCAATTACCTTATTAAATCTTAAATGCCATGTTAAATTTTAAATTTAAGTTGGAAGGAAATAAAAAAAAAAAAGCAGTTACTTAGGTTAAAACTAAACACTATGTTTTCAATTATTTTAAAATCTGATTTGTTCTATCCCATTTGAGTTGTGGATCCAGGTGTATTATGATTTCAGGAACACCAACAAGAAGGAACAGAGGACTAGAAAAATGCCAAATGACAAAAATAATGCCTTTCTTCTTTTTGCTTTGCTTAAGCATTTACAAAAACTAGCACATAAGAACTCCAGTTAGTGCCACACTGGATCAGATCAGAGAAAACCCCCAAAAGATCATCAATGAGTGAAAAAAGATTAAAAAATAAGAGAGAGGAAATTCAAAATCACGGAACACAGAATATCCCAAGTTGGAAAGGACCCAAAAGAAACCTCGGGTACAACTCCTGACCCCACACTGGACCACCCAAAAATCAGACCCTATGTCTGAGAGCATTGTCCAAATGCTCCTTGAACTCCAGCAGGTCACTGCCCTGGGGAGCCTGTCCCAGTGCCCGACCACCCTCTGGGTGCAGAACCTTTCCCTAACCCCCAGCCTGACCCTCCCCTGTCCCAGCTCCATGCCATTCCCTCGGGTCCTGTCGCTGTCCCCAGAGAGCAGAGCTCAGCGCCTGCCCCTCCGCTCCCCTCGTGAGGGAGCTGCAGGCCGCCATGAGGCCGCCCTCAGCCTGCTCTGCTCTGGGCTGAACACACCAAGGGACTTCTCTGATACCTTAACAGAAGATGCTTCCATGGATTGGTACCCAATCAGTATTTTAAAGACCAAGAAAAAAAACTTTAGGTAGAAAGGGAGGATAGATAGGGGATTCTGCTCCAAACACAGCATTTAAGATTTACCCACAGTTACTTCTGTCATCGCTCACCCAACATGATTTCCCTGGACAGAATCGCTCGCTGTTTATATCAGTGAGAATGTAAATGGGCTCCAGCTCACCCAGCGAAAGGACACATTTAGCTTCCGACAGCCTTTACCATGTCCCCTGGCCAGCGACCTACATCCCATGACACAGCAGGCGGCAGCCAGGTCCCTACAGCATGCCCACAACAGTGACACACCAGGCATCCAGGCAGCAATACGCACGTAGAAAAGACAAAGCCAGCCCAGGACCACCACAAGCAATTGCAACACCTCACAAGTACCCAGCTTGCTGCCTGTAGGCACTGCTTTAAACTACAGCTGGCTCACAGCTGAAACCATCATCAGGTGGTTCTAAACACAGCAATTAATAGGCAAAGCAGGTGTCCCAAATTAGTACAAGCTTGAGAAGCACGAGCTACTATTTAATGTTCCTGAGGAGGGCCCACAGGCAGCACTACAGCAATAAATGTTAGTGACCAGTATTTGTACACAATCTGCAGAGACAGAGAAGTTGCTGGCTCACCCCGCCAGCCAGCACCCCCGGCCAAAACAGAGCAAGCCATTCTTTTCTGGGTATGAGATGGAGGTACTGCCTACAAACCAGGTGAAGCACTCTGACCCTGAGCCACTGCTCTATTCTTACTTATTACTGGTGCAGTTACTGCTCAGAAAACTGCCTCTGGAGGAAAACTGAATCAGTATGTTTTCTGTATTTACAATGCAACAGCAAAACAACAAAAAAATCCAATAATTCATGATGATCTTTCTACGGCTCCAAGCAATCCAACAACACGCTGAGCAAATTAATGTGACACAAGTAACACAACAATTCCTCTGTTAGCACAGACCATTGGACTTCCATCCCCCCTATCAGTCATGGACAAGCCGCAGGTACGAGGCACGTTTAAAGGAGATCAGGCAATGTTTAGGAGCTGATTTCATAGGGTAAGTTCGTGGGGCAAATACAAGTATCCACAACAAAAAGAGCAAGTGACACAGGGCCTGGCCAGCTACCACACTGCTCGTTGCGCCACATGGCACTGCAGGACTCGATACCTAGGTCGCAGTGACTTTATCAGGAATGCTCAGGAACACTGCTAGCTGCCTTGTTGTTAACGTTCAGGATATTTCTACTTGAGTAGGGTAAAAATCTATTACACATATCCCGGTGTCTCGCGTGCTGGATTACTATGAGTGATCCGGTGTAGGGATCTGGTGCGACGCTTGGCCACGCTCACTTCTAAGCCGCCACGACACGTTTTGCCTTCGTCACCGACCGGTCGGGAGCGCATCGCGACACACAGACAGACAGACCGACCCCACTGAGATCCTCACGGGTTCGGTTCTCCTTCGCCCGGCGCCCCCCGCGGGGCCGACGAGCCCCCAGCCCCACGTCGCCGGCCGAGCCGCCAGGGCTGTGAGCTCCGGACCCCGCTCTCCTGTCCTAATCCCCCTGCCCTACCGAGAGCCCCTCCGCACCCCCGAGCAGCAAGCACGTACCTGGTCGAGGCCAGGCTCCTCCGGGATGCGAGCGCCGCCTTGTCCCGGCATAGCGGCCGGCGGGGGAGCCCCACTTGGCTCCGCGCCCAGCCTGCGGGCACCGGGCTGCTCCGGACGCCCACCCGCGCTCCCCTCCCTCCCCTCGCCTTCTCTCGGAGCCGCCCTCTCCTCCGCCCCGCCGCTGCTGCGTGGGGCTGGGCCGGGAGGAGACACCCACCGCCGCGGGCACCTCCTCCCGGCCGCGCGGCGGAGGAGGCCGCGGCCTGGGTGAGGGGCCGGGGGAGCGGGCGCGGCGGGAAATGGCGGCCGGGCCGGGCTGAGGGGGGACGGGAGACGCGCCATGAGGCTGCTGCGCGCCCTGCGGCGCTGCGCCTCCCCGGGCAGCATCCCGCAGCAGGTGGACTTCTACTCGCGCTTCTCGCCCTCGCCGCTCTCCATGAAGCAGTTCCTGGACTTCGGTGAGTCCCCGCCGGGCTTCCCCCCGGTCCCGGCCCCTCCGCGGGGCGGCGGGATGTCGGGCCCCTCGCCCGCCCTCGAGCCTCGCGCCTTTGTCCCCCTGAGGGGGCGCGCGGGGAGCGAGCCCCCTCGGGCTCCTTGGCACGGCGGCCTGCCCCCGCCGCCCTGTGTTATTGCTAAATGCTGCCCTTTTTGGCACAAAAAGCCTCCGCTTCCTTCCGGGAGAAGGGAGCCTAGCTGACTCCTTACCTAGAGCCAAGAAGTGAGGCAAGGTTGAAATTCAGCTGAAATCTCGAATTCTTGGTAGCACAGAAGTAGTTTGATGTTTTGCCAAAACTGCGGTGTTGGGGACAAGGGGGAATTACGACTGCTAATAAAGTGACTCTGAAAAGTAAAAATTGTGAAGCCTTTTGAAAGCTAGCAAGCTCTCCAGCATGCACCAGGCACAAGAGATGTTGAATCCCAGCTGGAGCTAAGCAGCTGAAACAATTGTGACTTCTCCACAGTCACATGTTTGTGCCCCACAAAAACACTTCACTCAAGCGCTGCTCGTTTCAGAAAATGTGTGAGAGAAAGAGCAGAAAGCAAACACCAAGAATCACCGCGAAGGGTTGGGAATCTAGCCTGGAAAATGAGTAAATTGGTTGTGGGGTGCTCAATTTTATACTCTTGGTAAAACTACACATGTTCCCAGGCTTGTTGAGTACTTTGAGTCAAAAGGGAGCACAGGAATTGCTCTGCTCTGCTTCAGAGCAAAGACTGCATGGAGAAAGGTCTTGCAAGATATTCTGAAAAGCGTTTTTGAAGCCTGAGTGTGGAGCCATACTATAATTGGTTCTGTTTTTGTAAGCAAGGCACTGTCATAAGATACATGTAAACATATAGCTAGTAAACAGTTGCTTTTTATCTTTTTGCAAGTAAAACATAACTGAGAACTAATCCTAGAATCCCAGACTTTGTATGTAAGTAGGAAGATTTAAATAGGTTCTCTTAACTGTCCTGTTACTTCATCTATCTATTCAGCATTTCACACATAGCAATAAAATATATCCCATACTAGAATTCCAGATTTTTACAGGAATCCCACCATAAATCTGCCTTTAGTTCCTCCAGTTCTCAATCTAGTAAATGAAGTATTCTGTAGGCAAATTTAGGTCTTAGGTTATCAGTTGTATCTTGGGTTGTAAGTGCTTAATATTTTCTATAGGAGCCTTATCAATTCTTTGCATAGATGGATCATAACTGCACAGGGAAACAAAGTCATGTGCCCATTCACTGAAATCTTACTTACCCTAAGCTGCCTTCCATTTCTGACCCAGGATTGCAAAGATGTGGCCTCCAGATAAAAAACTTCTTTGTGGAATGTCATTTGCTGAGTGCATGGGACATTTGAAGATTAACGTTACATTCTAATATCTTCAATTTGACTTTTTCTTGGAATTTTAACCTGAGAATAGGGAAAGGCCAGTAACAGTCATGGCTGAAATGCAATCTGACTAGGGAGAAGAGTGAGAGGTTTCTGGGCAGAGGTCATATGTAGACAGTGCATAATACTGGTAAGTGTCACTGGGGAGAAATTCCTTATAGCTATTTGCGTTTTTATTAAGTTAACCGACATTATGTCACCAGTGTAGTTTATGATGTGTCTGTCCCTGGATGCATTAAACTAAACTACACCATTTCAATTTGGTGTATGTTTTTGCTTTTTAAGACACTCCTGGCTTCCTTGTTTTTATGTCCCTTCCCTTCATCTTCTTCCCCAACTCCTCCCCATGTCAAATGGAAGGTGTGAACTGAGCAGAAACACCACAGAGTTAATTTTTAGGAGTTACCTGTTATGAAACATCAGAACTGAGGTACATATTTCACAGCAGTAGATGAACAGCTTAGTAAGTTTAGATGCTATTTACATGACACTGTTGAAATCTTGAAGTAAGTCTGGCGGAGAATAAAGTACAGCACTCCTTATTCTCTTTGTCTCCCGCCTCCTCCTTTAGCCTAGTAAAACAAGCATCGTGGGAGTAAACTTAGGCCTTGATCTTAATAACCACCTGTAATTGACATGCAAAAAGATGACACCTGTGTTTATAAAAAGCACAGGTCAGTTATTAACAGGTGCACTAACTTTGCTTCTAGCTTTTAAGTGTAAAACTTCTAAAAAGTAAATATATGGTAGAACTACTATCATGATGACTATGCACAGTAGCCATCCTACTTCCATTTCTTTCTCAGTATTCATTTGAATTCATCTGTGTGCTGTTCGCTGTAAGACTTGAGTTTTAACTACAACAAAGCTAGCTGATAGGGAAATAAATCTTAAACAATTTAATAGGAAATCTAATTTATTTTCTGGAAGTGTGAAGTGTTCCCATATGAGTTATGGTAGTTTTGTAAGATCAGTGGTCAAGTGGGGTGTATGGGATTGTGATACTTTCTCAAGCATCCTTCAAACAAATATGCTTCCCACAATGTTTTCATTTGCTTGTCTTTAACATGCTCAGAATGATATATTGTTTCATCAGTGGTAGTTAGAATCAGTGTTTGCTACAAATAAACAATTTGCATGTATAGAAGCCATATTTAAAGTTGGCTGGTATAGGTCTGCAGTTCTTGCACTAGTTAACTTTTTATATACTGAGATTCTCCTTATTTCAACAAAGCTGGTAAGTTTACAGTTTGAAATATAAAGTGGGCTACTGTTATGAAAGAAACATTGGCTTACCAGACTGAGTCAACTTTAAAACCTAACCAGAGGCCTCTTAGGCAAGAAAGTAAGAATTTGTATAGTTTTGACTTTATTCTAATGTTGTCATATATTTATTTGGTCTTAGGATCTGAAAATGCTTGTGAAAAGACGTCGTTTATGTTTCTGCGACAAGAGTTGCCTGTAAGATTGGCAAACATAATGAAGGAAATAAGCCTGCTTCCAGACAACCTTCTAAGAACACCTTCTGTTCAGCTGGTGCAGAGCTGGTAAGAACAGTGTCAATTAATACTTTCAAGGGTGACTTTCTGCATATACATAAGATGTAGGAATAACGCATTCAGTTCTACAGAAAGAATATTTCATATGCTCATTACACATGAACATCACCTTTTTAGAATGAGTAAATATCCCAATGTGACGGAAACTAAATTTTCAGACTTGGGAAAAAAACACTCTAGGAGCAATTAGATAACCCACAATGAAATTAAAAACCATTTATTATATTCAACTATTCCAGATAGTCATGTAAGAGAATTCAGTAACAACAAAAATCCACAAGAGCAATGTTTAACAGGGCACTTAACTAAAATGAAGAAGCTAGTTAAGAAATCAACAGAAGCAGCTAAATGTACAATATGTTTTCAAAAAAGCATAGAAACTATTTAAAAGACAAGTTATTGCAGATTGAGAGTAAAAGTGTAGAAAATAACAAAAGCAAGAGAAAGCTCCCAAAGCCAGAATATTTAAAACAGCAGAAGCAATACAAGGCTATTAAAATTAAGAAGACATCCTTCGAAAAGTAAAATTTGCTTTCAAGTAAGGAATTTAAGCGTAAATTTTTGCAAGATGAAAGCCAAACAAAGAGATTGCTTGGCAACTGCTAAAGGCACATGGCTATCTGGAAAGGCTTTTAAAGTTAAGAGAACAAAGTCTGACAGTGAATAAGTGCAGTTGATTTGATGACTGAATATAAAAAGAGCTATCAGTGTAGATGGAGGCTTTCAATGAAACATGAAAGCTTAAATTTTTGTGATACTAAATGACATTGATCAAATGGGAAATGAATTCCACTTGGACAAATGCAATGTAAAGCGCAGAGAGGAACCTCCTCCTCCTGTATGCTTGCTCACTTCCAATCAAAAACGGAATTTTGGTGCTACTGTGGATATTCTTCTGACTGTTAGTTGGTGGGCAAAAACATGAATAGTGTTAGGAACTAAGTAACAAATAGGGTGGAGGAGAGTATTAGTGTACCACTGTGTTAGTCCATTATTCCTCTGAATTGCATGCAGTTCTAGTCATTCTATCCTGAACAGAAAAGACCAAGAGGGATAATCAGAGGGTTGGAACAGTTTCTACGTGAGAAGAAAACCAAACAGAATTCTTCAGCTTGGAAAAAACATCTAAGGAAAGAAATGGCAGAAATATGTAAATCATGAACAAGCTGGGAAAAATTTCTAATAACAGGAACTAACTAGGGCTGCTAATAAGTTATCACCCACTGGGTTTAAAACAGAAAGATGATCTTTTATGCTTTCTAATTAAATTGTGTAATTAATTGCTCTGGAGATTTTGGAAGAAACCGTCATGAATGGATTCAGAAGGATCTAACAAAATTCACAGGGGATAGGTCTATAGGATATATCAAATACAATGATTTAGATGCAACCAGACTTGGAAGACCATAAATCTCTAACCAAAGGGTGCTGGGGAGTCATATTAGCATTGGTCTTTTTCATGTTTCTTTCATTTAAAGGTATGTCCAAAGTCTTCAGGAGATCCTTGACTTTAAGGACAAAAGTTCAGAAGATTCAGGAGCTATTCACAGGTAAGGATTTGTTACATATATCAATACAAGTCTTATGTAGAAGGACTGGCAAGAGAAGTAGTGGCTTAAGAAAAATTTCATCTATCTTCAGTTTTTATGTCAGAATCATAGTAACATCATCCCCTGCCACTGGAAGGCAGGAAGAAGCTAAGAATAATTAAACTTAACCAAATTTTTACCAGTTCCTTACTTGTAATGTTGGAACTGATGTATGGAACTTTTCACATGTACAGTAGGTTTGTTCGTTACCAGCTGACTATGGTTGCTGTTTTGACAGGCATGAGATGATTTGCATGAACACAGTTGACAAAACTTTCTTCTTTTTTTGGCATTAATAAAAAAAAAAGTTAACAATAAATGTACAAATAATCACCAATGGTGGCACCATTACTGACTGTTTCAATGCAAGTTGCTTGAAATGTTCTATTTGTTATAAAGACTGGCCTGCATACTGCAGTAGGCAGACCTGTAATATTTCTGTACATGGTGGTCTTCATTTTCGTGGACAGATGCTCAATTTGCCAGAGTATTAAACTCAGTTGAAAGTAAAAACTAACAATGTATTAATTTTAGTTTTACAGATACTGTGATAAAAATCCGGAATCGACACAATGATGTAATTCCTACTATGGCTCAAGGAGTAATAGAGTACAAGGAAAGCTTTGGCATTGATCCAGTGACCTCGCAGAACGTGCAGTATTTTTTAGATCGTTTCTACATGAGTCGCATTTCAATTAGAATGCTCCTTAATCAACACTGTAAGTGCTTTTGTTGAAGGGAGGGGAAATGATACCTGTACTCTGTCAGTAGTATTTTCCCTTTACTTTTAAGTGCTTAATACTTAAATGCTTCTTAAAAATATTTATTAGTAATAGCCTTTTAACTATGGTAAAAATTGGAATTATAGATTTTCTATAAACTTCTATTCAGCAAAACTGAAGATATAAACTATAATTATAAAAATTATATGGGATATTAAATAATACTGTCTTTGTTGGCAGCTTTACTGTTTGGTGGGAAAATTAATCCAGCTCATCCAAAGCATATTGGAAGCATTGATCCTAGCTGCAATGTTGTTGAAGTTATCAGAGGTAAATCCAGAAAAGAAAAAGAATTGTGAAAACTTACATGAATGTCTATGTTGAGAGCCAATATGTCTTGATGTTTATATAGTGTATAGTTCTTTCCTACTTGGAGCAGAAGCTTAATTGAAAATGTAAGCGTTACATATTTTTGTCAGTGTCCCTGTCTCTCCCCCCCCCGCCTCCAAAACAAACAAACAAACAGTTTTTGTGAGAAGATGATAAAAATCTCACTGACAGCGCACAGTGTTTTCAATTTTTGTTTTTCTTTTTGGTAAACTGTAAAGGGAAAAAAGAAAGGTAACTTTTTTTAATTTATTATAGATGGCTATGAAAGTGCCAAGAGACTTTGTGATTTATATTATATGAGCTCTCCAGAACTCATCCTGGAAGAATTGAATGGTAAGTGCATATGGGATGAGACACTCCCTTGAATGTAGTGATAGCTTCTTCTGAAGTAGCTGGTATAATGTTCTTCCACTTTTCCTATAGTCAATGTATCCTCTATTGTATAGATTTTATACATTATATAGAGAGATAATAAAGATTTAGATATTATATCCTCTACTAGATATATATATTTTTTTTTAATCTGGCAGAAGACTTCCCTTATTCCTTTTTTTTTTTTAATTGGTGAACTGAAACCTGTAGAAAAGCTTCTGAAATCGCAGCTGTTGATATAACAGATTTTAGCGATGTCCTCCCCTCCCCAAGGTTTCTTGCATGTCTTCACCCTACACTGTATCTATTACAACTCATCCTCTTTGTGTTTCTTGTGACACACGAAACTTTGCATTCTAATTTCTCTTTCTTATTCAGGTAATGCACACTTAAAGTTGCAATTAGATAAAGTCCCTGTAAAAAATCATTTGAACCTGTTTTCTATGACTGAAAAAGACATTTACAATTGTGCTGCTATGAACTCAGAGGTCAACTACTGTCCCCATAGTCTTGCTGAATGCTAAAGAGCCTTTCTAACACTACTCACTGGAGTGCTTTTCAAGTTAGTAAATACCAAGTTCAGGCAGACCTACAAAAACAAGCAATCAAAACTGCTTCTACAAATGATTGCAAAAGTGAGAGTGCACCCAGAGTAGCTTGGCCTGTGAAGTTAAAGGCAAAGAAAGCGCAGCCTTGACTACACATTCCAGATCTTTTCTTCCTACTGTACAAAACCTGTTACTCTTTATATAGGTTAAAGGATTTTCCTTTCTCCATCTCTTGATCATTACTAAAAATATTTGTACAAAACTATCAGTCACGCTAGCTACTGCTCTTTACTGCAGGAGCATTTTAATGGTGTACATGTTCCAGAAGTCAGAACAAACAGTTTAGATTTAATAAAAGGAGCAGCCTTTTGCTTAATGAATTGTGAAGGTGAGTTAAACCTGATCCAGGCCAAATGCACACTATTACCCACAGCTGAGAGCCATTATTTAAAATGTAGTCATGGGGTTTGAGGGTGGAGGCATAGATGAGGGCAGTTAACTTGAAGGCAGGAACCTATCATTTCAAAGTGCATTTTTTTTCCCTTTTTGTTTGGTACATGATTTATTCCAAATCTTTTGACCATCACTAGACTTTAACATTTATAGCTCATAAAGCACTTGTCATTAACACAGTTTGGGAAGAAAACTATTAACTTGTTGAGCTGAAAGAACATTCAGGGCCAGCAGATTTTTGGAGCAACCTTTCCTTAATTTTTCATTAATGACTATGTTCCCATGATATTTTTTCCAGAGTTAATACTTAAAAGCTTGAAAACTAAATCAGTTTATAGATATAATTGTATTTTGTTAAGGTTTCTTGTAATACTAGCTAATTTCTAAATTACTCAAAAAATAGGCTGTGCTGCAGATAGTATTTGGTACATTTTAGCATCGTAAGATCCTATCAGGTTGGGAGGGATCTCAGGAAGTTTCTAGCCTCATCTCCTGCTCAAAACAGGGACAGCTATGAGATCAGGCCAGGTTGCTCGTGGCTTTATCCAGTCTGGTCTTACAAATCCTACAAGGATGGTGACTACTTAACATCTCTGGGCAACCTGATTCAATTGTCAAATGTCATGGTGAAAATGTCTTCCTCTATATGCAGTCTGAACCTATTCCATCTTACATTCATTGTTTCTTATCCTCCCACCACCTGAAGAGCCTGACTCCATCTTCGTAATAACCTTGTAAGTATTAGAAGGCTACTATTATATGGTCTAATCAGTGATGCTAGAGTGGATTTTAAGATTATTTTCTAAAGCAGCAAGCACTTTTGAAAATCTTGAGTATGAATTTTGGTTAACACACAACTTCTGAAAAAATTTCTGTTCCTTCTTTTCTAAATTCTCTTACCTATACAAATGTACACGTTGAATTAGTACAGGAATCAATACAAGATACCTAGTTAATTTAATAAATTAAATTTAGTAAATAATAAATTTAGTAAATTACCCATTTAATTATTTAGTCTTTCTTTTCTCCAGCTAAATCACCAGGACAGCCCATGCAAGTGGTGTATGTACCATCACATCTCTATCACATGTTTTTCGAACTTTTCAAGGTCTGTGCAATTACCATTACACAATTCTTTTATACATGTTTGTTTAGTAAGATTGTATTTGACTTTTTGAACCATTTCTAGATAGCAATGCGTTTTCGTTAAAATGAAAGCTTCTAGCAATTTAACTGCAGTGTCTTTGCAAATGCAAACTTCTAGCAATTTAACTACAGGAATATACTTAGGTTGTACAGCTTTGGAAGATGTGTCTCTGTGCCTAGCCACTGAAAACCTCAGACACCTTCCGCAGTAGACAACTTTGTCAAAAAATGCTTATACTGTATAAAGGCATTAGTTAATAAAGCAAGTGAGAATAATATTCCTAATTTTGGGGACACCTTTGGTATAAAGTGAAACGTGTTGGTTCTATATACTTTTTTCCTCAAGCACTTATTTCAGTCCTAGACTCTTCTTGGATCTTTGTGCTCTGTTGCATGTAGAATGCATTATACAGGTTTATAGAAATAAAATTGTACATTAACATACTTAAATATTCTAAAATTTTTAAATTAGTCTGTAATTCAAATAAATTTTACAAATGCTGATACTGAATACATCAGAAACACTCAAAAAAAACCTATTCTAAAACCATATATTTTGTCTTGATTCTAAAATATATGTGATAAAAATAACCTATGTTCCTAAATTGAAGTTTTAAGATAATAAAGCAGTAAGAATAAGATTTAAGTTCTTGTACTTGAAAATTGCAGAATGCAATGAGAGCCACCATGGAACATAATGCTGATCGATGCATTTATCCTCCAATTCATGTACATGTCACGTTGGGAAATGAGGATTTAACTGTTAAGGTACCCACTTTTTTGATTATTATTTTTTTTTCCTGTCATAGTCATCATATTACTAACTTTATCTGATGATCTGATTCCAGCAGTAGATTGTATCTGATTAAGTAGTATATAAGTAACAGGACAGTTTTGCAACTTCACATACTGCATCAGCAGGAAATTCATGAAGAGGTTGCATATTCACTGGGAAGGTTCTGTAATATAATTCTGTGGTTTTGTCATGCCTACATCGTGCCTAGTTTATGCACAATCGTGACTAAAACTGAAGCAGCAGCTTCATACAATTGTTATGTCGCCATTTTTAAATCAAAATGATAGAGCTGCATAGGAGGTATGAAACAACTGAAAAAAGGGAAATGAACCTTGTATATTCCATGCAGATTAAACCTGCCTGAAATACAGTTTGCAGAGTAATTAATTTTTGTTACATACAGTGTCCATGTTGGATTTCAGAGACCAGCTGCAAGCACTGGCTTTTTCATAGGTCTAACTAACACTTAGTAAAACAACTCTTGGGACTTGCTCCTTCAGTAACGAGTTTTAGTGCATTGTCTTTTAACTGGCAGTAGTCTCAAGTAATAAAGATGAAAATACACAGAAGCTGGTACTTGTTGAAATCGGTAGGTATAAATCTGGACTTCAGGCAAAACTGAATTACAAACAAGACAAAAGCAATGCAAAATTTAAGTAGAATTTTCTTGCTTTTAAGAGATTATGAATGCTTCTTAGGATAGTATTTTATGTAAATGGTTTGTAAAAAGGATGAGGGGGAAGAATTCACCTGCTTGTTGCTATAGCTGAGAGATGAGAATTTAAGAAAACCTATCATTTACTAGGGACAACTTTATATTATGTTTTACCTGAACTTTCTCTGGATCATTGTTTGAGAGAGGCTGTCTTTTCTAAAATTGTATTCAGGAACATAATGCTACGTGTTCCTTCTTGTTCCAGATGAGTGATCGTGGTGGAGGTGTTCCTATGAGGAAAATTGACAGACTATTCAACTATATGTATTCAACAGCACCACGTCCACGTGTTGAGACATCCCGAGCTACACCTTTGGTATGTACATCTTTTATGCCTTGTCATCTTGGATGTGATTAATAGTCACAAAATAAACAATTTAGTCAAAGCCATGAAGCCTGATTTTATAGATACAATGACTATGATCATTTGGATGTTAGTGCTTAATTCAAATATTTTCATGAAATTACCTGGAAAACAGTTGTCAATATTTTAGGACTATACAATTTAAATTTCAATATTCTGTTTTTGTCTATCAAATATAAAGATTAACTGTCTCAAGAAGAACACTTAGCTATGCTGCATGTACTGCAGTAAGCACAGGATTCTTGTGGCCACTGAAAGAAAGGGAAAAAAAATAGCATTGGTTTTGGATCAAGTCCATAGTTTCAGCCATAATGTGCAGTCAGTTGTGCCATTCCCCAGGAAGGATGATGGTACATAGATGTGACAAGGCATATGAAGAATCTATTTTGCTCTTATGTGAACTTAATAGATGCACAAGAAATACTGAGAGACTAAGACTATAAGAAGCTCTGAACAGCTTTCCTGAATTTGTTCTCTTATATTGCATCATTCAAAATGTTTTTGTTTTTTTAAAGTGTTCTGCACATCGATGACAGTAACTCATTAAATACCAGATCTTTACATAGGAGCAGAGAGCATGTTCTTCAAGAGATTTCTGAAATATAGTAGATCTACAAAAAAAAAAAAAACTTAAAATTTCAGGGCTACATCCTGCTGCTGTAGACAGGGTTTGGTGGAATTGTAGTGTAACTTAAAATTCATAACCTTTGCTTCTTGAACCTTTTCATACTTACTGATGATGAAAGGTACCTGACTTAAGTACATTAAATAATAGTTAAGATCAGCAGCACTATAAGGCACTCAGTACAATTTACTCTTCTTGAAAAAGTTACCAAAATACAAGAACTGTTATCTAGCAGTCCTGTCTGACAAAGGAGTAGAACAACTTTTTCCTATTCACCAGTATCCATGCTTTTTCTGTTTCAGGGGTGCTTGTAAGGGGGTATAATAATCAGCATTTGAACTCCTCTTACTGTCAAACATCATGCTTAGATTGTCTTTTACCTTTTAGTTTAGAAAACACCAGTAATAACCACTGATTGATTCAGTTAATAAAAATAAACTTTTTTTTTCCTGTATCAGGCTGGATTTGGTTATGGCTTGCCCATATCACGTCTGTATGCGCAATACTTCCAAGGAGACCTGAAACTGTATTCCTTAGAAGGTTATGGTACAGATGCAGTTATTTACATAAAGGTATGATGTAATACATTACCATTTTAAATTTATCATCCACTCTAATCTAATTACTATTGGATCACCTTGTTCTGTTACTCAAATTAAAAAAAGTCAGCTACAGTCTTCTCTACTTACAGGCCTTATCAACAGAATCAATTGAAAGACTCCCTGTATATAACAAAGCAGCCTGGAAACATTATAAAGCAAACCACGAAGCAGATGACTGGTGCGTGCCAAGCAGCGAGCCAAAGGACATGACCACTTTTCGCAGTATATAGCTGTTGGCCCAACAGTTGATAAGATATAGGTATATCACATGAAGGGAATTTAAAAGACCCTGGTCTATGCCAAGATGCTGGGCCACATTTCATATGTGAAAATCATTTTAAGTGGAATAACAAAGTTTAACTCAATTACTCTTTTTTGGAAGTTAAGGAAAAGTAGTAAGCTGTTGATACTTTCTAAGTAAGAAGGTCACATTTAATTTGTTCCACCTTCTGTTTATGACTACTTTCTGTAGTTAAATCAAGGGAGCAGTAATTTCAGGTTTTATAGGGATCAGTGCAACCTATTTCATATCTACTGAGAAATGTATTAATTCATATAATTAAAAAAATGTTTTAATACAAGAACTATTGAAAAAGCTTGCCAGAGAATTTTTCCTTTATACAATGTTACAGATTAATGAAACACTGATGTAAGAAACATTAAGGAGTTCATTGCTGTACCTTTGAGCCTGTATGGAACTTTCTGTTCCTTGATCTTATAAGCATGCTGAAGCCTAATGTTGCAAAGCTAGGAATGTTGCCTACACACTATACATCAAGTTTTTTGTTTTACAGCTGTAGAGATCACACTTAGGGCTTTAGGAATAATGAAAAAAAAATCAGTTCTAGCTGCTGCCACTGGTATAATGTATCTCAGGTATGTGGTATCAGTCATATTTCTTTAGTGGTAATGTGAATATTTAATATGTGATAAACTTATCTTTCCATGATCATTGTGAATTAGCAAACAGCGTTGGCTTATGTACAGTAAAGGTATACTGTCTTATATTTGCTTGTATTTCCGTAGGTAATACCAAAACAGCATCAGTGTTCTAGCCCTAGTGAGATCTCAGACTCTGGGGTATGTCAGGTTACAGTTGTAAATGAAAAATATTTTTAATAAACGAACATTTTTAAAACTTACCTTTAGTAGGGCATCTCTCACTTTGACAATATAAACTACCTTCTGAGAAGTATTTAAAAAATGTGGAATTAACAGTTTTTGAAAATACCTTTGTATTTGTGGTGTGTTTCTGGCTTCATTTATCTAGTAACTTGAAGTCATACTATAACGTAAATAAGGTAAGCAGAATATGTCATCAGTCAATGGCAAACTGTCAAAACAACCGTGGAAGACAGAAGGGAACAAGCATTACATTTCAGGTACTAAGTCCTTTTTTAATAAAGGATTCAACTTCTCTTAATGCCTACTGTGCCAGATTTGTTCAAGTTAGACACATCTGTGTTGTACCTTTGATTCATACCATTCCTCAATATTTTAGGAGTGGTACAGTTAAAGACCTTTAAAATGAAGTTTTTGCCTTGAATAATTCATTGCCTGTACTGCTGCGATTAAGTCATGTAGCACACATGCATAATCACTCTCAGAATGAGTAAGCCTAAGTTTTGCTGGTTTATTTGCTTTGCACAGAGCAGAAGGTGAGATACCACAAGTGAGGGGCATAGCTGGTACATTAGAACTCGTGGACACAAAATTCTAGTTGTGCCTGAGCCAGATTAAAGATTATCACCTATTCCTCCCTAACCTAGTTCTGCAAAGCAGATGTTTTTATACTCTGTTCAAGCTAACACGGGTCGCTTTTACAGGAGTGGATTACAGAATGGCTATGTATGCAGTTAAACTGACACTGAAGGAGGATTACTCTAGCTTAACTGTACTGTTCTGGTTGTGATTAACTGCTCTGCTCAAGCTTGTGGGCACTTTAACATCCCTATTTTTCTTCCATACACGGCTGTGAGGTGGTGACTGTTTGACATACCTTTCATGCACGCATGGCTACAAGTGACGAGAAGCTATAGCTGTTCTCTTCAACCCTGTAAGAGGATGACCGTGAGAAATTCCACATATTGTAAAATGGGGCCTGTACAAAAGTTAGAGAGAATGTCTGCAGCTGTTACGTTTGCTGAACTAAAGCTTAAAGCTATAGCAAAGGCTTTTAAAAACTCAACGCAGAAGCTGAACATTCTAGCTCTAATGCTAAGTTTTAAATATTTAACTAACTTAATTGAACAATTTTAATAATACCTGAGAACTACAAGAAATGTTTTTGAAGAAAAGCTAAATCATTTTTTCCTAGGAAGTTATTAAAATACTTCATATGGTGTTATTGAAATAAAAGCCCTTTCTTGCTCTCTGCTAGCTACCAATTAAACTCTGATTATTAGAAAAACTTGCCATGTAATTATATTTGTCTCCCCTTCCTTACCTTCCATC
This sequence comes from Anser anser, assembly GCF_964211835.1. NCBI lineage: Eukaryota > Metazoa > Chordata > Aves > Anseriformes > Anatidae > Anser > Anser anser. The sequence goes on from NC_139726.1 coordinate 21,811,151, forward strand.
CCAAGTGATTGTGGTAAAAACGCACGTATTGATATATTTGTTTACAATGTTTAACCCTATTCATAAGCTTGATTTCTTACTTTTGATAGAAATAGAAGTTCAAACAATGATTTTTTAAAATATTTTCATTACTGTACTGCTGTCATTGCTAGCACACTTAAAGTTGAAGTGAATCACTATAGTAAAGTAGTATAGTAGCTCAGCTATCAAAATGCTGAGTTTAATAGTTTTGTATAAAAATGAACTAAGTCTTGCACTGTAAAAGTAATTTTGGTTTGTGTTAACTTAAGTTTTTGAAAGAATCACTACATTTATTCATTAAAAGTATTTTTAAAATTACACTTTCAGTTGGGTGATTTTGTGGCTTGATACCAAACTAGTTCTGTGGACCTAGATTTGTTCAGCATCTGAGAGATGTTAAATGCTGTGGTCTGTGATAATCAATGTTCTTGAACTCACCTGGCATATGAGCATACCATAACTGCTATGGCCCCAACTTAGTGCACCAGCCCTGCATATAAGCAAGCCTTTAAAACCATTATTTTCACTTGTCTCCTTCCGGAGAAACAAACTCTTGACAGGGTACAACACTGAGCTTAGGAGGCTTAAAGGAAAAAGGTAATAATACATGGTTGTATTCCCTGTTCTTTAAGCACTTAACTGAGAAATAAACATCCTTGTCTGAATCAAGAAGAGTGCAGTTTTAGGTGCATAATTCTAAGAATCTGACTGTTCCATACTTCTAATTCCCTTCTCTTTTATCAGTATGGCAGCATTCCTCCCTGACTCCAGGTTTGTACATTTGGAGTACAAACTCAGAGCTCCTGGAAACAAAGTAAATAAGTTAAATCTTGAGGAAATAGTTGTTTCTTAAGAAACAATACTGAAAATAAAACCTCTCTTTAAAAGTAACTATTACCAAGATTTTTAACTTTATTTTGGAAATGCATGGTGTGCAGAAGCTTTTTCACACCATCCTTTTGCTGAAATTCGTAAGACAGTTATACCAAAAAAAACTTGTGAGACACCAATAGTGAAGTCCATTCATTTAATTAAAATGAAAAACAGTCCATAGATTTAAAGGAGAACTTGGTCCACATACACAAATGATGTAAGTTTTGTTCTAGTCCATTTTATGGTGGAACTGATAGTTTGTTTCTGGAATAATCTAAATAAAGAAGTGCTGTTGTAATATCTATCAAAGAGTATGTAAATATACAAAACACCAATTTATGTTCTAAACTATATGGCATATCAAATCCTCCTTTAAAGAGCAATAATTTGTAGTCTACAATTGAACATATTTAAATACAATGCAGAAACCCAGTGCTTCGGTGGTAGTTTTTCCTACAATTCTTCCCTCAGTATTTTAAGTTTGAAGAACAGCGTATTTTAAAATTAGCAAATATATAAATTTGGTCCGCAAAAATTTCGTAGCAAGTAGAAAAGAGAAATACATGTATTGCAAATTGATCTTACTTGTAGCATAAATCTATAAAACTATGTATTATTTAGGAAAAAATAGGTTAAAAAAGATCTTATTTATAGATTTAAACCTTGTCCCAACACCGTAAGGGTAGTGTGTGGAAAACTGAATACTATGATTAGGATATGTAGTTTGTGAAACTACTTAATATTTCTTGTTATTTTCTCACTAAATTGCAACACATGGAATTCAAAAACAAAGTGGTACTACAGTGGACTTAGCATGAAACAGATCACGCCAAAAATACAAGAATTTAAAGAAAATACTTCATAAATTTGAAATACATGCTTTCTTTTTAAATTAATTTGACATTACTGTTTTCTTAAACAATTTTTACTATACATCTTTAGTGGCAACAGATAAACAGACTGTCACAGACTGAATTTGTTGGCAGGATTTTTCTATTGTCCCTCTATCAGATTCAACTCTACAAAACTCTAGTTGACTAATATTGGAATGATTTTTAAACACAGTATTCTACTTTTCACAAACATGTAGAAATTTCAACGAAAAGGGCACATGAGGTCTTAGAAGCACAAATATTAAGGCAGGAAGTTAAATTAGTATTAGTACAGGCAGAGTCAACTAGGAATAAAAATACTGAAAACATTTCATTTTATTGGGTTGTAATGGGGAGGGACTATTATTAAAAAGTAAAAAAAAAAAACCTACCATGTTAAACTGTTGCACTTTCCCTCCTCCCTCAATTGTACAATTATATACAAATCTGCAGAACTTCAAGGTGAAGCAATTTGAACTAAAACAAAGCAGGGTCACCTTAGCAGCTTGATTCAAGAGTGGTTACCACTCTACCAGTCTTGCGAACTTCTCTCTCCTTCTTTTGAAATTTTTCCTTTTGTTTTTCCAGTTTTTCTTGTGCTTTTCTAATATCCTTAATTTTTTTCTTTATTGTTGATCGGTCGTTTTGACTGGAAACTCCCAGAGCCTTTTGGGGTTTAAAAAAAAAGAAAAATTTGTTATTAATTTTTCAACAGTTGTGAACAGTTTAAGGAAGTGTTATTCACTTTGCTATAAAAGATAGTCTGTTTGGAAAACAAGGGCTTAAGTCCTCAAGGGCACTGTGAATTATCATTTTGAAAACAAGATGAGTAAGGAAAAGAAGGCCTACTCTTGTGTGGTTGTGAAATAACAGCTTCTCATTGCATTTTACAAACATGTAGAGAGCTGAGAGTTTCCAACAAATAGAATAAGGAAGGGAAAATTCAGTAACTATTCTTTAACTTCTGTGAAGCCACCTTTTCTTTTTTTTTTTTTTGACTAGGTATGCTGCTGAACTCCTATCAGCCAGCTGTGCTTTTTGTTTGATTGTTCATTAGTCTGTTGTTTGTTTTGTTTTTACTGCTTGAGAAAAATCCAATCCATGAAAGCTGATTCTAGGAAGTTCATGTTTCTTTTAAAGTTGCATAGCATAATTACAGATTAAGGAAAAATAAATAATAATAATAATAAAAAATAAAGCATCTTAGTAAATAAGCACATCTCCATTAATGACTCTTGAGGACATTAATACTGCTAAGTCCAAACCAAGTATTGACCTAAAAGAAAAAATGAGTGGTCTTTCCTCCCCCTCTGTACTATTAGAATTGTGATTATTAACACCAATTAGTCTTCAACAAAAAGCAAATGATGTTTATAAACACCTGGTATACTAATACTGCACTCCTTACTGTGGGATTTCTTTTGTTTAGCTCATCCTCCATGCAAGGGTTCCTGTTCTTTTTGTATACATCTTCTATCATCTGTCTACATTTTAAGTAAACTTAAGTTCAATTGCCCTAAAAGTATTAAGGATTTTAAGGTGTATTATTAAAAAGTGTATTCAGTAAGTAGACAATGCACTTTGATTTTTGATCAGCAGATGGCAGTATCTGATTCCAAGTGACAGGCAGCACTTTCACACTTCGTAACTCCTAATGACATAAATTGTAAAGATAAGTATCAACGTCCCAAATTCCCTAATTAGATATTCATTTGACAGACCAATAACAGGTGGTTCCTCTGTATCCAAGGACATTTGTTTACAAAATACAGGACAACTAGTGGTGTAAGTCTATTCTAAAAAATACAGGTGCCATTTTAGTGACCGAAATTCGACATTTTTTTCTCCGTAACACACTCAGAACCTACTCTTGATCATTAACAATAGTTTGTCTTATGCCAGAATAGGCCAGTGAACTTCATTTTATTTAAGCAGGTTGCCTGTCCAAAATGCAGTCTGACAATCTACTGAGAAAGGAAAACCTCAAGTATTTTCTAGCATTGTAAGGGACACATACCATGCTGATTCCAGAAGCAAAATGACTAGAAAAAGCTCAAAGGAAAGATTTAGATTTTTTTTCCCCAGCAGACGTGAAAATTAAAAATGTTTAAAAGGTCATCAAATACAGATTTTGCTTTCCCATTTGAAGAAGAGCTATGAAAGAAACATAGATTTCTAAAATTAGATCCTGCAGTTCTATGCATTTGACTTGGCTGGATCTTGTTTTGATATGATTTTATGCTGAGATTGATTACATATGTATCAAGCCCTGTTGAATTATACTGACTTCGATTTCCTTAAGATGCAAACAAGGAAGATACAGTTAATATTTTTCTAATGAAAACCAGCTTATCTTTAATTATACGATCAATTATTAAATTCTCATCTAACTGTACAGTCTCCAAGTATTTCAAAAGCAAAATACCCTTAAAAATCATAAAAACAGACTCTGTGATTAAAAAAAAAATCTGAATATGCAGTGAAAATTATACAGATACAAGTCTATCCTGGGATATTCACATACCTTTAACTTCTCACTGTCGAGTTGCATTAACTGCTGGCCATCTATGTTCATAGCTGTGAACTCCGTAATATACTGCTCCATGTTCATTCCCATTAGCCAGTGGCATACTTGCTGGGTGGTCCATTCAGAAATAGGTCTGTTGTGCCATTGATTTTGTTTTCCTGTTGTTGTAAATTCATCATCTAATGCCTAGCCAATTGAGAAAAGACACTGTAAGCAATATTTTACTTGTGCTGGATTCTAGTTGTCAATTGAATCTGGGTAACAAAATGCATTTTTAAACACACTCTAGATCCACAAGTACTTAAAGTTCTTGAGATCACAGTTTATAGTCAATTTGCCTAGGAGTTTGCTATAAACAAAAAGGACACTACGGCAACACTCAACACAAAGTAAGTCTGAAATAGAAAACAAACTTTTTTTTCTAATAAATTACATCTTCATGAAAACTGTTCTCAAAAAATAGCAAAATATATGATTAAATTTGATGTATCCAAACAACAAACAAGCTTCCTCAATCAGTCAGTCAGATGAGGTAGCTCAATCCTAATATTAGATACTGCCTTACACAGTGTCAAGAAGAATCGAGTAGCACTTCAGCTGTATTATCGATTATTGTTATTAAGGAAATTCAAAATAAAAGTGATTCTAGTGTTCAAGAAATCTGCCAACAGTTCTAGGTATAGTTTTACTAAATTTGTTGCATTCCTCAGAAGCAAGGACAGTTTATTCTTTCATCTGATCCCATTGTGTCAACAATTTAAGGGGTCTGCCCAGTAGAAGGCCTTTTGAGAAGACCTTGTAGCTTTCCACTAATACTACACTTCTCCAGCTCACAGAGCTTTTGAAGCTCCCAGCTTCAATTTCAGTTGGCTTCTAAGGGGAGAAAGGTAGTGCTGTTAGTCCTGAAGCTCTCTATTACTTCATCACAAAAGAAAAGATACATAAAACAGAGTTTAATATCCCTACAGAAGAAATTCTAGTGTGAGACTTGAATTGGAGTAACATCAGAGTTGAAGTGTTATTAACTATCCAAAATGATCTCTCACTAGCTCATGAGTGAGTACAGGCTGCATTAAGAGTTGTGGACTGCTCCATTAGGCAGCTTCCACAAGTTATCAAATGTATTTGTAGAACACCTGAAAGTATGCCCACGTTTTCCAGTGAGCCTTACACATCATTTGTAAACAGGAAACATGGAAATAAGCATCTTTCTACTAAGAGATTTGAGATGTGACCCTGTAGGTTTCAGGTGAACAGCTAACTACAGCTTTAAAATCGGAGGGATGTCACAAAATCCAGCTCCCTTGGAGAGTTGATTGAATATAACAAAATAATTCCAGCAATTACATGAAAGATGGTGAGACTTAGGTCTGTCACGTGGTCTGACCATACAGTAAAATGGATCTGAGAGCGCAAAATGGCACATACATCTCACTACGTACAAATACATTTTTAAATTTCAGGTGGATCAGAGGGCTGCACATAATTAGAAACACTTTTGCTTTCTGTGGTCTGTGAAACAAAGGAGAGTGGTTATATTAGGAGGTAGTGCAGATACAAAGGAACAAATTCGTAAAGCAGAACAGTTTATGCTGAAGTCCTAATATCTATACTACATGCATTCCAAAGGTTTTATTTATTTATTTATTTTTACTTCAGAATAGCTCTAATCTGGTCTCACAGATTCAATGGCCGCTAGTAGTTGAAATGCATTGGGAACATTGTAGAAGCACCTCTGATTTGATCTCCAAGGTGAAGCGAAGTAAGGCAAGTGGGGACAAATCAGGAGATTTGCTTCAAAACTGAACTCCTAATCCTAATTAAAATGCTAATGTAGACATAACAGATGTGGACACATTGGCCTTCCTGACGTGCAAAAGAAGAACAGCAATTTTTACAAAACATTCAAGGACTTTAAAGAAGGTTTTGCTTGAAGTGTTCTGTACAGCACTTTTGTCATGAAAACTGGGGCACAGCTAGTTTTCTACCCAAGCTACCAAGCTTGTGGTACTTGGCACAGAGAAAGAAGATTCACTGTATAAACAGTGTACAACAGGGTGTACAAGAGGAATTTGAAAATGTCCATTTACTTTAAATCATGATGTTGTGGTAACTTCTGTCTCATACTAGCAAGTGATTGTGAAAATACACAAAAACTAGAAAATTTTTACACTTCACGTTTGACCTGTACCTGAGTATTGTGTGGTCTATCAGCAGCAAGAAAGTACTAAAATATTGCCAAAGTTTTTATCTGCAAAAGATAAAAATTGTATATACACTGAAAAATGTTTTAAATGTTTTATTCCTGTTGGAATTCACTCAGTAACTTAAAATTTTATTTACTCTGTGCTAGCCATGCAATTTCACTTCTGTAATTTCAGAGTATCAGTACTCAAAGGTCTATTCCTGTTAAACAAGGAGGCCCAGATTCATCCCTTTCACCAGGTGAATGCGGTCCCCTACAGAATGCAGGGGGAGCGCTCTGTATCAGATCCTTCATGCAGCACGGTTTGGAGCAGCGAGCAGCCTTTACCCACAGAGGAGTTCTCCAGACTATGCTAGTTCCAGCTAGGCTTTCAGCCTAACAGTTGCTAGCAAAGTCCTCTTTATTTCATGTTAGTAAAGACACAGCACTAACACAATTAAAAGCTGTACCAAAACCTCAAATCTGCATTAAAACACTTAGACATCTCCTCAGAGAAACGAGGGAGAAAAGGAGACATTTAATCCTGTATAATTTGATTTTTTCCCTACTGCACAAGGGAAAAGCACAGTTGTAACTTTTTAGGAATACAAACAGGAATATGAAAAGTATGGAAGAATAAGATGAAGAATATTGATTTTTTGAGTAAAGCTTATTGGTCATTAACTAACACCTCTACATTTCTGCCCCCTGCCAAATTGTTTCCCTTCCAGAGCTCATGAACACACACACGCAAGATGAACCTCAAATTCTGAAAGCAGAACTAAAACTACTTGTGAGGAATGGAAGCATGAGAGAACAGAGTGCTCCCTGCATAAAAATATTGGTCATTCAGAAGGCAAGTAAGGCCAGACACACTCAAGGCTCTAAAGACAAGAATATACAAACCAAGAAAAAAACAAATGCCATCTCACCATTTAAGAGATAAAAAACTTTAGAAGTGTAAGAGGGGTTACCAGCTAGCTTGCTAAACAACTGTGAGTTGAGGTGTCTTTGCTCTAACTAGCTGGCTGCTAACAGCCTAACTCTCACCACCACTCAGTCACTTCCCCAAACTGCTGACAGCATCTGCTCAGCAGAGGCAGATTCTTCACTGCTGCTCTCCTCCATTTCTAGCCTTTTAACAATTCCAAGATCTGTAGGGCAGCATGCAGTAGCCTGTTCATCTGAAAGCAGAGGTTGCTACACTGGCATGATCCCTGTTGGATATTTAGGAATCCATCCAAACAACATGCACCAGGTAGAAATTCTACCTGTGAATGGCTTAAGTTAAAGATTTGAAAAATCCGAAGTTGATATAAGATTGGTTACTTTTTTTCCCCTTCTAAACTTCAGTGTACTGTACTACTACTACTAAAACAAAACAAAACAAACTCTTTTGCTTTGCACACATTGCCTTTCCAAAAGGGAAACCAGCTCATTATTATGCTCAGAAGCAACACTGATAATCACTACAGTTACTGAAAAGATGGAAAAAAAACCACCTTCCATTGCTCATATGCGTAAGCTACATACATACTAGAGACAAGACTAGAATCAAACTCATCTGTGACAAAAAAAAAGGCTTAATTGCCACTTCACACATGCATAGACATAACTTTTGATGGGGTTTGTGATCCACAAGTTTATTGAAAGTTGTAACACTGATCAGTAACAGCATTCATGAAGATATTCAGCTTTGTTAAGATCTTATAATTTATATTGCTTTAAAGTTTTAGAAACATATTCCATCCGCTAACCTCAAAAAATTGCAGGAAACACTTGAAATGATGGTATGTATTAACTGGGGTTACCCCAGTTTTCATTAGAAATGACTGTCATCACCAAAAAATCAGTAAGAAACTTGTAAACTAGTTCTATAATTTCAATGCCCCAGATTTTTGTTAGTGGCTGCATATTTATAGTATTACTTGTAACATGTAGAAAGTTAGAACAGTCTTACCAGAATATTTACGATTTTCACCAAACCCTTGTTTAAGATAGCTAGTAACAACCTCTCTCATTTATTAACCACCTTATTTTTTTTTTTCCTTCAAACATTATCACTATCAATTTTGGCTAGCTTTGTAACTCATTTCTGGAAGATGACTATATTCAGCTTTTAACAACACCTAGTCTATAAGGCGTTTAATTTATAAAGATAGCTATCAGTAAAACACTGAGTGAGGAAATATATGAGAATGTTACCTAAGTGTTGATTTCAGGTTTCAGCTGTAGGCAAGGAGTTAGTTCTCCACAAACCTGCACTGATGTCAGGGCAAGGTCAAAAACGCTGCAGTTTTCATTCACCCAGGAAGTTACTTAAAATTTGTGGAACAGAATTGTTTTATACTTAAAATTGAAATCTGCAATTTGATCATTCAGAGTTCATTCCATTTTTTGCAGTACAATGAGGATAAGAACACAAAGCCTAATACGGCATCTTCCAGTCCATGCCCTTAGTTCAATAATGGCTTAGGATTCTTTACTGTGTTCTTCAATATTAAAATATGGAAAGAACCATCAAGTTTCATGTTAAACAATTCTGGTTCTATTAAACATGCTGTAGGGTGAACAACAACATAAACAAGACACATATACACACTTTGAAACTCACCTCATTTGAAGAGAAGGTTAAAGTGTGTGAACGACCTGACAGATTTGGTTCTGTCACTAACCCTGAAAGTTCACAACTTGGCTTGCTATGGTATGTATCATCTATGACAATTCTACTCTGCAAACAAGTGGAAATAACGTTTTATTAACTCACTCCTTGGAAAAGCAGATCACAAGGTGATATCCTAGTAATTGTGATTTTTGGAAAATAAATACTATGACTCAGTCATTATCTGTAGATCACACGTGAAATGTACTCACTGCATCCACCTTCAGACGAGTTTTTGTTAAACTTCTGAATTCAAAAATACAACAACAAATTTAATGCAATGTCCCCAATAAGAGCACCTTGTATAGAGAATCAGTCATAACCTGAAGTTATATAAAAGTTCACAAGGAAATACACACAGTTACATTTTCAGTAGGCATACCACACTCAGGGAGAAGCAATTTAAGATTTAGTTAGTGGAATTAATTCATGGTGAGTTTGTATTCAAGTGAAACCTAATGAGCACCATGAACATGCTTCAGAAGGTGCTGTTCTGAATGAGAAAGAAGTTCTAACTGTTTATGGTCATTAAGATTTAGATTTCATATTTGCCCACTGTAATGGGCAGTGGAACAAACACCCTGTCTTTGCCCGACATACAATGACAATTGGAGTAGCAAGGAACTTTTGGCAGTTTACAGATCAAGGTTTAAATTGGTTCATGAACAGAGAATGCAGAGCTTGCCTAAGGACAGAATCTATAAGCTTCCCCTGAACTTTAAATTCTGATTTAAGATACTGTATTGTGTTGCTGTTCATTTTAACAGCTTCAATTTTGAGGTGTCTGCATTTGAGACACAGGTTCACATAATCTGAAAATTACCTTGATATGCAAACTACTATATAGATGTAAAATATCTTTAGAAGTATTTTTATAGTAGATTGTTTCAAGCTATATTAAATCTTCAGAGTTAAAATACTAAGTATTGTAAAACACTTTAAAGCTGAACATTTTTAAAAGTTAAACAATTACTCAGATGTCTTTACTGTAAATCTACAGCAATTATGCAGCTTGACAATCTACATAAATTATTTTCAAAATAGGAAATACTTCAGAAAAAGATTTTAACAAGTATCACCTTTTTATAATGGAGTAAAATTACAATTAAAACAGTTAAAATGTACGCAACAGTAAAATTCAGGTTAGAAATGCAACCAATGTAAGAACTATCCCATTGAAAGAATGTAAAAATCTTCATGGCCTTTACCATTTACATTCAGTTATCACACTTAGTCTCTGTTTAAAGACTGCATCTATATGCCTTGGCATCTAATTGCAGCAGGCTCTGTGTTCAAACTCTGCCAGCAGCCACTTGTCGTATGGCCTCAGGCAGGTCATCGGACCAGCCTGGGACTCCAGCTGAAGGCTATGAAAAAAACGGATGCTACACCTGAAAACTTCACAACAGGTTTGGTGAGAAAATCCTTCTAAAGAAAACTAACTCATGTTTTGCAGAATGTTTTCTGATTTGACTGACTCCATCTCCAACCCAGATCCTGACCTCTACCTTATTTTTCTTTAATGACTGAAAAATTATTTTGCCAAAAGCACGCCACATACTTTTACTGTCTTAAAATGTATTTCTCAATACTGGTCTTTGCTGCCTACATAGAGTAAGCAATTATTTATCTTTACTTTTGAAGTCTCTAATCAACTATACTTTGTGAAGGTGCCATACCATATCTTTATATGCATACATAATCTGAGATCCCAGGTAAAGTTGATTTTTTAGTTGAAAGTTTTTTTAGTTGATTTTCTGTCAGTAACTTATGCTCCTATAAAAGGAACTGTTTTTGCAATTGTCTTCATTAACCACCTCTGTATTTGTGTTCTGATTTCAGTTTAACCTTAATTCTGAATTTTCTAGATTATTCTATTTTTGTTTTGGGGGTGGTCACTTGATCTTTTCTCTATATTACCCTAAATTACCGGTACGCACTTCCACTCATAAAACAAACAAACAACCACCACAAACAAAACCAAACTAAAACACAATTTGAATTTTCCTGCTATCTTTTCATCAAGAGTGGTATTCTACATGACTGAAAAATGGTGTTTGCTATCTCTTTTAATTTATCTGCTGTATAGATTATTTCATTAATTACAGTAACTAATGTAATTAAAATCTAATAATGTAAATAAAATCTAATTACATCAGTTCTATATGTGAAGAGTATTACCAGAAACAAGAGAATATTTTGTCCATCAAGCTGTTCTCAACTAATTTCAATGAGAAAAAGCTACTATGGAACTTTTCTTTTAACTTCCCTCAGAACTTCCTTGCAGAGCAATTGGGAAAAATTCAGAAACAAAACTGTAATATTAGAACCTAAACATTTAATGAGAACAGAGAAAAAATGATGAAGAAAATATAACCAGAATAAAGTATCTCAGCACCAGTTGTAATGTTTTCTCCTCCTCTGCCCCTATTTAGCTTAAACAAGTAATTTTCTTTTAAGGTTTTAGAGCCAGTTGCAAAGATTTTTGATTCTCAAAGAGAATTTGGACAGAGGAAGTTTTGCAGGTCCTAACCCCAAGATACTGGGATATAAATAATTTACTCCACAGAGTTCTTCATTGCTACAGAACCAAAACACTGCATACTAATTTACGGAAGATAAGTAATGCTCTGGAAGAGTAAAGAATGTGAACAGAATATACGTATTGGTACTGAATCAAAGAACGGGATGAAATCAAGGGGCAGATTATGTACAGGGATTTAAGAAGCGTGTAATTTAGAAATCTTGTGAAGCTAAATGGTGCGCCATCAGATCACAGGATTTTAGTTTCTTCTACATTTCACAAGCAACAAGAAGTCGATTCGTTATTTCACAAAACTGTTTTTCAGACTAACTTTAGCATCATTTTAACAAAACAAAATCCTCCTAAATGCAGAAATTTTAAAAGACAAATTCCACAAACAGGAAACTTAAAAATATAATTGCAGTCCTTACACCAGCAACATTAAAACGCTAATACAGAAATTAGACACAATGCCAAAGACTTTATGGCATTAGAGATTTTTACATAACAAAATCTTAATCTTGGGGTTTCTACTTCTACCAGTTCTTTAAAAAGTGCTTTCACCTGATTATGTGTGATACTATGGACATCAAAGCAGAAAACATTAATATCAATAAAAGGCATATTCTTTCCTTAAATTCTACAAAGATGATTTTGTCCCTACTGTTGTCTTAGTAAAAAAAACTCATTGCTGAGTGCTCAGGCAGATTTCTTTCTCAGTTTTAAAGTCTTTCCACAGGGAGGTTAACCAGCCAAAACCTTGGTATTGTAGTGCAAACAACACTCAAAAGCAGGTTGAGAGCTACAAAGACAAGTCATTCCAAGCAGTATCTATATTACCAGCTTTTCGAACAAGCTCTCACATGTTGCAAAGTACAAACAACCTGATGTCGGAGAAACTGATTATGATTTTAGGATCAATTAATATATGAGATATCTGTTCTTTAACAGGGTCAGCTTTCTATCATCTTACAAAGCAGACATATAGCTCAAGACTACTATATTACTGCAGCTGCTGGTTTGCAACTGGCGCTAAGGAAAAGAAAATAGCAGTGAGCAGCAATTACATACTGGAGCATGAGAAGGAAGCAAAAAATAAAATAGTAGGCAAGAAACTAGCTGGAAGGTTTAAATGATAATGGATGATTTGGATAAAGTATACAGAGATGAGGAAGAAAAGGGTATTAATTAAGGGCAATGTGGAAAGGAAGAAAAAGGACCCAATCCAGTAAGATCTATATTTTCTGAGTGTGAACAAAAGTGCCGATGTAAATACTTTAAAGGGTACTTAAAGTAGAAATGCAGCAGTGGGATTTTTATGATGCTTTGCACAATTACTTGAATCAGACAGAAAGGAGAAATGAAGAAAAGGAGGAATGAAGAGGTGAAGAATGATCTCCTCTGAGCCAATGACTCTTTGAAAGCTAAACCTCAAGAGATGCGTTCTGTGTAGATAAACATCCAGTTAGCTTTGCTACAGCCTATTAAGAAATCCCCTTCAACATGAATCTTCCTATACCAACATATTTGGCTTATTTATGGAAGCATCTTTTTGCCATTACATGCTTCAAAAGAAGCAAACAATGCAGGAACTGTAAATACCCAAGTCACATGCCTATACACACACTGAACAGTGTACTGTAAAGGACAATTCTACTTCAGGGATTAAGAAGTTCCTACTCTTAAGTTCCTACACGATAGCAAGGTACTGTGTGGTTCTAAAATGACTTTTTATATTTTTTTGCAGAGTCATACACTATGTAGCCATACAGCTTAATCCTCCGACAGCCACTGTAAATTCACACTAAGAAAACAGATGGTAATTTTAAAAGCATATTCTAACAGTATTCTAGTGCACTCAGCATCTGGACATGAAAGGCCAACTTGTTATCTGCCATCTATGTGAAACATCAGCCACTTCACAAACTACGGCCCGGCAAGTTTCTCTTCTAGATTTGTATCTCATTTCTCTATAACAACACATAGAAAGAGGAAAAAGTTAAAGAGTATTTTAGATAACCAGAGTGAATAAGAAGTGTGAAACTTAAGAATAAACTTAGTTTGTGAGGTTACTCAGATAATTATAATTTTGAATCTGACAAAATTCAAAGGAAATAAGAATAAAGGTAACTCAGTAAGACTGTGTCTTCAGTTTTAACAAAATATTTTGACAGCACACACACTGTTTGCAGGCATTTCTTCATGTAAATTTTAATTCTAATACTGCCAACAGGTAAACAAAGCTACAAAACTGGGACGTTATTGAAGGTTTCAGTAAACTTTTCACCGAAGTAGCTTTTCTTCCAAATAGTTTAAACTATAAAAACGCGATCTTTATGGTTACAGACTGAACTGTTAAGTCTCACTCTTAAAATCTGGTAAAAGGGCATTAACTTAAGAGAGTGTGTTCTATAGCTGTTCCTCTCAGGTTTCAATACTTTAGAAAAAGGATGCTCTCTTCATCCACCTGTCTGGTACTCAATCCTGACACACCAGTATGGTAAAAACTGATTGACCAACTGCCTGGGGAGCTGGCCTCTACTTAAGTACACTTCCTCCAAGTATTACACTGTTTTCTCATGTTTACAGGGTAAACAGATTTGGCTTTTAAAATTACACTTTGTGGTAAATTACACTGTCCTAAAGCTAGCATCACTTTTAGCACTATAAAGCCCGTTATTAAACCTGTCCTGTGATCATTCCTTAGAAGCCTACTTCAGCGTGAACTGCCTCCACTGATGCTTGAATGGTAAGAAATGGGAATACTGACACAGTCTCTGCTTGTGAGAGCTGTAAAGTCTCAAGCTTCTGCAGCCATGTTTGTAAGAGGTGATGTCATTTAGGTGTAAGTCACCAAGCTTCCACATATTAAGTAAGCACTTACAATTTCACTTTGTCAAGATGCAACAGTTAAATATTCAAAGCACAAATTAGTCATCTTTACCTTGCTTCTGTTCTTCTCTTGACCATGTTCGCAACTGTCCTGTCCACTCTGAGGAAAGTGCAGACTACTACTAGAAATCTGAGGCTCCTTGTGACTGTCTCCAAACCACGAGAAAGGCATACAAGTAGGAACAGGAGAATCTGAATCTGATGCAGATAGATTGTTGCCAGAGTCATCCAACAGTTCTCGAGAACCTCTGAAATCAGTAGATTGAATTGTTTTTAAATTGTTTAAAACAAACAAACAAACAAAAAAACACAAAACAGCAGCAACACATAATACTCATTTGCACCTGTTTCACAGCATTGTTGATATTTAAAATAAAAACTGATACTTACCTTAGAGTATCCATGCAAAATAATTTGATTATTAACACAAATTTAAGAGGTTTTGCAATATTTCACAAAATGACAGTTCCAAATATTTGCCAATTTAATGTACTTAACATTCATTTTCTTAGGTAAAATATTAAAAAGTCTCACAAGTCACTTCAAAATGTGCTCTGCTTTACTCTTTTCTCTCTGGTTTACTCTGCTTTACTGATTCCTCTGTACTACTCCATTTATTTTTCTTATTTCATGAAATTAGAAGCTCATCTCCACATTGTTATATTAATTTTCACAGATGTTGCCACTGTTGTACTTGAACGTACTTTAAGGTCAAACACTAATGACAATTTCAAAGAAATCCTTGGGTTAAAAATTTTAGAAGTGTTGCATGTATTTATTAAACAAAGATAACAAAACAAAACAAATACCTGCTATCCAGCGAACCTCTTAGATTTTCTTTTTCTTGTTTCTTGCCCTTGCCCCCAGATTTCCGCAATCCACTAAAGTGGAAAACACAGTTTTTATATAGGGTTTACATTTACATAGTGTAACATTTTTATCAGCGAGCAAGTTTTTTCAGTTTTCACAGTAACCAGAAGCCACATTTGTGTTGCTACACAGAACTTGATTTTGTAGATTATGCAAGCAATTAAAAAGTATTGTCATTCAAATTTTATCTAAAAATCACATTAGAATTCTGAAAATTCCTTTCAAAAAAACACAAATAACTACGATAAATATAGAAAATGCCAAAGAAACTTAACACCCAGTGGATACAACCAAGAGGAAGAACACAATTTTATTGCTCTGTGCATATGTAGAGTGACTTGAACTAAGTTATTACCTTGACTCCATATGTGTGTGTAATAAGTCATTTTTATGAGCTATATTATGATTTATTTGTTGTAGTACTAATCTCAGTCTTTTTATGTTAACTGTCTTCAACAAGCTTTCCAACTGGTTCAGAAGGAGCATGACTTGTAAAATTTAGCAATTCTTCTCACAAATCCCCAGAGTTCGGTCATGACATAAAATGCAGCTTGCTCTTTTGTTTTAACCTGTTCCCGTTCTCATAAACTAAATGAAATTCAAAAATTCACTCATCATTGCTGCCTGCTTCCAAGGAGCATAGAGTAAGCAGCTACTGTAGACAAACCCTATGTAACGACACCTTTATTGTAGAAGGAATCAAGGCAAGACAGGCATCTATTTCAGACTGTAAAGCCAGCAGGACATAGCATTGAAGTCTCCAAAAACATTTTGGCATGAAACTACACATGGATTTGCAAATTTAAGAATAAAACACCATTAACTCCTAGAGAAATCCTGTATTCGGATGAAAACTGAAAAAGCACAAGAAATTCTTTGAGGGAAAAAATATAGATAAATAAAATGAAAGCATGTTAGAAACATGAATGTAACACTATAGTTTCAAGATGAAAACACTCTGTCCAATAATGTTGCTATCAAGCAGCATTACAGGATTTTCTCAGCAGTTTGTATTCAGAAAACATGATATTCTCCAAAAGCAACACTGAAAACCATTTATTTCCAAATGCGCACAAAATCTTACCCAAAATCTGGAAATCGCCTCTTGGACTTCCCTGATGATGTCCCTTCACTTGTTTCTGTTTTGTCTTCATTTTTCTTTTCTTCTGCTTTTCAGAGAGGGGTAAAAAAAATGTTATTCTAAAAGTACTTGCAAGTTTCACATACTTATGAAGATGCTTCTAACTAAGAAAGATCCTAAAACCTGAGTAACAAAGTGTTTACAGCATTTAATTGTCCTTTATTATGCTTCAGTGTTATAAGATATTCCTTTTGCATTTTTCCCCCTCACCCTGGTTTAGTAGCTTGTCCAGGCTAGCTCCTTGGAACTTGAGCTATGTATGCGTGCTGCTAGCTACAGAAAGCATACCTGACCAGCACAATAGCCAGAACCTGGAGAGCAGACAGATCCTAACAAGCTGAGTTTCTTGGAAATAGTATGCTAGCTGTGCATATTGTAAAGAGATAATCATGACTTTGAAGCTCCTCCAAGACCGTGGTATTTACAGAACTGGAATACAACCTATTAGGATCTAATTTTTCACCAGAGGGAGCAGGTTCAGTTCTAACTACTCAATTATTAAGTGAAATGAAATGACAAACTTAAGTGTAATACTACCTCCTCCCATGGATTTTGACAGATTATTGCAAGTCCTGAATGTACTTCCTTCTAAACTCTCAGATTACTAGATTTTTTTTAAACTGACATTTTTCATAATTTTGCTGCCTATGAAAAAGATACAGTATAGTTTTTGTGAGACAATGTAAGTTTTACGCTCTGTCTTCTATTAAAAAAACACAACTAAAAAAAACAACATGAAAAATGTAGAAAGTAATGCATGTATATGCCTTCCTGGGTCATAAAAATTAAAAAAAATAGGTCTCCTACACAAAATCGGTAGCAACTTCTCTTCACCCCCAACAGCTTTAAGGTTACCCTAAAGTTTGCATGCTGAATGGCCATTTTTTTTTTCTTTCTTTCCTTTTTTTTTTTTTTGCTTATCTATTCAATAGTTTCTTATCAACAACAGAACTTTCTCTATTTAGTTAACCTCTCTCTAAACGTGTGACATCCAAAAATTTATAAATGCCAGTTAGATTTTTCCTGTCAACTTCAATATAAAAACAGAAGAATGAATCTGTAAAATGTTTTTATATTGAACATGTGTATCCACTACTCTCTCCAGAGGTAATATTTTAAGAAAAGAGGTAATTTCTAAAGTGAAATACAATAGGTTAAAATACAGACTGATATATAAACGGAGGAGAAGATAATAGAAAGGGTTATTTCAATGAAACATTAGGTAGACATTTTAATAGTGTTAGAAAGCAACAATCTTGCAGAAAGTAGCATTTAGTGTCATTTTACGTACAAAGAACTTTCAATACTAATCCTCATCCCTGATGTACTGCATTAATTAGCTTTTCCAGGGACTCTGCCAATTTTGAGAAAATGTTTACAATGCCTTGGCCATCACAATTAAATTTATACCCCATGAATACACATAATTATGGTTAAGTAGAAAAGAAAGCCAAATCACATATATCACGTACATACTTTGAGAAGACTTCTTTTTTTAAAAAAAAACACAACAGAAGCTAGCACAGAGACTACTTCTAATTAAGACTTTACAGAGGTATAGAATAAGGAAAGTATAACAGATCTTGTTGTTATTAAAAGAAACGGCATTTATTCAAGGTATTAAAAGAAAAGTTTGCCTGAGCTGTATTGAAAAGACAGCAATTTAGAGTCAATCTGAGAGCAATTTTAGAGTCAAAAGACTGCATTTATAACCTGTCTTAGCTGACTAAAGTAAAACGTAAAGCATTTTAAATGTTATCTGATCCCTTTTTCAATTATTTATGACAGAAAAGCCAAATATTTCTATCAAATAGTGGTGAGTAGTGACTAAGCTGATCATAGCCCTTTCATCTCTTCCTAGTGAGAAACAAGAGGACAAGATGAACAATGCAGTAATTCCCACAAAGTTGAAAATCAAATGTAGACATCAGGATCATATCTGGAAATGCAAAGCCAACATTGAATTTTTCTGGGAACTGGAAATCAGTCAAACCTACTATCAGAGACATTGCCACTTATGATGCTAGTGTTTTGCAGAAATACGCTAGGACCTTCATTGATTATCCCCAGTCTGTGACTGAGCTCACCTCTTGCTTATGTCAAAGCAACCATTTAGAGTCTAGATTTACAGGTTTGACCTGTCTCATATCTATTCCTTTCTGTAACTGTTTAATTGAAATAGCATTTATTCCATAGGCACCTTTTAGATAAGACTTCAAAAATGTGAAGCTGTCTGTCTTCTTGAAATACCAAAATACACTTAAAAAGGAACTTTCAGTTACAATCTGTGAAACACTTTGCTTTCCTTTGCTCATGTAATAAATATGTAATGCACCTGCTATGCAATCACGACTGCTCACCCTATAAGAAAAACAGACCTTTTTCCTAAAGCAGTGTACATAAAAATACATGTTTGTAGATTGTTTAAATTTGTATTTTAGTTTGGGCTATTCTGATATTTGAAATTTTCAGAGTGATAATCAGAAAACAATACAAATACTAGTCAAGATTCTTGAATACCTTTAAGAAATGAGGCTTAAAGCAAGTATTCTAAGCATACGACCCAGATAAAGAATTTCAGTAGCCAAAGCAATAAAAGTGTTCCCATGAAAAAATGAGACAGAGAATTTATTTAAACTTGAAGAGTTCATTAATGCCGGGCTAATATTTTCTGGAGATTTAAATATTCAAAACAATATTACTTTCTGTCTATATGAAGAATAGTACACTGATGTTGCTTGATAAATATGTATATATAAATAGACTAAAAAATAAATTCTAAACCTTAGTGAAAATGTGGGAAACTTTTGAGATCTGAATGGACGCCAGTCAGAACATCTTTCCAAGCATGACAGGAATAAGTCTTAAACCAGATTTCCAGACATTTGAGGGGTTTTGCTCCCAGCATTTTTCATCAATGTATATTTGACTCAGTAGAGCTATTGACTATTCTCTCACAAACATCTTTTCAAACACAGATGACATTACTTCTCTAGTGTCTTGGCAGAGAGGTCAGGTATGTGGCTCCATTTCCAAAGCTGCTATTTGCTATCAACTGATATTCTTCTCAAGGAAGAGGAACTGACTAGACAGCAAATGCAAGCCACAGTAAACAAATTCATACTGCAGGTAGAGCTGACAACAGAAAATTATCAGCTTTATGTCCACATTGGAGGGCTTAAGCATGACATTACTTGTAAGCAAGCACAGTTTTAACTTCAAAGGTGTTCAAAACTTGCAAATTGTGTCCTCAAGGCCCTGGTTTGTTTCATTTTTACAAATCCTCTGGGTTTGAGTCCTATACGGGGGAGACTGCCATTTATAATTATTGTCATTAGCACTTTTTCCTCTTTTGAGCCATTTTAAGCACTTTGCTCATTTCATTACATCTAACGCCAACTCACCTAAAAATATAATGCAATGCACTTGTATACATTTTTGCTAACTTCAGACTTTCCTGAAGAGCTAACAGTTGGTTTCAAAATCAGGTAATTAGTAGTCAGTTCCTTTTCTAGCAAAGTATCTTATTGTTTAACAATCATTTATATCTAAAACCATAATATTTTAACTCCAACGGATTAAAATGATAATAAAACTTCAGATCTTACCCCTGGTCTCTTTTCCTTTCCCTTTTGCTTCTCTTTGCTTAGTATTCTTGGTATACCCTTGAGGAGAATTTGGAGCCATCTCTTCAGGAGGAGGTGAATGAGTGGTGGTTGTGTTGTTTTCGTTGTTTGGTTTGTGTACTGGAGAAGAGTGTGTGGAAGCAGAAGGGCTTGACTCTAATGGACTTTCTGTGCTTTCTCTTCGTTCAGGCTTTTCACTTTTTCGATTTATGTCATCCAAGTGGGGCAGAGTTAATTTTTCACTTATTTCTAAGGTCTGTGTTATGTATGCAGCAGAAGCTTCTCTGTTGAGAATAGGATCTTCTGAATCCTCATCCTTCAACAAATTTAAAAGTCATTTTATAAGCATGACATATAAATCATTTAAAATCTGATCTTTTACCAGGATGTAAGGATGTGCTGTGTTACACGCAAACTTGCTCAGTTCAGAAAATACCAAACAGTTAAAATTTTAACTTAATTATGTGCACATATAATCTAAATCACACAAAGCTGATTTTACAGGCTTTCCCTTGTCCAGCCCTATATAGAATCATATAGCTCTTGCTCATCCTA
This sequence comes from Anser anser, assembly GCF_964211835.1. Classification (NCBI taxonomy): domain Eukaryota; kingdom Metazoa; phylum Chordata; class Aves; order Anseriformes; family Anatidae; genus Anser; species Anser anser. The sequence continues at coordinate 21,831,899 of NC_139726.1, forward strand.
ATTAATCATCATCATCTGGACAACTTAGAAAAATTCTGGTAAATCTTGGCTATTCCAATTAAATGCAACCACTTTTTAAAATCGTTTCAGACCAAGTAGTTCAATCTTCTACCTCTGAGACAGGCTTTCTGTTACATAACTCATTTCTTCAACTGTTTTCTCCCCTCACGTCTTTCATCAAAAATCACATTTCTTGTTTTCACATTAAAAACTCTACAAGACTGCATATGCTCGTGAACCAGTATCTTTTTTTTTTTTTAACTTATCTTTTTCTTGCTCTGCTAAAGAAAAATAATTGCTGATGTCCAGAATCTAGTTCAAATAGAATTTCACGGGCTATAACACCCGACATGAGGATAAGGATTTAATCATGATAGTAATACATACTGTTGATAGACTTGTCATGGAACAGGGCCATATTAAGGAAGAACACAGATATGGACCTTAACATCAGCTTACATCAGAGAAAATTAGAATAGAAGCATACCACAAGTTAATTTTACTGTTTTTCTATACTGCTACCAGAAAAATGAACAGGAAAAAAAATACAGCTAGAGATCTTAAAAGCTATCAATGATATATTCACTGGTATATCATAATACCAACTTGTATCCTAGAACAAGGTTTATGAATTCTAACTCGCAGCTTTCTCAAATAGAGTTAGACTGCTGCTATATATTTTCATGAAAATACGAAGACAATAAAATCAAGTATCAAACGCTCATGAAATTGCAAAAAAATTTCCCAAGTTTAAATTAAACAAAGGAGTCAAAAAAAAAAAAAAAGGCTATGTTGAAAGTTAAGTAATGCACAAGATTTAAACTAGCTAATTTCCAGGGAATTCCACCTCTAGAACAGGGAACAAGGTGTACGTGGACATATGGAGAGGAGCACAGCACAGATACAGTGAAACTGAGAAGCATTCAATAGGAAGTCTACTCGGATGCCTTTTTCCTCATACTGCTAAGAAAAGCTCTGGGAACTCTGGAATTTAAAGATAGGCTAATTATGATCCTGCAGCCACTTATCTGAAGTCATTAATCAAGATTTTTTTTTTTCCTCTACAACTACCTCAACTCAGTTGATCGAAGTTATAGTATTCTGTAACGGAAAGATGCAAGAAGGATGACACCACCAATGCAAACTTCTCAGACAAGTTCTAAATCCATGCAGTTATGAATAAAAAAAACATGCTGAGAATAGTCAACCGTTGTACAAGTATGAATAGAAACAGGGGAAGAAGGTAACTACTGTTAGATTGCATCATTGGCAATATAAGTCTAGACAGAAGTGCAACAAATGGGCTAGAACATTTTACTGCTATGTTTTGTTGTAGACAAGTGATTATTTATGGAATAATGAAGCATTTCAGAAATGCTTAGTTTTTGAAGAATATTGGTAACTAACTCATTTCAGATGAAGAAATTACAAGATAGATAAGCTTGTTCCACATGCTTATGATTGCATTTGTGAACCTGAATAGGGCTTTCCACTTGGTACAGCATAAAAATCTGATGCTTTGGCACAATCTGAATGAAGCATGGGCAACACTTAAAATTGTGAATACAGATAAAACTGAATACACATTCAGGCTTTTGAACGCCAAATTATTTACTCATAACGGTACCTGTAGATTTGCAGCCTGTTGTCCAGCACCAAGAGATTCTTTCAGCTTTGATCGAGAAGGTGGCTGGCGTTTTACTTTCAAAGCAAGCTGAGCTTTTGCTTTGTGGGCACTGGTGTCTAACCTGGGAGTATCCCCAACAAAAGCATCAAAATCTGCAACAAATATGTACTCCTTTAAAAAAATATTAGGTGAGTTCTCCAACCCACATTCCATAAGAATATTCAGATGCTAAATCAGAATTATTCCACCAGCTAATCATTACTATATGACAATCCTGTTTATACGATACTACAATATTTCAACATATATTGATAACAACTGCTAATTTGAATTAAATTTCCACCCAATTTCTTCTTTTTCTTTATCTAATAAAGAAAAAAAAGATTTGTATTATGGCTTGAATACTCATTTTGATTCTCAAATTGATGAGAATTTTTTATGCCCAAAATACACTTTCCTATCTTTATTCTTTAAGACAGAGATCCTTTATGAAGTCCATGAGCATCAACCATGTCCTTTTAAAAGATAACTTCTCACGTGAACCACCACCTGATACTTGATAACATGCTGGCATAATATCACTGTAAGACTTAAAAATATATAAATAAATCATAACAAGTTTTGGTGTAAATCACAGTTTAAGGTGAATGTGACTTCAGCTGATGTATCTCAAGTGCTTTAGTCTCATTAATGTTATTGATTTTGCTAATACAGAACCTGAGGAAAAGTAAAGATAGCCACGTCCCCATCTATCTCCTTCCCCACAGCATTTAAGAAATACTGAAAACGGTGAGGAACTTAAAACAAAAATATCCATACTGTCTCAGGCCAACCATTTATCTAGCGGGTAAGAAATAACGCTTAACTAAAAAAAAAAAAAAAAAGGAAAAAAAAGGAAAAAAAATGCCACACACATTAACGCTTTCTAACTTTAGTAAAAAGCAAATCAAAGATCCTATACCTACTTACCAGAAATTAACATCTCTGAAGAATTTAGTCTTTCCTCTACTGATTCTGTTTCTTTTTCATTTTCTTCTCTTATCTTTGACTGCTCATTATACTGGCCTGCATTTTGACAGACATCTTCCAATAAACTGCCACCTCCAAACATATATGGCATTCTTTCATATACTTTTAGTTTATTTTCAAGCTCTGTAATCTGCAAGAATTAATATTTAGAAGCAAGATAGAAATAAACTTTTGCATTCTCAGGTAGTTCTAAATATAATACTGCGTTACCTTTTCCTGATGTATTTTCAGCTGTTCTGCATACTTCTGATCTCTCTCTTCAAGTACCCTTGAATGATCCTCCTCTTTCTTCATAAATTCCATTTCTCTGGTGAAAGAAATACATATATATATGAAACACTAATATGCAGAAATATAGAAAAATATAGAAAATATACACAGTTGTAGTTACTAAAAAGCTTTCTGTTAGTAAGCATTTAGAAAAATCAATCTGCAATGTGTAACTGTTACTCATTAATCTTGTAATGTCACAAAACAGTCCATGTATTTATATTTATGTTCTTCGGTAAAAAAAATATCAATTATGATGCTGTAATTTACTCTGGGCTGAAAGAAGGATGTATTACAACACCTTTTAAAAGTTTCATCGATTTCTCTACCTTTAAAAAGTTGCAAGCAAATTGTGTATACATTTAAAATATCAAACATATACAGAACTCTAATCATTAGATCTTATTCACTTCCACGAAGATACACACATACTGCTTATTGCTGTGAAAATAGTCTTTTGCTTCCATAAGCTATGGTAGATTTTTTTTGTAAAAGAAAATAATATTTTAAGTTTCTACTTATTTCATCCTAAAGAAATTGCAATGATAGGTTTTACAGAACAATGGAACAATGATTACCAGAAGGAAATAAAAACAAAAATAAAGGCTACTTTTTCCTGCAAGGTAGACAGAATAATGTACAAAAAGATAAAACAGGCGTAGAACATCTAAACAACATGCAGAAGCTTCAAGGACAGTCAGAGTAGTAACGGGAATTCACTGAACAGCAAGGAAATGAAAACTAGCTTGTTAGCACTTTTGAACTTCCATGTGTATAAGCTTGAGAGGAGAGTAGAAAGGAGACCAAATAGCATAAAATGCACTGTAGAAAGTAATGGTTCTGGATGTGGACGACAGAGCAGAAAATCCCAACTGTCTCTAAAAGTAAGTAGCAAGTAGAGAAATTGGGACTGGAGAATTATATATTTACTGTAATAACTAAAAGCAACAGTAGCCTTCTGTATTATCAAGATGCTTCTGTAAGTATTTTGCCATTAACTCATTTAGATAAGAGCAAAGAAGGTAAAACAAGTAGACAACTGCATGACACAGTATTCAAGTCTTACATTAGTGCATCTAATAAGAAACAGTATCTCTACCTAAAAAAAAAAACTGTTAGTGGATTGAAGACACTGCTATCATGATGCGATTTTGAGGAGTTAGACAGATATTCCAAACTCCTGTTTTTTTGCAGAATTCTGTTTTCTGCCCCCACAAAACATAGCTCCTTGCTAAGATGGAATCACAAGTATCTGGCTCTTACCTAAACAACTTGCTGGACTTAGTAATATTTTTTTTTGATAATTTAAACACACAAAATCTATCAGAATATTTTTAAAGGGACAGTACCAGATAGTACACTGAGTAATAAAAAGGCCTTCATTAAGGAGTACTAACCATAAACCCACGCACATACAGTTTTAATAGCTTGCTTGGGGAAGAGAGAAATATATTTTTAGGGTGGTATCCCAAAGTCTTGTTCTGAGACTATCCCTTGCTCTTCCTGGTTTCCTCTCTCACATATGGTCTCAACTTTTCAACAAATGAAGACACTGTTGTACAGAATTAAGCAGCAAACAAAATCAAGTCAACTTATGTCCCATAATTCAGTATAGTGAGACAGAAGTCCAAGGAGAAATATACTATCAGAATTCACACTGTTAAAGCTATTAAAAAAATAAAAAATCACAAGCATGGTAATTGCTAAAATCACGAATACTAGGTCACAGGACAGTAACAAAAAATCATTTTATATCCTTTGACGCCTACCCTGTCTGTAACATTAAGGTTGGTCAAAGCTAGATGAGAGTGTTTTCACAAACAGTAAAAGGTACCGCCAAGAATTTCATGTCAAATTTCAACATAGTCCTATCAAAAGTACAGATGCATTACAGTTTCTCAACTAGGTTCTTTTAAGAATTTGTTATTAAAGTATATTTTTTTCTAAGTTTAAAATCTAAAGCAGCAGCAAAATTTCTGAAGAACCTTTCCAGAAGTTGACTTAAGGTATGGAAGAATTCAGCGTGTACAGGCCACTGCTTCCCTAAACTCTGTCAAATGAAAAAGAGTGTGTTAAGCAAATCACAACTCTACATATTGTTGTCAATTTTTCCCCCATAATGTGCAAAATACACAAGCAAGAAATAGTTACTTACTTCTGTTGGTAATCTTTGAGCAATTTCTTGGCCTTGTTATATTTCTTTTCAAGGGCATCATATTGTTCTTGAGTTTCTTTAAGATGCTCATTCACCGTTTTGCATAAACTCTGAGCTTCCAACCAGTAAGTCTCTAACTTTTTAATTTTCTCTTTGTTTTCCTCTAGGTTTTGCTGAAGTTGGGTTCGATTTAATTTCCATTCAGCTTTTTCTGCTTCAACAATTTTTAACTGAAAAGATTAAGATGTAAGAAATTAATGTTAACTAAACGATGAAATAAAAAGGATGTTTAGTAGAGAATAGCTAAAAACAATTACATACTTATCAGTAATATTAAAACAAGACACCGAACTTTTAAAGAAATTGTATCAACTCTTCCAACCCTTGCTAATACAAGTATGTTTTAGAACTCAATCTCGGGTCTTTTATTACTTCCTTATTAGCATTGCTTCCTTTTAAAAGAGAAAAAATGAATAAAATCTTTATTGTCTCTTACATTGACTTGTTGAATATCTCACCATCTCTAAATACCTCTGGAGAGACCTATTTTGACACAGTAGTGAGCCAGTCTTTGCTTACTGCTAACCTTTCAATTTGCCTTAGACTGTGTACTTATAAACAGCTTTTAAGCCAAAGAAAGCAAATCTGTTCACAGGGATGCCACCAATCATATAAAGAAAATATACAGAAATTATAGCATTTTTTTCTGCTAAAGAAACAGGCAGGATTATCTGATTAAGATAGCTTTTTCCTCCTCTTTACTATTTGCTGATATAAGCTTCCAAGACACTGTAATGGAAATATATGGAGTTGGAATGAAAGGATTCCTTAAACTCTCTCAAAGCACAGGAGCACAAAATTAAAAGGAAGACTGGATTCCACATACGTGTTTCTTCTAGTTAACTTTAGCAAGTGTGACAGTTAAACATTGTGTTCTTTTTTAAAATATTACAGGAAGTTTTGTCTCTTTGGTTTAAAAACACCCTAGTCATGTTGAAACTTTACAATTTAAAAGAACAGCAGTTTGTTAAAAAAACAAACAAACAAAAGAACAATAAACACAAACAAACAACAAAAAATATGCTGATTAGACTACCTAGGGTTATCCGACTGCTAGCTAAGGAAGCCTCTACCTTGTAGCGGTGTCCTCTGCACACAAAATAAATTCATTTACCGTTAATAGGTGGATTGTTCTGCAGAAAACTGCAAGCATCCAAAATTCTCTAAACTCTCCAGAACAGTTCCTTCCGAACAGAGATTCCGCACGTCAAAATGCCATTTCTGTAAGTATGCTAACTTGAATTATGATAAATAGTGCTTTTTAAAAATCTGTTTTTGGAAGTAATGCAGGCATTGAAATTAAATTTTGTTATGGCTTTTAGTACTGAACCTCACAGTTTTCTTGTATTTGTAATACAAGAAATTGTAATATTGCAATCCCAAGAAAATTGTAATATGGCAATCCCAACGGTGAGAATCATAACTTTCCCCCCAAAATGCTTTTTAGCAGTGAATATGCTCTTCTATGTATTTGAAAATATATTTCTTAGATTATATTGGACATAAAGACCTAAACATCTCAGCTTGCAGACATTTTCATTTTCTACCTTCAAAGGCAAATGAAATTACAGAATTTTAGCGCGTATAAAGACAAGTTCCCTGTGCTACTACTTCGTTACCAACAGCTTGTTTAATAAAGCTAATGAGAACAGTAGGTCTTTCCTGGTACTTTAGTAAAACAGGGAGACAAGGTCTTCCTAACAAGTTATGATATACTCACGGATTGCTTTCCTGAAGCTAATGAACAAGAAAAATAACCATTCCCTCAACAAAGGAAAGAGATGGGTCCCCTTCGGACTAACGGCAGTCACGTTATAACATGCTATGTTAACCTATGTGAAGTTCTCTGGGCCTTCGAGCAATGAGCAGGCAGGACGCTGCCTAGTTTGTCCATGCCTCCTCCTTAGGGAACACTACATACACTTAAGAAATCCCTGCTTTTGAAACTAGTTAAGATCACCTGCTGATGGAACAGAGATGTTGAAAGGACCAAGAATTTCTCGAATTACAAAAATGAGGCAATAAGTTGTATTAACACCAACATTTTTATCAGTTTTAGCAATCCAGTGGGTCAAACGTCAATAAAACTGCAAGAAAGAGCACTGTCAGAAAGCAAAATTAGAACTACCATAAGAAAACAAAGAAGTTATAGCTGCCTTGCCTCTTTATATCTGGAGCTCTAAATGTTTGCAATGTGCAGGAAAAACCACAATAGATACTGTTATCCAAAATTATTGCAGTCTCAAGCATTATCCCTTCCCTGTCTCCTGCTGCCCTCTCCCAACATGCTGTTACTTGTCTTATGGGTACATGTTTCTTGTCAAGGGAACATGGAAGGGAAATGAATAAAAGCAGCTGCACATCAACAGCAAATATTTCTAGAGAAAGGCCATGCACAGATCTCCATCAGTGAAAAAGGTGGCAAAATGAACAAGAAATGCTTTCTCAGATAAGCCAGAAGTGTTGAACTAATCCTCACTGAAGAAAAAGCTGGAAGAAATTCTCTCCCCAAAGCTGGTCAGAAACTTGAGGGAGGGAAAGAAGGTAATAGAAATAGCTTTCTGGTAACAAAGTTAGGCACTGTCTGCCAAACCTATACCCAGGTAAGTTCTCTCCACTAAAAATGTTCTTGTATTTGTTTGGGAACTTGTTTCATATTGCACTCAGCTTAATGCAGTTTTACTTTAAGCCATAATACTGAAGCGTTCATTTTATAATGGCACTTTTTTTTCTCTCTTCCCCTCATTTAAGTATAGCTCTTCAGCTCAGAAATGCTTCTCGCTTAACACAGAGTACTTACACCCTAAGGCCTAAAACAGATTGCTGTCTTCTGCATTCAGCTTACTCCAGGTAAAATTAGCAGTTAGAAATTGTAACAATAATTAAAAATATCAATAATTAAATAATAAATTATTTGAAAACTTACCTTCTCCTTCAATTGGTTCACTTCAGCTACTGTTACTGCATGTTTTAGTTGTAGCTGAAATAAACAAAAAGAAATTCATAAGAGTACACACAAAACTGCACTCATAATGTTAATTTTTAGTATTTGTCTGATCTCATTCTTCCTCAAACCATTTTCATAGTAGCATGAAGTCAACTTAATTATTTGTCAATTACAGGAGAAGCAATCATGAGCTTTTATTTTAAATAAATAAATATGAGTTAAACTACATGATCACCAAGAGTTAAAAATAGTTGTTTTCTATACATTAAGAAAAGTGAGGAGGTTAAAATAATGTTTCAACATGCCAGGAAAATGAAATGGCAGAAATGCACTTATGAGGGCAACTTACATATAGAATCAAGTAAAACTCTAAAGGTATTAAATATTTTGTTACTTATCAGCACTTACAAATAAATGTATTGGCTTTGTTTTAAAATCAAGCTTTGAACTTCGCAACACAAATCTTCACAGGATTATTATAGATGGATAAAGGCTACATCTAAGCCAAACGTAAAGATTATTGTTAACATATCTCAAGAAATCAGCATGGATACAAGTGCAAAAGCACTTTTTTTTTTTTTGACAAATAACAGCTATTTCTTGTATTTTACTTTCCATCTGTAACCCTGTTTTTTTGTTTGTTTTTATTTTTTTTGGTAAGGCATAGTGCTCTGAACAAACATTAAAATAAATGAATCCATGACTTAATATCCTTTATTTAGATTATGTTAGTAACAGTGCGATAATGGTTCTAGCTGGGAATCTAATTGTATCCCAAGTAAATATGTCACTTTTAAAGATGCCATACCCTATTGCTATGCAATCCATCCAAGAAAATGTAGATGTTCTCTAGTGATCGATAGTCTGAAATTTCAAATTCCTCAACATCATCATCAATATTACCAAGAGAGCAAACTTAAGGAGGTCTGCAAATATTGATTGTTTATAAAAATAAGTACGCACAAATAGCATCTGAAAGTTCCAAGCTAAGACTAAACAGTTTCTTTGCAGTATATTTTTCTCCTCCAGAGTGAAAATGACAGGGACTTAAACCTACCAAAAAACCACAGGCCCCTACATGCCAAACAATACACCAGTTAAATCCCAGACTAAACTCCACAGCCCTGAATAAGACAAATATGCTCCTTTATAAACACAGGGAAAAGGGAAACTGATTTTCCAATTGTGTCAAGTTGGGACTCCAAAATGCAAAATCCAATGGCTCAAAGAAAAACATCGTATCTATTTAATGCTATGTTCAGACACCACAACAAGGAGTGAGGTGGTCTTGGGATCTAACTCCTGTTACAAGAGGTTTTTTTTTTTTTTTTTTTTGGGGGGGGGTGGTGGTAGAGGTTTTTGTTGTTTAATTTAAATCAAAGGATCATTTAATATATGTATGTATAGGGAAGTTGGGATCAGAAAGTTACAGAAGACCTACATTTCGAAGGATATTTACAAGAGATACTTATTGGTGTTTAGTAGGAAAACAAACACAAAACCACAATGAAGGGGACATGAAGGTTTCACAAAATTATACAATGTTTAAATGCTCCCTAGTGCACAACAAAGACTATTTAACAAACTGCTACTAATATACCTCTTTAAATTTAAGAAGAGACTGTGCTGAATCCATATCCAGCGGTAAACTGATATCTTCATTTTCAGGAAGATCAAAAACTTCTACAGATTTTTCATGTAAATGTGATTCATATGTATCATCATCGTCATCATAGTCATCATCCTAAAAAAAAATAATAAAAAAATCATGACATCCAGTAGCACACATACTTTGCATTATGGTTGCAGCAACAATATAGAAAGAACACAACCAAGGAACGCAATTGCAGAACTTGTCAACTAGCTACTATTCCTTTTTAGTTTCTTCTATCAGTGATAAGCTTTAAAGGTGACTTGCAAACATTTTCATCAAAATTCCACAAAACAGAGTTAAGTAGGCCACGGACAACACCAGTCACAGCTCATACTTAAAAATATCTTTTGGATTATTGATACGTTGGAAACAGCACATATTGGTAACCATATACTTACACATATGTATAACATATAAAACCAATGTATATACTGATAACACTAATGTATGATGTTTTTATCTTCTCTTTTAAGCAATTTGCCTGTTTTATTCTTTTTGCTTCAATTTGATTAAAAAAAAAATCATGTATCCCATTTGCAGAAGTTATTGCACATAGCACTAATCATATACTCTTAAAAATATGTACATACATATGTCTTACCTGCTCTGTATCATCATGAACGTAGTGCTGCTCATACAGACATCTCTCCTGCTCTAAAGTCTCACTAATGAGGCGGGCTACTTCACTCTGAGTCCCTGGCTTTTCTCTGCCAATCAGAAACCTATAGAAGAAAAACTAGTTACCTTGCAGCAAAAACCTTAAGATACGTGTAAGAGATTAATTTGCCATACTGCTGCCTTCAACAACTTTTTTGTAAAACTTTCACATTATAGTTCAACTTTTTTTGTAGAACTTTCAAATTATAGTTTTGTATTCTTCATTAATGAAAAATTATAACTAGAAAGAAGGTATTATCTGATAGAAAACATACATACCTCACTGTGCCTTTGGTGTTTTTTAGTACAGTAGCTGCAAAGAACTGAGTAACTCCAACTAGACTTATGCCATCAACCTCAACAATCTGATCATTTACTTGAATTCTGTAAAAATAAACAAACGTTTAGCTATCAGTTAACACAAATATTTGGGCTTGACAAATTATTTTATATGATAAATATCATTTAAAAGTCCCTAGTACTTACAACGAGAAAGTCTGAATCCCAAGGAATCCACTGCTTAAAAAACAACCTCTGAATTCTCGATTACTATGCAGATCACCAATTAAAAACTACGTACAGTGTTTGTCTTGCTATTTTATACTATTCACACACTGACTGGTATCCTGGGTTGTCAATCTGATTTTGTGGCACTTTTACACATGGACATATTCTAAGCTTTTCTCATATATGCTGTAAGAAGACTTAAGCTTATCTTCCAACAATATTCTATGTTAAGTCAAAAAACAGAAATTTAAAAATTTAATATAAAGCAGAAACGTAATATGTATTCAGTTGAATTTAGTTTTTATAGTTTTATTCACAGTATTTGCCATATAAAATGAAAATGATTGGGATCACTTAGAAATTTGCAGAAAGCATAATCAATTCAGTGGAAAACTCACCGTCCATCTCTCTGAGCAGCTCCACCATCTGTTATTGTTTTTACAAAAATGCCCAGTTTTTCTAGTCCCTGATCAGCACCAACTCCCATTCCAATAATACTGATACCCAGACCGCTGTCACCTAAAGGATTCAAAAATCTAACATTAGCGACATAATATGACATGTACCACTTACCAGAAGTGAGGGGTTTCTAAGTATTCCAAGTACTTCCACACAAAGGATACAAAAATTCACATATTAAAAACAAACAACCTTTTTTTTTTTAAATCTAGATACTACTGAAAGTCTTTTTGTTCTGTAGTTATGACTGCCTACTAGATTCAAGTTTCATGGTATTTGAAAAGAGTTCAAGTATTTATGAATTGCATATATTCTGGTGCAGATCTGCCACTCATTAATGCATCCTTCATAACTTTAATTATTACACTTTGCACTTAGTGGAGGCCTGTCCATTTAAAGTTCACTATGTTCAGCAGAACTAGCCATAAATGAAAGCTGCAACATACATTCAAAAATTCAAGACCCAAATTCAGCAGAAGTACAGTTTATAAAATAATGCTTTATATTTTGTGCCCATAGTATCTTTTACAGGCAAATATTCAAGGTTTGGTTCACACCTTTTTCGATTTCCACAGGAAACACTTCCATTTTTTCCACTCTTTTCTCAAGTTCGTACTCAGCTGAGGCTGCTACAGGGTCAACTTCTTCGTTACGTCTATCATAATCTTCATTTGAGTAAGTACTGAAAACCTAAGAAAGGTAACAGAAAATATTTTAGAGTTCTCCCACTCTCCTCCAAACATGATATAATCAAAAGAAAATTGCTTAAATTAATTTAAGGAAATTCAAGTGGTATTTTTAAAGATTCCATTTTCTAAGACAGTCACTGATTTAGTAAGTACTGCTGCTGTAAGACAGTTCCCAGCTTGCACAGAAGTAACTTTTTAGAAGTTTCAAAACAATTACTTAAGCACTTTTTATATTGTAAATACACCGAGTATTTTATAGAAATCAAAGGAATCATCGTCTCTCCTTTGATATAGTATGACTTTTTTAGAACGCCATTTTCCCAAATCCTTCTCTTCTCCCTTCCCCCCATACCATCTGCCAATTACAGTGCCTCAACCAGATGTAGTTTTCCGATTTTGCAGGGAATCCTGTGGTTTCCCAGGAAAAGGAAATGCCTTGTTACATGTTACTATTTTTAGTAAGCACTCCAGCTGAATTTCTGAATTCTTTAAAAAATAGATAAACAAATAACACGTATAATGAGTATTAAAACAGAAATCTAGAAAGGAAGAATGAGCTACATGTAATATGCTTAATTCTACTTATCAACATGTTAGTTAATTATATTCAAATCCATACATTAGGGGAAAAGAAAATCATATTCCCTCCTTATACTTGGAAGTCTCATGGAATTTGCCCATCTTGATGCAAAATTAATTGCTCATAAGAATTTATCACCTGACAGGAATGGATCATAGAATTTAAAATTAGGTTCAAGCAATGTTTATAATTGTTATACATAACGTAATAGCAGCACAAACATGCATATGCAAATGAAGACTACTAACATTTACACACACTAGCTCCTTGAGGAAAAACCTTTCCTAAATCAAGACTAAATCATTAGAAGAAAGAATTCATACTCTTCTCTTAAAATGACAGATGGAAAGTGTGCAAGGACACCTAGGTAACATTCTAAAAATCACAATCCCACAATTAAGAGAAGATAGAGCTGTTTCAAAATAGTAATAAAAAGCCTGACTCGGGAAAAATAATTTTGAGGAAGAACATAAATTTACAAAGAATAGAGGAAAAACAACACTGATGATATACAACCAGAAGCCAAACACTGCAGCAACAAAAAGAAAGAGCACACTACAAAACCTATGGTCAAGGGCAAAAGGCTGAAGTTCTTGTTGTGCACATGTGGAATCATAACATAGTATTCATCTTTTATTAGACAGAAACAGTAAAATTCCTGATACTAATGTAAAAAACACAGAACAGTTCAGTGAGGTTTTTTTTTTTTTCCTGCCAAGCAGCAAAAGTAATATTAGACACAGTGGATAATAAATAACATAAATTACAAGTTGCACAGTTTAGGAGACTGATGAGAAAGCCAAACAGTTCATCCCTGCACTGTGTCTGGCAGGGTTTAGTCACTAAATCAAACACATCAAGAACAAAAGAAATGCTAATCTTACTATTTAGAAGGCATTGCTAACTAGAGATAGTAAAATTGTTAGTGTGCAAGAGGAAAAAACAAAAGACAAAAAACATGGTATTTCTTCTAAATATTCTCTCTTCTAAAAGGCAGGATGATGGTAACTGTCGTATTTACTCCAGGTCACTAGTATGTTAATCATGTAAAAAAAAATACTGAAAAGAAGTACTTTTACATAAGAATAGAGAGCTTGTATTTACCTTCCTTAGTACTGTTGGACTATAGAAACATTTTAACTTCTAATCAATCCTCAAATAGCATTGAAATTCCAGAGACTAAAAAAAATAAGTTAGCTTTCAAAAACAACAAGCAGCACTGAGGACTCTGACATTAGGCTACCTGACCAAGCTGATATTAACCATTATTACTAAAGAATAAAATATGGCAATTATATAAAACCCCATAAATATTTTAACAGAAGTTAACCAAACAGTTCCCATTTACCTTTTAGAACATTACAAGTTAAAGCAGTAAAGATAACTGCAGCTTGGGTAAGCTACTCTTTTATGACACCCAGCGCGCCAGACTGTTGTGAGGATTTAACCCAGTTCAGTCAGCAGCACCACCACCTACTTACTGTCAGCTACCTGCAGGATGCGTTTTTTGAGGACTCACAGAAGGGACTGAAGGTCAACTTGCCCAACCTCCCTGCTCAAGCAGGGCCAGCCGGTATTGCACTCAAGTGATATTTTTAAAAGAGGTGCTTTAGTAAACACAAGTTACTGTCTCAACACAGTAGAAAACAAGTGAGTTTTACAAGCCAGAAGGTTAGCCTAACATCAATACCTTCTGGATCCAGTCAAGCTAATAAATGATGAAAAAAATAATTTCTTTTTACCCTCTAGTCCTCTTTTCTTCAGAATGAATAAAAATAATTTGAAGTTATTATGAAGTAAGTTCTCACAGACTGCTGAATGTTTAAGAACTATTTTAATTAAACTTCTAAGATAAATACCTGGAAATTTTCAAATATATACTTAGTCCTTGAAGAGCAAATATGTTTAGTTGGAGACAGAACAAACTGCATTCATTACACTAGGAGAATGAATCACTTTTGGAATGCAAAATTCAGTTAATCTCTGTCTAAAAGATACTGCCATTCAGCTACTGTTATCATACAGAACTAAAAATCTCCAATGTATCACCTTGGTTCTACCACACAAAAGAGTATTATCACAGAAAACCAACGATAACCTCACTTAACTCAAAGTCTTAGCAGCACTTAAAAACCTCTTCTTAAAAACTATGCTAGTTTTAGCAGAATTGTAATTATTTTTAGAAGGAAAACCCTTCAGGTAAGTTTTGCTTGCACAAAACTGTTATCGAGTCATAAAACACAGCCCAAAGGCTGTCACTCCTGTATTCGTTTCTACTATGTAGATTTTGTGCATGAGCAAAAGGAAAATGTTACAAAGGCAATTAAAAAGTAAGAAAACAACAACTGCCTAAAAGGTTTCCCAACTAATTAGAATGGAAGCGATTTCAACATCGCTTTTAAATTCTACTATGATATTGTAATACTTGCTGAAAAGCATAGCATGTAGCATCTACAAAAGCAGTTAAAGTAACACTTAAGAGCTGAGAGAGAGGCACTGAAGTGTTACTGACACCTGTACCTAGAGACCATGCCAAGCAATGGCTCCCCCACTTGGTTCTTATTTCTTCTGAAATACAATTCTTACTTTGAACATTCCAGCTTACTGACACTCAGTAAAGCCATACATTCAAGATTCAAGCTATGGTTCAGAGAAAGTTACCTAATAATGAACAGTTTCAGTGTTTCAAATGGATCACCTCTGCGAAGCCTGGCAAGATGTTAAGTACTCAGGCAAACATGAATAATCATTTGAAACAGTAGCACTGAAGTATAATGTACACTCTACAGTTTACTCTTACAATCTCCCTCTTCAGTTAAAGCAGACATCACATTACCACTATGTTATTCTCTCTTGTTTCTGAAAGCTACAAAGTTGGTATTTTTATTACTATAACTTGTTGTATTTTAAGTGAAAAGTGACTATATCTGATTTAAATCAATTCATGCAATCAGATGCTTTAAATCAGCAAGCAGAAATACCCTGTTCAACTGTTTTCTTTTTATTGTTTGTTCAGTATTTACACTTTTCTTCCTAATTGATTCAGAATGGTTGGTAAGTGTTGAACAGGTGGACATTATACATCATTACATTTGATGTAGCATTTGCTGTTACCAAAGAGGCGGACTGGCAGGCTGTGCATTCTTATGGGTTTGATTGTGTAGCTCTGCTCAACTTTATCAAAAACCAGCAAACACGCACAAAAACCAAGTTAGTTTACATAAAGGCATAAGGACAACCTTGCTCCTGATCCTCAGTACAATTTCACAGTCAAAACCTAACTCAATTTATCTGAGACAACAGTAACATACATTTCAAACTCTTTTAGCAAACAGAATTCTAACAATATCGAAAGCAGAATGTCAATTAAAACTAACAATAGATCAGTATTTACAAAATAAGTCTCTTAACCAAAAGGTTAACCAGAATGACTTTGTTCCCTGCTATCAACACTAAAAGTAAAAGCAAAACCTACCAATTGTTTTATACAATTGGTTACATAGTATTGAATTGCTGAGGGGATGACTTAAGAACACAAATATTGAAGGTTTCTGAACAGCACCAGCATGTCAAAAACCGTGACAAACTTAATGAGTAATCCCATGAGTCCACTGACAGACGCTTACCAAACCAATAACTTTCACATCACCCTCCATATCTTTTTCTTACTTTCCATTCTTAGGTTTCTGCTGTACTGTCCCATCCCTGGCACTGGCCTCTCTTCCAAAGGCACCTGAAATGCCCAAATAATCCACTGTTGTATACAGAATACAAAAGGGATCATTCGTTTTTTCCAACTCTCAAAATGTAAACTACAAACAAGTTTCAGCTATTGCCTGTTCATGCTTTCATATCAGCCTAGGTTGAGTATCCGCAGGTGCTAACAGCAGCCATCATCAAAAAGATGCTGAATCTTTCAGCAGCTTAACTGTTGAGCTAATAAACTTGTATTCTACACATCTGCTTATCTCTGCCTGCACTCTCCATAATAATCTCACCTCCTCTGTTACTCCTCCTGTGTCACCACCTCCTCAGGGTTTCTTCTGCCTACATGCACCTTCTTCCTCTAGTTAATATTAATGATTTTTAGCGTCCTACACTGTTAAGTCAGCCAGCAGGAACTGCCATAATCTCAGATGCAGGCAAAATACAACCAAACTATGTTCAAAAACTTTTTTTTTGGTGAAATTAATTGAAAAATACCGTGGAGAGTATAATAGGTTTGAGATAAAAGTATGAAGAAAAGTTGTAGGGACAAGACTGTTACAATGTTAAGGTACAAATATTGGATTGTTGACAAGTGATAAACAGAGTTTCAAAACACCTAAAATCTGTGAGTTAAAAACAAATTGTCATTGCAAAAGATCTCAAACAAAACCCAATGGAAACAAACTTACCCTACTTGTGTCAGACAAAACAACAACAACAAAAAGATGACTGCCATGTGCAAAGCAATTCTGTTTGTCTACTCTCAAACCAAATTTCTATTTTCCTGCATCAGCCTACATCTATGTCACACACTTGTCTCTTACTGCTACAGAAGTATTTTACTGAAGTGCTTCACCAATGGTTGACAGTTGACCATTTATGCAGTCATCAATCATTCTCTATTTATTGAAGACTCTCGAGGGTCTGGGAGTCTTCCACCAGCTAGTGTACTTTGATTCCCTTTCTGTGTATAAAATCCAGGAGTGTAGAAGTTACAGTTACAGAAAAAAAGACAGAGGGTGTATGAAACTGACGCACTACTCTGAAACATTTTGTTAAAGCTGTGTTCAGGAGAATACACATTAACCTAGAAAAAAACATGCATCTCCTAAAAGCACATTTATAGATATGCTGTTATACACAAAATCTAATTCAAGTTTATCTAAATTTAGTGTTTCATGAACTTCCACCGTGAGTAGTCCTGTACTAAAAAGACTGAACAGTATGCCAGCCTGAACAAGATTACTACTATTTGTATCCCAGCTGTACCTAAAACAGCCCTAATTGCTGTGCGGAATGAATGGCATTATGAAGGGTTTGCAAATTCTCTCAAAAGCAGCTGATACTTGGTTGCTTAGAACAACATACAAGATATGAAACTACATTTCTTTAGTTAAGAAAAAAGTTTAAACTTTTTCTCAACTGTGACAAGTATCAAAATAAAGCCTTTTTGAAGCTTTTTGTTGCTATTTTTATTTTTTGATTTATTTTAAGCCGTGTTCTTCACTTAATCTTCATTCTTCATTTACTCACAGAGCTGGGGACAGACACTCCCATACAACATAAGCTGGGCAACACTGCAAATCAAACAGACCTACAGAAGCGAATAGTAGCTGCATTACCTTTTCAGTTTACCTGAGCTATACAATTTCTAAGGATCATAAATCATTACAGAGCTTAGTCGCAGGGCTATTGAAGGTTTTGTGGACAAAGTTTAACACAGTCAGAGGTAAAGACACCTCAAGAAGTCAATTTGGAAACAGGCATTTGTTTTACCGACAGAAAGTTTCAGAATTACAAGTGTCAAACAGCACTCTGTCATTACACCTATGCTAATTAAAGCCTTTCAAGGTGATCAAATAACTGAAAGTGGGTTTAATCTCTACATTACAAAAGCATAGTGAAATGTAAGGCACAACAGCACAGTTACCTGACATTATTTGCACTGTTCATAATGCTGATTGCTTACACACTTTACTGAGAAAACTTTAGGACGAAGACAAATTCAGTTCCCTTGCAGATACCTTGGACAGCTGAGTGTACTTTACATTCCTTATTGGCTTCTTATGTGGCAACAAGAGACTAAAAATAGCCCGTGTACCATAACACAAACCCAATCTGCCAGTGAAGTTCTGCTAATAACTGTACAGGATCACTCTCTTCACTACGGCAGGAAAAACAAACAACGCTCCTTAAGGCCTGCAGAGATCAAACAGCAGCAGTCAGGTCACACATGGCATCTAAGAAATCTTCCCAGGCATTTATCATCAGCTTCTACAGAACTGAAACCTTTGTTTTAAAAAGCCTCATCTATGCCTACTTTCACAGGCACAGAGCAACTCCAAATAACGTAGTATTTACATAATTATGTTCCATCTTTCCTGAAATTACCAGTTTGATTTATGTCCTTATGCCCTGCTACTGATGTCAACAGTCACAGACCTCCAGCATGGGTCAGACACAGTGTTAACGGCGTTAGCTTCATTCTGCATCCCTTGGGAGCTCCAGTCTTTCTTTTACACAAAAGCCTTGCCAATCTTACAAGTGACCAGAAACTTCTAAACAGAGATATTAATCAAGTTCTCTTTGCTGTTGTAGCATATACACAGGCACCCTAAAAACAGTGTTTAAGTTGTATCCACCACCTACGCACAGTTCTAACCTTCTCTTTGAGCGCATCAAGTGCAATGGTCAGAGCTCCATCACTGCCAAGTCTCAGTGACCTGAAAATGTGTTTTTTCTTACCCAAACACCTTCTGAATGGTTTGAATTTTCCACATCAGACTCCTGCTAAACAGCAGCCATACTTCTCTCAGCTTTATTTAGACAAGTAAGTTAGTTGGAGACACTTCTCACTACACCAGCACTCTAAGCTGTGGTGGGGTAACTTTCTGTTACCACTCAGGATTTTTTACCTTCCAGAATGTGCTTAAAAAAAAAAAAAAGAACTGGAGGAAGAAAGTTCACTGGCCGCATTGCTATTATGGACAGCTTATTCTGCCAATCCAAAAGTCAGGCATCATGGTAATAACAATGTTATTTTCATGGAAAAAAAGTACACTAACAGTTGCTACTGAGTTCATCTCTTCATTGTGTAATTGATTATCTGGTAGAGGTTGGTTCTGGTAGCTTTCAGAGGAGCAGCTGCAATTGAATAGCGCTAGTTACCAAAACCTGAGCTTTGTCCACATGAGAATTCCCATCACGGTTGGCACTATTAATGCTTTGAACTAGATCTGTCATGGCCATAACCAAGAATGCAGGAAAAGACTGTTACAGCCACTGCTTCTAGGTGGATTTCAGCAAAGATAAACCCTGCCTACAGCAGAAAACCAGCCAGCAGGGAACTAACGCACATTTACAGCAGACCAACAATGCACTCTTCCACTTTGTTGTGACACGGAGGCGCACAAATGCATGGGGAAAATGGACCGATGCCCCTTGGGCTGTCTCACAGCCCTTGCTGCACTCATTATGCAGCTTCCAGTAGTGGCACTCCCCCTTCCATGCTCTGGCTCACCACTGAGACAGCATCAACTACAAGAAAGCCATATAAAGCCATCCTGTCTATGGAAGAACTATAAAAACAAACGCATGAAACAAAACTCATACTTTGCCACACCCAAAACATTTCCTGGGGTACAGCACTGGTGTGCCTTCATCACACTGGGAAATTACAGCTCTCTGCTGCAGGAACTACAGGAGTCAGCAGAGTTCTTACATCACTCTGATCGGTACCAAGTTTTTTAAAAAACAAAAAGCTTTATTAAAGATGACAGCATAAAAAAAACCACACTGTTTTATTGTAGATTATATTTTTCATTCATGTAACAGTAGAAGAAAAAGAGTGTGCTTGAGAAAGCCTGGACAGTTTCCAATTCCATCTTGTTCCTCTTCTCCCAGTACTCCCAAACTTTAGGTGGGATTAGAATAACTGCAGCCTGCAACAAGACTACAGGTAAACGGGGTTTGTGCTGCGGAATGACTTTGTTCATTCTGGGGGTATTTTGGGTGACTGAAGAACAGATCCCTAAACCTTTTCAGTTTGTTAGCAGTGTACCTTACACTACTTCTCATTATTAAATCTGCCTTGTATGTCTTATTTCCACAACTCTTTAACCCCAAAATACTCATAACAGTAATATTCTTACAGAATATTCACCACACCAATATAAACATCATGTTATAACGTATTACTTATACATATTATATAATATATATTACATAAAATTCTAAAATCTTAAATAACAGGAACCAGACATTTGATATTTTCTCACAATTAAGTCTGAAAATACCTGAAATTGAATCTGAAGGTTTATTTTTTTTAAGAAAAACTTCTGCACACAAAGTAATACTGACGAAGTCTTTCCTAATGCAATGCCACAACTGTGGACAAATGAAAGCACGTATTAAGGGTCATGTGTCTGTATCTGTTCCTAAAAGTTAGCATTCCTAAAAATGCCCAGTAAGCAAGTGAAATCTCACACATCTTACTATACTATTAATTAAGGTTCTGGGATTTAGAAGTCACTTGTGACTAACTTCAACTTTTCTCTTGTTCAGAAAACCAAGCAATTCTAAGTAAAAGCCATAAAGTCACACTTTCTAAGGTGCTGTTAGAACTTTGGGGAAAAGAAACACACACACACAAAAATAAAAACACTTCAAAAATGTAATTCCTATCTATTTTTGATTGCAAAACAATGAAAAACAAAAAACAAAACAAACAAACAAAAAACTTACCTTAATAGGAGCTGTTGAGAACTTGACTTTTCGGTCTGGCTCAGGATCTTCCTCTTCAGAAAGTCCAGGAAATTCCTCATATTCACTGTCGTACATATACTCCTCCTCTCCCTCCAAAATTTCTTTGCCTTCAGGCCCTTGGTTTTCTGGCTCTGTGCCCCTATCATCATCAAAAGCTGCATTTTCTATTCCAAAAGCGCTGAAGTTCTCCCTCTGCTTTTCCACTGCTTGTTCCTCATCTTCTTCAGGATCCCCTTCCCGCTCTAGAACACCCTGACCTTGTGTAACTGGACCATCCTTCCCAGACATCCCATCTCTCACTTCTTCCTGATTGGTCTCACTGCTTTCTGCAAACTCTTCTACTACCTCCAAGGAATAGTCACTCCTTTTCCCTTCCTGTGCTTGGTATTTGAGCAGCTGATCCTCATAAACAACATGATCTTTCTCCAAACCTTCTTTTTCATGCCCTGAGGTTTCATCTTGCTCAGCCAGCTCCACACAAGTCCCCTCCGTGGGGGAAACCCATGAGAAAACAGTCTCTGTTCTCCACTTTGCCTCCTGACCAGGTACACTGCTCATATCCTGCAGGCTTCTCTCAAGCACCAGTTGCTCTTTCTTATCTTTTTCAAGTACCTCACTCGGCTCATCTCGGACGGTCACAGGCACTTGGGTGGACGCAGTCTTCTCTGGACATTTTTCAACAGCAGCAGATGAATCCAAACCGCAGGGTTCTCTCAAATGGTCCTGATTTGGACTATCATTTTTGGAAATTTCTTTGGATTCTTCAGTATCACTGTCACCCAGGAAGCTTTCCAGCCTCCTGGAAATGGGTCCTGCATTCAGGAAGGAGGATTTGGAAGCATTATTGGGATGTTGCTGCCTCAACTCATTACCTTGATTTTCGACTTTCTCCAGCGCAGCTGGAGGACTGACTTCGGTATTAAAACTGAAGTGGTCCCCCACGCTGCTGCAGTCAGAAGCAGAGCCATGTCTCCTCTTATCTTCATTTTTTTCACATTTGCTGGGAGAATATCTGTCCACTGAGCTTCGCTGTTTTATATTTCTCTCAAATAGCTTCCTTGTCTCCGAAAACTTTTCTGCCAAGGCAACTTTGTCCAAGTCTGCCTCGTCATTGCTACGGGTGACCTTGTCGGCAGTAGAAGGCACAGACAATGAATCCACAGGACTGCTGTTGGGGCTGGTACTTGTATTGTGGAGATTATTTTTTTGGACAATGAGGAAAGATGGGCTACCTGGAGAAGGTCCATATTCAGCTGCTGTGGTCCGGCTGATTAATTTGGTCTCAGCAGGTGGACTGCTTTCACAAGAGGGTGTGGAAGCGGAGCCTCCCATTTGCAGAAACATATTTTTGATCTTGTGAACCCTATTGCCATAAGTGGCAGCCCTCCCTCGACTGTGTGGGTCATTTCCCCCGCCATTGGAAGAGGCGCTCAGCTTCTGCTGCAAGCCTGTTTTGTTGGAAGTGTTTTCAGGATTGTTTACTCCATCAAAAGAGCATTTGATAGCATGGAAGTCAGATTTATAGGCATTGCGGTGTGGAGAAGCACTTCTTAAAGTCCTTTCCCCTTTGCCCTCAGTTTTCATCATTGTCAGAGACAGAGCTCCCTTGACTCCTGGAGAACGGGAAGGAAACCTCAGGGGCACAAAGCTTCCAACACCAGGCAGCGTGGCTCCTACGGAAGATCTGGAAGGCGGCCACCCAGCGAGCCTCCACGCTCACATCGAGCCGGGCTGCGCGAGCAAGAAATCACAACGCGCAAACGGCCACACCGGCTGGCAGCTCCGCGGATCCCGGTGTCCTGAAAGCCATCTGCGGGGACACACAGAGTTTTAATTAACTCGGGACCTGGCAGCGCGTGTGACACGAATCCCAAACTTGCCGCTCCGCGGGGCGGGGAGGGCGGCGGGAGCCCCCCCGGCGGCCGCCGAGGGCCGGAGCCCATTGTGTGCGCCCCGCTGCCCGCCGGGGGGGGACGCGGCGGCGCCGGGCTGCCCTCACGGCCGCCAACGGCCGCCAACGGCCGGGCCTTGTCCGCCCGGCCCTTCCTGCCGCCCGGCCGGGCCCGGGCCGGGCCGAGGCGAGGCGGAGGGGCCCCGGTGCCCGCGGGCAGCCCGGAAGGGAGGCAGGGAGGGAAGGAGCGGCGAGTTTCGGCCCCGAGCCGCGGCTCCCCCCGCCCCGGCACCTCGCCCCAAACTTTCCGAGCCAGCCTACCTGGGGGCGGGGGTCCCGCCGGCTCCTTCCCCTCAGCGCCGCTGGCCGCCCAGCGGCCGCCCGCACCACGCCATCGCCGGCCGCCGCCGCCGCCCCGCGCTCCCGGCTCCTCACTCCACCTTCCGGCCCCCGCTCGCTGCCTCCTCTCCCGCCGCTCAGCGCCCTCCTCCGCGCTGTGTGCCGGGCCCGCCCGCGCGCTCTCACACAAAGGAGAGGGAGCGGCGGGCGCGCCCCCGTTCCTCTCAGCGCGTGTGGGGGGGAGAGGGGACGGGGGGCGCGCCCGGGCCTGAGGGCAGCGCCCGGCCCTACCGCGCCGCGCCGGCCTCGGGGTGCCGCCGGGGCTGCTCGGGCACACGCGGGGCTGCCGCGGCCCCGGCTCGTGAGGGCGAGTCCCGGCAGCTGGGGCGGCGGGCGCTGCGAGGCGGAAGCGAAGGGAATGCCAACTATTCCGGGTTTTTCCTCCCTTCCTTCTAAAAGCCGTGCTACGTTAGCCCTTCCCAAGGCCCTCGGGGCTCCGCGGGCACCTGCCGCCGGTACCGGGCGGTGAGGTGAGGGGAGGTGTGCCTGTCCCCCCGCCTGCCCCCCGCAGCAGCTTCCGAGGGCTCTGGAAAGGATGGATGCCCGTCGTCGGTAGCCTCGGGCAGTACTAATCATAGAATCATTAGGGTTGGAAAAGACCTCCAAGATCATCTGGTCCAACCATCACCCTACTGCCAAGGTCACCCACTAAACCGCGTCCCTAAGTGCCAGGTCCAACTGTTGTGTACATCCAGCTCTCCTGCTTGGTAGTCCAAATAAAAAACCACCGGCTTCAGCCTATCTGTCTGCGCACAGCCAGAGACAGAACTTGGATTACTCACCAGTACCTACCGCCTGCTTGGCACATACATAAATCACACAAAATAATTAAGACAGCACTAAAGGAAAGAAACAGAGTACCTGGAATCAATCAATAACTGACACGAAGTATTAAAAGGAAAAGAAATTTAACAGTATTCTGTATTCTTGCCCTGTGGGAAAGTCCAAAATTTGAAATTCTTCATTCCAAATTCAACTAACTGTGAATTTCCAATGGAACAAAAATTTTAGTGATGCATTTTAGAAGAGCCAAAGTGACCTTTCATTTCATCTGGTAGCTACCAGTTATTCAGTCTCCCAAACTTTTTCTAATGCTTCATTTCTTCTAACACAAAGCGGGGATGAAATTCTTGAGGCTTTCTTCTCTGTTTTCAAATGTTGTTGGGACAATGGCATTTCACCAAGACCTGCCTGTAGCAGTCTTAGATACATTTGGAAATACTTTAAATAACATTTTAATTTCAATAGTTTCAAGCTAACAGTGACACATGTTTCTTAGTTTGAGAATACATAGGTCTTACCTAGGACAAAGTAGCATTGATCTTTCTCCCACGTGTTCCTCAGTTAGTTTTTCATAAGGTTTGTAGGTTGGGTTGAAATAATGCAAGGCTTAAGCACCATCTTTCAATACACAGGGCTGTAAGAGAATACAAAGGAAATGTTCTTTACACAAAACAAAGGTAAATGCAAGGTTGCTCTGCAGTCTGATCGCTGGGTGAAGACCTTTCTGTGTACTGCTTAGGGAGTCTGCCAGGATGTAGGAGGCAGTTCAAAGAAAAACAAAGGCAGAGCTCAGGAACAACAAAACAGCAAAGCCCAAAGCAGCTCTAACTGCCCAGGGAAGTGAGAGGCCTTTGTATTGGGTGCTGGCTAAAGGAGGCTGGAGCAGGAAAATACTCTCCTGTTATGAATTCTCCTGTGCTTGAGAAAGCAAGAATTCTAAATACAGATCATGGACACAAATTTAATTGCATCAAAGATGTCTTTAAAAAAAATAAAATCCCATTCTATACATACAGGTTATTTTGGTTAGTCACGCTGGTTGAAGGGACAATATTTATCGGGGTCGATTATTTTTCAGTGAGGAAAGACTCTGAACTGTATTCTAGGTTAAGTGATATGAAGGAAATAATACAACTGTTCACAGAAACAATGATTAACAAGATCAGAAGAATTCAAGATAAAGAGCTCTGGAATTTGAGCAAGAAGTCTGGGAAGGTGAAGTAGTTTGGGATTTCATCATAGCTCAAAATGCAATAACCCAGGAAGAGTATCTTACAGATTCAGTCTGTAGAGGCTTCCTTGAAAGATGGTGAAACAATGGTGAGTAAGCAAATGGTCTGCACTGAGCAAGAAGCATTTACATTTTGTCATCTGAGCCTATTAAAAAAAAAAAAGTTTCAAGGCGGACATTGGCTACTCAAAATCTTCTTGGGGAAAAGAAATCAATGCTGCAGTATATGAACTCATGAATCAAATGAAGACAAAGAGGAAAGTGTTTCCGAGACAAAAAGAAAATTTAGGGCACTTCTGCAAACACAGTTGATCAAACTGCCAATGAGGTGCAGTTTATTGCAGTATTCGCTCCGATTACAAAGGCATATCATGAAGAAGGAAGCTGTTTCAATGGTCATCAGAGAATGATGAAATGTCTTCTGAATGGAATAATGTTCTCGTGACTATTCCTGTCTTGGTTAACTATTTCAAAACCCCTTTCCTACTGGACATACATGCCTGTGCTTATGGTTTGAGGGTAATGTTGGCAAAGGAACAACTGGCATTCCCCACGAGAACATCAAAAGAGTGTCTAAAACAGAATTGAACAGGGAAAAAGACTCTTGGGAGTAGCTAAAATGTGGCACGTATTTAGTGGTCTGGGTTAATATGTATAGATACTGGAGGAGTCAACTGCTGCTGTTCATTCAAGATGAACAAAACAAACCATTAAGCACATGTTCTACACCAAAAAAAGACAAAATGTAAAGCAGCTTGGAAACTGATAAGCTAAGATTTCTACTCTTAGTTTTTAAAATTAGAAATGGCTTTTCTTAAAAAAACAAAAAACAAAAACAAAAAAACAACCAACCAACCTGAATATATCCTAACTGATGAGATCATAAATTTCTCCTCTTAGGCCCATTCTGACCTTAATGAGACTCCATACAAGCACAAGGAGTGGGAGGAAAAAACACTGATTCTAGAGAAGGTGGCTACTAGAAGTTTGAAACTGGTCATCACACCATGAAGATACTTTAACCAACTCAGGAAAATGTTGGTTTTAAGTTTTACAGAAACTGATAATCTTGAGCAAGCGGCACTGGTGAGGGGCTGGGTTGTAAGACTCCCTTTCTCATTGCCACTTTATTGATCCCTATAACTGACTGGGCGGAACACTGTTGATATGGAGAGAGTGCCTCACAGGAAAAGCACAGCTCAGCTGTCAGGGTAACAGTTTAATATTGTTAAAGCCAGGGATCAACTGAGCTGAAGAAGCCTGCATGAGACAAAACCATGTCTTCAGCATTAAGTAAAAGTTAATTCTCTGAACTTTAACTTAGTTGAAGTTATCTGCTTTAACCACATGTTAGTTTTATCATGTGATCTGAACTGCAATCTCACCAAATATGTATTTAATCTGTGTAACATTAGTTTCATCAGCAGTTTTAAGTAGAACACCTAAGTGTTCATTTTAAACTTTTGCAAAAAGCCAGGAATAGAAGGATTAATTAAGCACTCGGAGCTTCACAAGTATTTCTGTAGGTTTTTGAAGTTGTTTTTTGAAAGAAAATATTTTTCTATCATTTAGGAGTAATTAGAATGACCTGGAAGTGTTTCAGTCATACTTGGTGTAAGTTGAACAGTAATTCTGAGTTTGAAGAACAGCCTAAAAGTTTGAAGGACAATTTTGTGATGACTGTCATTAGAAGAAAGTTACCTGCAATTTTATACGACTAACTGTGTAAAATACAAAACTAATAAATTAGTATTTTAAACTTATTACTTCATATCACTCCTTCAAAAAATAAAACAGAACTAAAGTCCAAAATGGCATTTAATGGTCAATGTCATCTGCTCAATAAAAGAAGCAAAAAAAAATCAGAGCAGATGAGAAGACAAGTCTTTTTGTGAAGGCAGTGAGGCAATGACTGCAGACAGATATGGGACAAAAATCTGCAATAAAGAAGCTCAGGGACTAGATACAGTCAAATAGATAAAGGACATCTTCAACATTAAGGAGGTGGACCAGCTAGGCTGCCATACAGTACCACACAAAATAAGGTTGTAAAGATATAAAGGGTAGAGGAAAGCAAGGAACAAAAACCAAACCAAACCAAAACAAACAAAACAAAACAGACCACCAGTAGTGTAAAAGTTACAGTATGTAATGGTAAACTAGACCACATTTTGGAATGGGATTCCCCTAGCAGCTTGCATCTTGTGTAGAACATTGCAGCTGCACAGCAGGACCCTAAAGATTACAAGTGTTGCAGATGAAGAAATGCTCTAAAGACAGGAGCTAATTAGGTTTGACTCAGTTTCATTTGAATTGCTGTGTATAACGTGACAATTACTTTACTGCATGCCAGCAGCGCCACAGAGGAAGCCTGCAACACCACTATTTGTCTTTGCTATTGTATATGATGAAATATACGTTCAATACTTATTTTCATTTCTAAAGCTAGAACCACAGTGCTTGGGGTAAGTTAGTGCCTGCTCCAGGTTTTATTTCTCCTCCCTTAAGCTGCTCCCCAGTATATTCAAGAAGCATTTGGTAAAAATACAATAGTTCAATCTGAAATGGCTAACAACAGTGCTGTAATCCTGCTGCTTTATTCTTTGCTTCTCCTTCTATTGTCACCTCTGAGTCTTCCACATTCTCCCATTCCTTGTATTCAGCTGTCACCTGAGCCAAATTATAAACAAAAAGACAGAACTGTGCTTACGGCTATTTTATAGGTCTGCTATAAAATACAAATCCTGTAGCTCACATTATGATCAAGAAAAAATGGGCTATAGTACAAACCCTAAGAAGCCTTTTATTATTATTATTGCAAGTAAGTAAAAAAAATATATTGTTGCAAGCAAACCAGTTAGAAAACTATTACTCTGAGTACTGAGTACTGACACTATTAACAAGGTGTTAATACTCACTACTGAAGTACTCAGCTTGCCTGGTTGTCATTGCAGTAGTATTTCAGCCTCAACAAACTCTAAACATGGGATAAGAAGTGGAATTTTAGAAGCAAAGAAGCTCTAGTGAGGTTCTGCCACCCCATAGCAGGGCTGCCCTCTCTCATTCCCAAATGCGTCTGTCATGCAAAGCTCTAGGGAGGGGCAATTCTGTTGAATAATACACATCAGTGCCTATCTTGCTGGATTAATTTTCATAAATCAGCACTTTCTTTTCTGCTTGCTCACTAAGAGCTAGGTCCTTCAAGGATAGGGCTGTCTACAGAAGGGTAAAGCCAATTAATAACTAGTTCTGTCTTTCTTCTACAGCCCACCCACCATGCTGTTCCCCAGAAATCCTGTGAATTAATACCCTGACCAAATATTCTGGCCACAGAACCACAAACGTTAAATGAAGGTTGATGGAACATCACTGAAACCCGCATTGAGCGCTGCTGGCCTGCCAGCACGTTACTAACGATTTTTGCAAGCTAACATTACCTTACACTACAGCTCCAGAGCACACTGGAGAAAACATTCAAAGAATCTCTTAAGTCCTGAGTCTCCAGAATCTTCTGAGCCTCAAGGTAAAATACCAGCAGTTGAATTTCAAAGCTGCATCAAATAAATAAATAAATAAATAAATAAATAAATAAATAAATAAATAAATAAATAAATAAAAAGTCTTTATTGCCAGGAAGGCTGAACAGAAAATGCTTATGACAAGCCCCATTCCTGAAGTGTCCAAACCCCCAGAGCCACTTGCCACAGTGGCAAACTCATGAAAGAAAATGAAGTGGGGGTGGGAAGAAATGACAATGTAGAATTCTGTGAAACAGTGGTTTGAGAACATACTGATTTCCTCAAGCATAATAAGCAGATGTTAGCGTGACAAGAAGGCAGGAGGTGTTAATAAGAGCAATGCCAATAAAACCCGCTGGAACAAAAAAGTTCCTCAGTGCATTTTTCAGCCTCATAACTGGAGTGCTGGTGACATAGTTTTATAGGATTTACAGGAATTTAGCAAATAAAGTTTGTGGTTATTGTTGATTTTACTGATTTCCAATGCAAGAAAGCTTTTGCTGTCACAATGTCTGCCTGTTTCTGAGTGTCTCCTACTCTGCAAGGACTTTTGAAAACTGACCAACTGGTTCAACCAGATTTGACACAGGCTGAGAGTTTCCAACAATAATTATGCTCCTACAAGTTTTGCAAAAATAGGCAGCCACAGAGAAGAGGAAGAAAGAACTTGTAAGATCAGTCAAGGGAAAGGTTACAGTAAGAGATCACTCCTTATAAGCCACTGGAGAATCCCATACAAGCCACACAAGACAGAAAGCTGATGAATGTATCAGTCAGAATAAAAGCTTCATTTTGAAGTTGTATCTTTTTAAAAGCAGAAATCAGTCAACCAAGAGACACACGTTGGGAGGATAAACAGCTTCTTTAATTCTTGAGTTCACAGCACAATTTCTCATTTAGATGTGTTAGTTTCTGCCCAACCAAGCAGTTTTAATACAAAACCTAAAATGTTTCTATACAATAAGTGTAATCTCTGTCTTAATTATAATCAGGAAGCCTATGAGAATCATATGAAATATTTCATGTCCATACACAGCTATGTGCATTAAAAAAATTCTTTAAAATGTATGTTGTTTCATAGTATGCTTAGGAACTCACTCTATAAAAAGGTCTGTATCACAGTTATATATATTTATGAATATATAAAAACACGCTTAGGAATGTATTTCTGAGTTATGAGAAAACCTTAAATCTTTTGACAGTTAGTCCTTAGAAGTATCTTAATTTTAATATTCAAATTCCCTAGTTTTTTTAAAAATCTGACGGTAAAGAGACATGTATACAGAGATTATGTTTAGATTAGAATATAAAGCTAAACCAATGCAAACCAAAAACATTCTAATTGCTTATTTTTTTACCGAACTAATAGTTATATTAGAAAATGGAGAAGGGAGAAGTACAATCTTACACATAGGTAAGTTGTTTCCTTGAATTACCTATAATTTCAAATAAATAAGGCAGTATTTTGGAATTCCATCAGTACAAGAGCTCCCTGTCATCGTCTAGGTTTAGAATATTAAACAAACAATCAAAAAACCACAGCAAACCAACAAGGTTACAAAAACAGAAGAAAAATATGAAGTAAATTCAGGTTCAAAAATTCAGCTAGTTTCTTAGATATGTAAGGCTGAATTCTGTGAGGGTTAATTGTGCAAATTAAAATTAAAAGGCGGAAATAAAACAGAAGGTAGAATTTATGTATACAGTATAAATTACAAAACAAAGAGAAAATAACTTTAATCTGATACCTGATTAATTTTGATACCCAGGACAATATTCATGATGGTTCCTTGCATCATACTATAAAACATGCCATTTGCAAGCCTTATGTAGACAGAAAATAGGAATCGGTTGCTCACCACCAGATGCATCTGCAATTATGCTGGAAATGTAAGGAAAATACATTAAAGAAAGGCATTTATGCAAATACTAAATTCACATCAACATTTTCAGAGAAATTGTAAGTATTTTCCAAATCTGTGAATCTGTAAAATAGCTTTAAAGGTAAAAATATATTAACAGACCAAAACATAACGAGCCCCAGTAATTAGGGCTTATTTCAATGCTCTCAAATAAAAACATTCAGTTTATCTTTTGAAAATAAAGTTCTCACTTAAAAATATTTTAGAGGGCAAAATAATTGTAAAGAAAATATTTTGCATTAAGACAAGCTGATTTTTTTTAGAAAAAAACAAAAAAAATCTGTTTCACTTGAACTGAACTGTATTTTTCTTCGTTTTTAATTTAGCTTTTGAATCCAATAATGTATTGTCCAGATGTACCAAGAAATAACAATCTTATGACTGAAGTCTTTCCTACTACAACTACAACAAGCAAGTAGAAAAAGGAAATCCACATTACTTGTTTGCTTGGATTTCTGGAATCTATCAGAAACAATCACAGAGCCTCACACTACTCTTATAAACTACGACTGAAAAAAATACATTGTAGGAGATTAATTTCCTCTTCAATGCCTGGTGAATAGGAGGCATTACCTCCTTCTGGGCTGAAGAAAGATATGCCAGCCACCTGTTCAAAAATATTATCTAATTTAAAAACTTTTGACATATGTTTGTATTCAAGTGTCACTCTTAGAATCGTTCTAAGAATTTCATTATCTGCTGGCGGATTATCAGCATTGCAATGCTACCGCTACGGGATTCACCTTGACAGTATATTGATTCAATCAGACACATTTAAGATGTATATCAGTACCCTCTGGGAAGATAAACGAAGTGTCCGTTTCTTTTATTGGTAGGTCAAATTTCTAATCTAACAGGAGCTGAAACCAGCCTGGCTGATTTCCTAGACTTCACAGCTGGAGCTACTTTAGAATTAGGTTCCTAGGTTTTATGACTGCAAAGCTGCTGGCTTATTTTGCACTTATTTTTGGAACAGAAGTATGAGAAGCTATTCACAGTGGCTTACAATTTAGGAAATACCATTAACAATTAACTAGAAAACTAAGGGACCCTTATATTAAACATACTCTAGAAACAAACTGTTTGAAGATCAATCCTATAACATTCTTAATATTATTTTCTAAATATACAGGCCACATTCTTACAGTAAAAGCCAATGGGGATGTACCCCTGTAAGGGATGAAACATTTGTTTCTTTATCTTTATTTAGGCAACAATATAGTACTACTATTGGCCATAAACAATTTATTACCTTCAAAAGATTCTGTCCCAGCTTTTGGTATACCCTTACATCACAATCCTGAAGATTTTCCACTAATACATTAAACAAGGCAAGTGTCTCAGGGATTAATCCAAAGTACACTGAAATCATTGAAAAATCACCTTCCCCCTGAAATAAATGTGCTTCTGGTGAGGTTTGGGTCTGTTTAACAATGACCCCACATACTCACTCGATATATCTTTGCCTCCAAGCCAGCACCAGGCGAGTGGTTTGCAATCACTTATGCAATCGGGAACGATGAGCTGGCGAGGCAGCAGTGCTCCACTGGCACTCAGGAGGCCAAGTCTCAAATGTAACAGCATGGGAAGCAAAACTGGGCGATTGTCAAGTACGCTGAATCATAGGAAATGAAAGAGAACTTTGCTTTCATTATAGACTTGCTCCACACTGTAGTTTAAGCCTCTAATCATAGACTTACAGCATGGCTGAGCCTGAAAAGTAATACTTTAATATGATCATAACAACTGCAGTTTAAGTTACAGAAAAGCTGATTAGAGCAACTTGTTTTAAACATGAAAATAAAACCATAGAGCTGCTCACATGGATGTCTTATGGGGCGAGTGGATGAGCACAGCAAAACATCACAAGACGTAACAGGAAGGACAGTAAAATCAACAGAACATTTGCCTTGAGGCACAACCTAGCCCTAATGTATTTATTATACCTATAGCTGTAGCTGTGTATTCACATACCAAACAGCAGACAGATGGAGATCATAGCGCTGCAGCAAAGCATGCTGGCAAAGTAAATTATGCTGTGTTTGTAATCATATCTTTCCAAAGATGTGATTCCTAGTGAGATTTTGGAAGTGTCTATCTCAACACTTAGACCCACCAGCAAAAAGCGAGTCCTTGTGTGCTTGCAGCTCATCTGTCCCATTTCCAGATCACAAAACAAGCTGGTGTGCATTTGGTTGGCCTGTTTTAACATTATGGACGTACACTGGATGATTCTGGCCGTGAACCTTTCCAATGAGTCTTTCCCCAGTTCATGGGCTGACATTCCAAACCACTGAGCTTTTTTAAGCAGCTGCCAATTTCCTAATATCAGAAATAGTCAGAAAAATCTTTCTTGCTCCCAAGCACCTAAATTTTTTCCCAAAATTACTTCTGAGATGTAGACTAGCAACGTTTAGCTTTGCAGTTATAAAAGACCAATAACATGTCTACTTGCACTTTAAGTCTTTGAGAAATGGGAGATTTTGTTCTTACTGTTACTTTTCAGCATTTATTTTCTGGCCTGACAGGCTTCTCAATACAGCCTAAAGTAAGAATTTTAAACAAATAAAACTTATGCAGGGCACTTTCTGGATCATTTTACTTTCATTGGTTTGATCTTTTTTCTATGTTGTGAGAGCTTTGAACACAAGGGTCTAACAACCCAGGTTTTCAGGAAAGATACAAGAATCAGTTCCATAAACATAGCAAACCCCTTAAAAACTATTCCAAAAATAGAATCTTTGAAGCATGTGTGAAATATACAAAAAGCATGTGATGTGGAAAAGAAGTTGCATATATGGCAATACGCCACGCTCTACTAACAAATGAAGTTGCTTTTACTTAACATTCAGTTCACATTAGACTTTACAGATGTTCCAAATGTGAGCACGTTAACTCTGCTAGAATTAGACTCTTCATGGCCTCACCATGTAATAGGGCTCCTCTGTGAGCCACAGACTTTACATTCTGCAAACTGTTCACATTCTGAAACTAAAAAAAAAAAAAAAAAAAATATGAAGAATTCTTTAAGTCACTGCCTCTTCAAAATAAGATACTGTGACTCAAAACCCCTTCAAATCAGTGCAAAAATACTTAGTCACCCATTTGAGGTGATGATGTTCATGAGAAAAAACTATAATCAACCACAGCTGTGGCCTTTGTTATGTTTTCTACACCTTCTTGAACTTCATGCAATCAGCTAGGTATCAGGACAAAAATAATCAGAACACTCTTTTCTTCTTATTTCAAAATTAATTGGAGACACAAAATAAGAAACTTTCAATTCAGAACCAGATGAATTTTTTGATGGTTGACCGTTAAGAAAAACTTTAATCACTGAAAAATTACCAGCTTCCCATGGCAGTTATTTCTATCCCTGACATTGTTTTGGAAAAACAGTTTTGGAAAATATCCGTGCAAAAGAAAGCGCTTAGACACAGACTTGATTTAAAGCCAACAGGTATATCTGGCTTGTTTTTTCTGGGCTTACAGAGTCCCCAGTCTAAGGAGCAGATTCAATGTTTGTGTAGATACTAAGCCTGAAAACCTATTCCAACCCTCTGTTTTATCCAGCAGGTACAGCCATCAAAGTGGTCTCATCACACCTCAATGAAAATAGTTGTTCTACGGAACACGCTTTGATGTACTGTGTAAATTTACTATGCAACCCATAGCTTCATTTTTATCTTCACCAAAAACTGTATTTTATCCAATTTTGGAGGTTTCCTTCTGTTATGCAGCCATTTCATTAGCCTGTCTAGACCACAATGTGAGGTCATCATCGTACCATCTGTTAAACTTGTTTGGGTTAGTGTGTCTACAATTCAGGTCAGCTCAAATGTTATTAGAACGTCCTTAAAAATGAATGTAAATCGGACTCATACTTTCCAAGCACACTATGGGTAATAGATCTTCTATTACAGGTAATACAGGTAGTATTTTACCATAGGTTTATGATAGAGGTATTCAGAAGCCATTTCAAGCTAATCTTGTAATATCTTCATCTGTTCTATCATAGTTTCCATGCTTTTCTTCCCTGAATGTCAAATCAACTTATCATGGATGAAATGAAAAATGATCTTCCTGTCCCTGTATTACTTCTGAAATACACAAGCTTAATGTTTCTAACATAAGACATATTACTTTGCATAAACAACATAATATGTAGTCACCTCTCTTTGATCTGATTAGTGTCAAGATAGTCTCATTCCAGGTTTATTACAAGTAAGATTACCTGAACAGAAATATAAGAACTGTGGCATTCTATATTCGAACTTCTGAACTAAGTTGCACCAAAAGATGAAAACAAAAATTTAGAGTGCTTTGCAATAAAGGGATCGACAGGTGTTTTCTGTTCATGCCTTCATCCAGGTTCTCCACTCTGTAGGTATATTTTAAGTATTTCTGTACTTGCCAACGGCAGATAATTCAGCAACAGATGTGGAAAATTTCTCTGCACTTGTTACTTACTTCTGCTCTGTCCTGGAATGATAGGTCACAAAAGGAGTTCAGTTTCAGTTCTGGTTTTGGCTTTTTTTTCCCTTTCTTTTAAAGATGTCATCTAATATCATAAGAGTAAGAGAGAAGATGAGTTTTGAATATTGAAATTAAACTTGCCCATTAGCCTCTTGGAAATAATTTAGTGGTTGGCCTGAGACACTGAAGTATTTTCAAGGCTAAGGAAGAGTGAAATAGTAACAATTCCAATATTTATCCAGAGGAATTTCCTGGACCTAGAGCTGAGAAGACTTTATTATGTATGAAGACGTATTTAGCACTGCTCTTTACAGAGAATGAAAAATCCACTACTATTTTTTGCTTTTCTCTATAGCATTTGTAACTACCACTGATGACTTAAGAATCTGTTTTATAATCTATGAAGCCTTGCACTTGCTGAGAATGATGCAAAAGTAGTCTTTGCAGTGATGTATCTATTGCTATGTGCCTGCTTTCCTCTTATTCCGCAGGCCTCTGCCTCTGTTGGATATCATCAGAAACAGGATATGGGTCATCTACTACTGGCTATTGTTGGAGTCAGGATCCTGGGATGATCTCATAGAGCTATTCTGGTGTTCCTTCTTTCCTTGGGCTTTTGAAAGGCTGTTCTTCAAATAAAAAATACACGCTGGGTTAGGAAAACCACCTGGGATTAGAATGAATGAGTTGAGGTAAAACTCAGCCCTATGTTTGATCAAATACTCAACAAAGAAAGTTTTTGTGAGCTACAACCAGAAGTGCATGTAGGTGCAAACACGGAGCGAGACCCAATGCAAAGCAGTCACAGTTTATGGCTGGATAGCCTTAGCCTGTGAATCCTTGCAAATATGCTCCTGTTGGAAATAATCTGCAGCCTGTTCAGATAGAGATTAAGATGAGATAAAGGAGTGGATTCACATGAAAATCATCATATTTGACTGAGGAGGAATGCCTGTAATCTGAAGACAAACACCATAAATAACAGCTAGATTTTGACACTCTTGTTGACATTGAATAGTACCTTGCATATACCAGCCCATGACCTCAGTCAGACGACGGGAGAGGGAAGGCACTACTTAGTGCATGTTGCAAAGACATCAGTTTGGCCCTCTGTCTGTGACTCTGGTGTTTTAGGACATACAGATTAATTGAAGGCAGAATTTGCAAGCTTGTTTAGTTTGATGTTAACAGAAGCAAGAGATAGAAGACTTAGGTTGGATTTACCTTCCAATGAACAGTATTTGCCTTGCCAGTAACATATGTGCTTTGCAGGTGAAGGTGAAGAAGCAGACCAAGTGAGGGCTTCTTTATCACATTTTCCAAAAGGCTGTTTAACACCTTATTCTATGAAGAAATAAAACAACATTTGAAGTAAAACATTATATCTAAACTGCTCTGTCAATGTACAATACTCTAAGAACAACAGAAAGATATATGTGAATGTTACTCTCACTAAAATAACATTAGTAAATACTGGACAATTTTGTAAAAGAAAAAGAGTAGTAGGTTGCGTATTTTTTTTGCATCTTACTACTTATTAAAAATAGAACTATTTTTTTATAAATACTAGATGGAGAAATAATACTAAAATAGTATTAGTTAAATTTCTTGTGAAGTTATTTTTTTGAAATGAACATTTTACAATCATTGCTGTTAGCTGTATGATCTGCTTGTTTTCAAGGAAACCTAGGCTGCATCCATCAGTATACCATATTCTCATTAAAACAAAACAAAACAAAAAATATATTTAAGTTTTTATCTGAATGGTGAACAAGCAGCCTTCAAGTCCACCTGCAGAAAGGAAAATCCATTTTGGGAAGAAAACTGAAACATTCCTAGACATTTGCACAGGTACAAATTAGGTACTCAGTTATATCTTTTTAAATTGTATTGTCTTAGATATTTTAATTATGTTGACATTTTGGGAACTCTTTCTTGTTAGGAAAACTTATGTTAATGAAAAAAATATATTTTCAAATTGTCTCAAATGTACTTAGTACAATTCACATCCATTTTTTAGAGGAAAAACTTAATTATCAACACTTTCAATACTTGTTCCACACTTTCACACTTGTTCCAAAACACAATATTCTGTTAGAATTTGGAGTGGGAGATGGGAATTAGCACAAAGACATGGTCTTCAGTTATAATATAGCACTGGAGCTACCCAGGAACCCTTCATCTTGGCAGGGATGCCAGTATATATCATCTGTGTGTATCTGAAGTACCTGTGTCATGGCAGCACAAAAATACTTTGCTTCAGTGCCCCAGGGAATGGAGAATAACTGTGCTTGGAGTTCTGAGGGAGTGTGGATGTCTCGTCTTTGCATCCAGTCTCCTTAATAAGAAAACTCATGTTGCTCATTGCTGAACTCTCTGTACAAGGGAGTAAACAGACATATTATTTGGCTAGCTCAGCTTCTTTATTACTTTCCCTGCCCTCTGTCTTGTCAAACTTAGAAATGATTTCCATGACTTTTAGAATAGCTGGTGCAAAAGAGAAAGTTGCCATTTCAGCAAGAATGTTGCAGGACCAGATTATTTTCACATTTTCTCAGGGGAGGGAATATGCAACAACCTCTCAACCATGCCCCTGAAATGTCTTCTTCTTTAAGCAAGTTTTGCATTTAAATTGCCTAGAGAGATGTATATTAGCAGATATATCCTAATTTAAAGAGCAGAAAATTCCCAGATTGTGCACAGACACATTAGTAAGTAATCTGTTCATTCCTTTGCTAACAAATCCTATTAGTTCACTTCAAAATGCCTTCATCTTCTTAAACTACAGTAATGCCTCTCTGTTCTGAGAGCCAGTATGAACTGATACCATTTTTGGGAGGCTGTGATTTTCAGCTGGCAGGAAATGAATGAAATCAAGGGAAAAAAAAAAGTTGATTTTGTGCCAGTGCTTGGGTATCAGTTCTGCCAATTGACTGTCATCTACTACTAGCAGATGTGCTATAAAAAGAGATGAAATTCATTGTTAGCACATTGCTTGATGGCCAAGGCCAATTACAGAAGGGAGACTTGAGCTTTTTAATAAAAGAATTTGCATATGGAAATCACACATATTTCCATATAGTGATAAGTATTTTCAAGCTGCTTAAAAGAAAGCTTGACTAAACTCATTTTATGTTAGTATGCATTAGCATAACTCCTTACTTCACACACAGTACAGAATTTATCAGTATTACATTTAAGTCTGATAGTTTATTCCTCACTGGTCATACACCCTACTCATCATAAATGTTTTCCAAGAAATAATATATTTTTCTACCTCATATTAAAAGTGTGTAATGATTGCCCAAAGAGAACTAACTTACTTATATTTTTACACAACTAAAAGTGTTGGCATTCCCTGTTTGAAAAGTACCTAACACCTTGTTTGGAAAAGTCACAGGCCTAGAAAATGTGTAAATTAATTTTTAATTGTAAATTAGCTTTATCATTGTCAATATTTAAAAACTTTAAATGCAGGTTTATTAAGGGCAGCAGCTATCAGAGCATTTTTTCTTAAATCGGACTTTTAAAACATCCACTTAGATGCAATATCTATAAACAGAATTTGCTTGCTATAAATCAAATATGTATTATAAATATTCCTACATGAATTCAATTTGCTTCATATTTACAAATATATGTAGATAAATTTTGTATTCCTTCCTTCCCAAATTATGTTACTTGAAATAACATATGACTGCTATAGAAAACATGACAGAAGCATTTGCATAATTTGTACAATTTAACATGGGTTAAACCTTGAATATTTTTACCCCCAAAATGTCATTGACATCCATAGGAGGTTTGCCTGGGAAAGAACAAAAACAACAACAGCAACCAAACCAAACCAAACCAAAACAACCTCTTTAGATTTTGGATTTGTGTGATACTAGAATACATTTATGCATTACAAACAACCTAAACATGTAATCTCACCCTCATCTTGGCACTTAACCTATCTTTAAAGTCCTGCCCTGTTCTTTTCTGAAATCCTGAAAAAGCATTTCCTTTCTGTAATATATACAACCAAGCTGATGCATACTGCAGAAAAATCAGGACAAAAAATATAGCGTATGCTTTGACTGTTTTGTTGCATTCCTGTCAGGCAAAGTATTCATACGCCTGATCTAACCAGGCAGGTGAGCCAAAGCCAGTGCAGCTGCAGTACACTCTTTTTTCTTAACGGGTCTAAAATACTGCAAACTCACTGATAAAACCCATTGATCATATCTGATCTTCTCACTTGCCAGTTACTGCCAAATCCTCTTCTCCACCTTCAACAAACATAGGTTTGCCCCACTCAGTACATTCAGAAAGGTGCTGCAAGGGTCATTTTCCCAACCTGTTTCTTTGACCATGGCCCTCATGTTCTCCAGGCCAGTGTTCTCCATGATTTCAGACATAAACTATCTGTTCTCATGTCCAGAGTGTTACTCTCCTAAAATTACAGTCTTTCACTGAAGACTACAATTGACTGGATTGTGGTCTCCATCACATAATGATTAATTTTCAAGGAAGCACATTTATGCACTCTATTTTGCTTCTCCATATACTTTATAAGATCTCCTTGCAGGCATCCAAAAAAAAAAAGAATCACCTTGTTTTCTGAAATGGCTTCTTTAAACTTCCTTGTAACGGTAGTGCCTACAGAAACTG
The DNA here is from genome assembly GCF_964211835.1 of Anser anser. NCBI lineage: Eukaryota > Metazoa > Chordata > Aves > Anseriformes > Anatidae > Anser > Anser anser. The sequence continues at coordinate 21,871,881 of NC_139726.1, forward strand.
GATAGCAGCTTGGCTATTAAGGCTGGCTCGTTTTGCCTTTTCTCTTTGTTCATTAACTGTTTATGTCTTTGACTACTGGCTCACATTTTATAGCCAGTATATGCCTATGTTGTCTCTCCTGCACAGCTAGGAGCTCACTTGAAGATGTGCTCACTCAGGGTTGTTGCTGCAGCAGTGTTTGGTGCCTCTCAGCAGGACTTACTAACTCAGCAAGGCATCAACCTCAGCGATGCAGCGCTCAGCTTGGAGATGGCTTGGATCTCAAAAGTGCAGTGTGGAGGAGCTTGTCCGCTTCAGCCAGTAAAGTTCTGTGAAGATCATAAACCCCAAGGCAGAGATTATCATTTTATTCTGTTTACTTGTTACACGGGGTCTTCTGAGGTGCTGTAACAGTACGCATAATTTATAAAACAGGAGTGGAATAACAATAGAAGCTAGTGCATGTTTGTTTCTTTTTTCCTCTTTTGTTTGTTTTGTGGGGAACTGATGTTCACATAAAGATGCAAAGTTCATGAACTGTTTTCAAGTAGTAACTCTATTCAGCATTTGCTCAATGTTTTGAATACTTGCTCAATAAATAAAAACTTCACTGCAAAGTGATGAAAGAATAAAATAATAAAAAATGAAAAGGAAAATATTTGTTAGATAGTCTCTGCCTTTAGGCAGGTTCTTGTGATGTATTTTCAACCAGAACTAATTTCTAACAAAGGTTTCTATTTGTTAATAACTCTAAAGACTAGCTGGTGAGTGGTAAAGAAGGCAAGGACTAAAAAAAAACAAAAAAGGTTTTTATATTCATAGAGAAAATTTTGGATGGTTTTCAGCTTTTACTTAAAACCTTTTTTTGTAAGAGATTTTTTTTTTAAATAATGAAAACTCAGTTTTCCAAAGATGACAGATACATTTTAGAAAAAAAAATAAAAAAGAAAGAAGACTAACATGAGTAATCTGTCACTGAAGAACAGTTCTGATAGCAAATATTTGACCAGCTTGAACAAGGTCCCTGTTTTTCAGGACTATCTATGAGGAAATTATTTCCATTTTCAACACATATTGCTTCTTCTCTCTACTTTGCCCGCTGGCATGTATTAGAATCACAGCATTCCACTTGTGTCTGGGAGCTCAACTGTACCTTTCTCCCCAACGTGCCCAGCCCCTGGTGTGTTTTGAGTAGCTGGAACATCGCAGCATTGCACTGAAATGGCAGTAGTTTAGTTTTTCATTTCCAAGAAAGAATTGTGATTTTGCTCCCTAAACTAAGTATTGTAGCAGTAAAATAATACGTTCCACAAGAGACTCCAGAAAGAGATATTCCACTAAAGAGAACTCTGTGAGATTATTTCCTCCAGGATAACATCATTCTTTGAAGGTCTGGGAGCCCTATGTTTCTCTCTTGAAGAGTAGCACTCATCTCTGTCCCCTGCTATCCCTGCAAAGTACCCCCCCTCCTAAGGAAAAATATAATTTTACATCTGGTCGCTGATTTAGCCAGACACATCACGGGTTCAAACTGAATTGCAGGCTGAATGTAATAGTCTGTTCCAGCTGTTTCATGCTATTTTACATGAAAAGTACTGGGAAAATTAGCAGCACTGTGAAGCCTCAATGCAGTAGGTAGACATCTATGTGTTCTCGTCACAAATTTGATACAAAGTGGAAGCAAATGAAAGACAAGGAAAATGCGTGGACATAGTATATTAAAGCAAATAGATTAGTCACAGAGTGATTGCAGTTGATAGCTTATTTTCCTACATCATTCATGTTGATTTTTAGGGTGTAAATGAGAGCAATATTTAGCCCAATTTGGGAAGGCTGGGCTTAGCTTGTTTTCAAGCTTCTGAACAGTGTGTGAATTGCTGCAGCTACCTTTTAAATTTGAAAAGAAAAAGTGACTGATTCCTGGAAACAGGGAGGGGTGCGAGGTGGAGGAGAACGACTCCATGTCCATGTACTCCATTACTCAGGTTACCACTAGTAGCTTCTGTAAAAAGGCCAGGTTAAAGAACAAGGTGAAAAACTCACAACTAGCTAATTGTATTCTAATTCTAATTTTGTTCCTAACTTGCAAAGGAAAATGATCCCCATTTAGAAATCCGATTAAAACATCTATTCACTTCTTAAATGACAAACAAGCTTTTAAAGTAAGAGGTAAGTGGACTTAATTGATCATAAGGTTTGGTGGATGCCTTTGGAAGAAAATGCACCAAAATGCCTGGAAGCTAAGTTTGTTGAACAAAATGCTGAAAATTTCTCACAGTGACTTACACCCTTTGTGACTTCTTTCTCTCCTTTTTTTTTTTTTTTTTTTAATTACACTGGTAAGTCAGCATAATATACAGTAAAGGGAAGGAGATTCCCCCTCAAACCAGAGCAACTTGTTATAGCACACTCCTTATGGGGCAGTGGATTTTAGAATCAATTATTTGTGTTAATAATTAAAAGGAATTTAAGATGGCTCCAGTTTAACACAGATCTAACCAGGCCTTTATGGCTTACAATGTGAGTATTCAACACACATAGAACACAAGTATGCATGCGCAATGATAGAAGAACTAACTTTGCTCTGAATACAAGTTTCCAAATATAAAACACGTTAGCAAAATTATATCATTCTATAACCAATTTCTGACTATGACACAAAGTTTCATAATGAAAAGGAAATGAGGAGGGAAAGCACAAAAGAATGAGTCAGAATCTGATCTTGTGCTGGCAAATATCCAGAGTTATAATTGATTTTAGTATAACTGAGATTAGAAACTCTCCCACGTAGTGCAATAAATTGGCCTAGGAGATGAGAAATATAATTCCAACTCATTTCACGATGGCCATACGATAACACTGTTGAGCTGTGTAAAAAGCTAGTTAAGCTTTATGCAACGCACAGCCATACAAAAATAAATCTTCAGAACAGCTGATATTTGATGAGAGAGACTGAATTCAATTAAATATCTTTACATCTGAGTAGGAGGCAACCAGTACAACCTCTTTTCCAAACAGCTCCAGGATGCTGAATAACACTGATGGGATGCACGGATACTGAGCACGAAAGAAAAGATTTCTGCATTCTTTTTATGGAATGTGAAGTGTAACCAAGCTAGTCATTTCATTTTGTATTATCTTAAGTCAATGGGTTAATTTCTTTTGAGGCACCCACTGGCACTGGAAAATACACTGTGGATGTCTGAGCTGGGTGGTAGGAGGAGTGAGGCTTATTAACATTTAAATAGATTTATCTGAGCAGTAAAATGGATATGCTAAGTAAATGGCTCTGCCAAGGAAACCAGTTCTACCAAGTGGACTAAGAAGACAAAGGACCACCTGATGAAGATGATGAGAGTCAGCTTTCAGAAACAATTACAGATTATAGAAGGAAGTGTCACCCACCATTTTGGGTAAAAGATGCAACACCAGTAATTTATATGATAGAAGAAAAGCAGTAACTGTAGCTGTCAAAAATATTTTAATGAGGAGAAAAAGGCAAATGAAGGATGGGGGAATTCCGGCAAACTAAAAAAAATGCTCAATAGTAGCAACAAAATGGGAATATGGAAGTTTAGAATATACTTTTGATTATTTCACTGAGGTCTGCAGACCTGCTGTACCAGCTAAGGTGCCTGGAATCTGCACACATCTTGCTGCTACCATGTAGCTGAGGAGGCAAATTGAGATAAGAGCATGTTAAGAGACTGAGATCTGGAAAACATATGCTTGCTGATATCCTGAGGAAGGGAGAGCGCATACATCCTGTGGCTCTGGGTCAGATCCCCTTTATGGTTCCCCTTCTGCACAAGAGTAGCAGGTGGAGCTTCAGGAAGGGTGACAAGACACTGGAGTCCTTTGAGACCCAGGTGCAACAGCCCAGGGTGCTCTGTCAGTAGGGTGCTTCACTGGGGCTGGGGACAGGCACACCAGTAAATCTGGAATTGATTGCCTTCCCATCACAAAAAAAGCCATCCAGTGGTCTAGCATGATGCAGGCTAAAGCAAAACCATGCTAAAGTAAAAATCTTTGTTTCCAAAGATATATTTTTCTCCTTTAAGCCAGGTACTGCAGAAGCTTGCAAACAGATAGCAACAGAGTAAAGAAAGTAGATCTGGGGAGTTTCAGGGCCAGTCTTAAACTAGATCTAAAGGGAAGGAAGCACATCCAATGAAGAGATGAAACAGCTATTCCAGCAGATGCGGAAAACTGCCAAGCTGAAATCTGCAACAACAGGCATTGGAAGTCTTCAAATGAAAAGACCTGGGAAGCACTGCAATTATTGCGCCTTGGTTCATCTCACATTCTGCACATTTCAGGAAGCTAAACGCCTATCACGTATTTCTTGAATAGCCTTGTCATGGAGTTCCAGAACTGCATCTAACAAGAAAGCTAGAAATAGGCTCGTAGGCTTAGTAAATCATCAATTCTGCTTGATTAAAAACAACAAAAACCCACCCTCCCCAGCTCTCATAACAGTTTTTAGTTCACAAAAATACTGCATAAGTTCTTCACAATTCAAAAACAAAGTCCTTGAAAGGAAGCCTCATTTTGGCTTTTTAAAGGTCACTATTTTAAGAGATATGTTTTTCAGTATCTCTAGTACGCTAGCAGCATTTAATAGTATTAATGTTTTTCTTTTGTGACTTTTAGAATTACTTTTAAATAACGTACCTACAGCAATATTAAAAGTTCAATGGTTAAAGACTCTACCATTGATGTCAGTAGTGTAAAAGTACTTAGCAAAAGCCAATTCTACAAATTATTACTTAAGAGGTGGAATATAACACTTCATTAGAACATCCTATAAAGAGACCTTCCTGAAAACTCTTTCTTTATTAAAAATTGCCCATAAAGTTGTTCAGAAAATATGAGTGATTTTCTTTTCCTTTTTAACTTATATAACTTATATAACTTTTAACTTAGAGTATTTATTTAGACACTTAGACTAGGAATGCTATTTTTTATTCTTCTAAAATTGTCTTTGTTCTTTGGAAGACATTGTTTTGTTAACAGGAGACCATTTGAATTCTTATGAAAGAGGAGAAGGATTAACACATTTTGACCATTTTTACCACGCGAAGTCCTGATACAATGACACGACACAATGACACCTTGAACAATGAATACATTAAGCTATCATCTACTCTAGTGATGAATAACAGAAGACTTCAAAAATATTTCTCACCAAGCAGTCATCAAGAGGAAACAGTTTGAGAGAGTGTAATAAGATAGCTGGAATGTCATATGAGATCTATCTGTTTCCCTAGGAATCACATCCAAATGGAGGACTAGCTTTGAGTACATTGTCAAAACAGGTTGTAGTCATTCTTCAGACTGCCAGCACTTTAGACAATCACCTGCTAAATAAAAAAAATCTCAGAATTAAATTATTGTATTGTATCATATACTTACAGATCCTTCGGAAAAGTTGAGGGACCTAGATATTTCAGCATCAGTCTCCTACCATTATTAAAGCTTTCTGATACTCATCAGTATCTTTCTGGATTTGGTTATCTTAATGTTGGTTTTCCTCATTTTTCTCTTTGTTGAATCATGAATATATGAAAAAGTACTGGTTTTGTCACATACTCTTATCTGGATCATCAACATACATTTGCTCTGCTTATTATGTTATTAAAAGATTTATAATCAGAGAAAAAAATCCCAGTTCCTGACAGATATTTGGTCAATAAATTACTGTTCTTATGCGATAACATATGAGCTAATTTCTAGATAACCTTTACTTTTATGGGCAGATGGAAAAAGAACAGACGGGATCTGTGGCAGGAAGAATGCTAACCATTCAGCCATTTTGTTACAGCTATAGATGTCAAACACTGATGTGCTTCTAGGTTATTTCCAGCTTAAAGAGAGCAGTGACTGATTTAAAATACTGCTATACTTGCAACTAGGAGCAGTTTGACTATGAACTGCGTCAAAGAAAAATGCCATTCTTCAGCTTTCCATTTGCAGAAAGATCTAATTATACTCGCAAGGTTCAGATGTTTTCAGAAGCCAAAAACATTTCCAGCTATGTTTCTAGATTCTTGGCTGTGCTGCAGCTGTTTTTACAGCTCCACTGTTGCATACCCAGAAGCCAATAGAACTGAACATGGAGAGACCAGTACTGGTGTAAGGCTGACTTTCTAAATGTGCCATCCTTGCTTTTGATTTATAGTCCTCCAACGACTCCAAGAAATGGAGTATATCTGTTCTGCTATAGGGATATTAGAGGATCCTTCAACATCTTGCATATCTGCTTTGAGAAGCAGATTTGTGGAAACCGCTAAGAAAGCTCTCAGGGCCCCTTCTGGGTCAGCACTGTCATTCATGAGGACAGCCGGACACAACCACAAGCACTTGGCTGAAGTACTGGCTACTGATCTCAGCACCGTTCCAAACCAGTGGGGCAGAAGCATGTTTGGTTGTGTCTGCTGCATATAGGTGCTGCCGAGTAAGAATCATATCAATAAAGTCATAGTATAATGCTTAAGCAAAGAAAACGGTGTTGTCTGTAGTTATGAGGCCCAGCTATACAGAATCACTTTAGAACTGCCAAGAACAACTTTTTTCCTCAAATTGTATTACTCATTGTTTATTTTGTGAAACGGTTGATAATGAAAATAAAACCTGACTATTTAAATACAATGATAACTGTCTTTTTCTCTTTGTAGTATGACATAAAATATGGCTAGGAGACGTGTTTATTCTTGAATCAATCAAGTAATTTTACTCCATCTGGAAAAATTGGAAAATAGTTGGAATAAGTTCATGTGGTATACATGACACCAGTGGTTGGATGGCTTGCCTCATGTCACAACCAAGCACTGTACTATGACATGTTAGTTTTAAATACCAAAAGAATTTTGAAAGAAATCTACGTTAATTCCTGAGAATAAGCTAAACCTTCTTTATTCTAGTGGTTTGCAGTTCTAGAAACAAAACCACTGTTTTCTGTTGTAACTGGTTAAACAGACTAGGGATTGATGTGGTTTTGTGGTTTCCTTAGTTGTACCAGGAACTAACCAAAATACCCACTTGGTCTTCTCGCTGTGTCATTGTATTCATTACTTTTCTTGAGTCATTACTGCACATTACAATATGAAAAGGGGACCTCCTGGAGACTTTTTTGTTGTTGTTTTGTTTCTACTTTCATTATATTGGACATGGACGTGCTCGAGCGAGTCCAGAGAAGGGCGACCAAGCTGGTGAGGGGTCTGGAGAACAAGTCTTACGAGGAGCGGCTGAGGGAGCTGGGCTTGTTCAGCCTGGAGAAGAGGAGGCTCAGGGGCGACCTTATCGCTCTCTACAGTTACCTTAAAGGAGGCTGTAGCGAGGTGGGGGTTGGTCTGTTCTCCTACGTGCCTGGTGACAGGACGAGGGGGAATGGGCGAAAGTTGTGACAGGGGAGTTTTAGGTTGGATGTTAGGAAGTACTTCTTTACCGAAAGGGTTGTTAGGCATTGGAATGGGCTGCCCAGGGAGGTGGTGGAGTCACCATCCCTGGAGGTCTTTAAAAGACGTTTAGATGTAGAGCTTAGCGATATGGTTTAGTGGAGTACTTAGTGTTAGGTCGGAGGTTGGACTCGATGATCTTGAGGTCTCTTCCAACCTAGAAATCTGTGATACTGTGATATTAACTTCTCTTATACAGTGGACTTCAAGCTTGCACTGTATGGATAGTTCAAACGTCATCATTGAGTCATAATTCAACATGCGTCAGAATTATAAAAAGTTAAAGATTAATCTCAGTGCACAGTTTGACAGGATAAAAACACTAGTTCTTGAACATTCATCTCTTACCTATTCGCTACCTTGGTTTGAATTTATCGGTGACTATGCCTCTTTATGGTATCCTCCTCATGCAAATAGGACATCTAAAGTGGAAGAAAGGGAACTAAATTAAATTTTGTTCCTGAAACTCAGTCTGGTAGAACATATATTTCCAGTTGGGTGAATCAAAATGAAAAAGTAAATAGTAAGTAAATTGGAAATTATCTAATATCTAAAATACTCTTGGTTGATAGTCAAAGCATTCCTGTTTCATTTTTCCCCAGGCATTTGCTGCTCACAACAGACAATGACAAGATAATAGGCTAACACAAACTTTTGATCTTGACCAATATGGCTTTTGGAGAGGTGAAAAAGAACTTTAATGTTAAGCTGCAAGAAACAAGAGACTCATGGAGGGGAGTCGAAGTAAATGCAAATTGAACACTTCTCCTGACTTTGGAAACAAAATCTGAGATGCTCCAGAAAGAAATAAAATCTGTGATCCACTCCAATACTAAAAGAACTTAAGAAAGGAATTATAGAATTATAGAAGTTAAAAAAGGAAGCCAAGACACACTACCTGTGATGAACTCACAGACCTAAGCAAACATCACGTGGGTAACATTTCTGGTTAGGCTAAGGTTCTGTAGAATGAACCTCATCCTTAAAAATAATGAGTCTGAGTTAGCTATGTATATAACTGGTCAGAAATGCTGAATATATTCTGCAAAACCTACTATGCCGTACTCTTGCAGGTTATATATACTGCCATATCAGACTGTTTTCAAGAGTAACATTTCAATTCTTGCACTTTGATTTCAAGCCCACCAATTCAGAGTCAATTATGAAGAGTTAATGGAAGAGTACATACAAGTGACAAATAATTGATACAGGCACTATAAAACAAAGCAATTTGTTTATATTATATATATTCATAGCATTGAAGAAAATAGTCAAAAACGCTTCACAAAGCTTTATTAGTATCACCTGTTCAGAAATTTTGTGGGCTGAAAAACAAAAACCTTAATGGCAAAACTAGAGATGCTGTGTGAACCAAAGAAAATTATCTCTGACAACTGTACGTGAATCAAGTAAAGAAAATGCTGCAAATATGCCAAAAGGTTGATTTTATAGCAAGTAGGAAAGAAAAACTCCCAACAGAAAGAAGTCAGCATTCTCTAAGGTGCAAGATCACACCAACATAGTTTGTCATACCCATTTTTAGAGCCTTTTCTATAATAGGAACAAAATCAGTGGGCCTTACTTCTCTTGAAGGGGACTTTCCAGTGGCAGATGCAGAATGTGCTATGCAGTCACAAAAACCATCAGGTGCAACAGGCTACATCTCATCAATTCACCTCAGTGACAAAAGAAAATACCTTTCCCAAAAGAGTTCCTTCTGCACAGAGTAGATGAAAGCTCTAGAGAGCAGAGCTGTTCAGTAAGAGAAAAGTCATTTCCAAGATACAATTAGGGGAAAATTTTCCATCTTGTCCTTACTAAATACATACAGCCATTTTGTTCAAATGTTTCTACCTTCTATATTTTGAAGCACGGTTCAGAAAAGCAAGAACCCTCTGACATCTCAGACTGAGAGAAATGAGCACTGCTATTCTTGTATAGGTCTGCCTACTTGCAGGTGCTCAGTTGGAGGCTGGTGGTGAAGCTGGCTGAAGATTCCTCAGTTTTCAGCACAGGGCTGAGGCCCTTACAGTGCCAGGGCTGTACTTAGTCTTCCAACTTATAATGCCCAGACAGTGTAAAAGAGAAGTGGAAGGCAACCTGACCTGAGCACAAGGGAATGAAAAAGAGAAGAGTAAGAAGCAGAGGGTGCAAGGAGTGGGCAGGACTCAAAGGGACAGGCTGTAGACAGGGGTTATCTTACAGGATATGAACAAAGGAATAACACTGTGTGAAGCAGGAGCAGAATGTGACCATTAAAAAAAAACTTGCTTCCCAAAATTCAGAAGAGAACCCAGCAGGTCTGTGCTGGGGTTTACAGACACTGCAAACAGCTGTGAAACCCACTGGCAAAGTAGGTGGTCCAAACTGGAAAAAATAGCTTTCTCTAGCTTTCTGTTGTTCTTTGAACTCAACTAGCAAAGGCTTAAAAAAAGTAGATCTAAAAGTCTGCTATTACTGATGACCCCTTGCGAGCATGTAAACCACAAACATACTTCCACATGGTTAAAATCTGTTTTTATCCAGCAAATTTTCTTTTTGTAAGTGCAGGAAGTTTCATGTAAGTTCTCTATTTCATGTGCATGTTAAAATGAAATAAAATTAATTGCAAAATCAAGCACGTTAAAGTTAGAAGCAGTCAGAATTAGAGTTGTCTATGCAGCATTAATGTATTGAATTTTAATATTAGCTTGATCATAATGCAATTTATAATTTCAGGATCATATATTTTTCCCCTTAATTTAATTTGCTTAGGATGGATCAAGACATGAAAAAAGACTGTGAAGAGTATCATTAACCACATATTCGCTAAACCCATGAGTCAGCTCTGCAAAAAGAGCCAGGATTAGACATAATAAAAACTTGGAAGATTATGAATTTAGCTTAGGGAGAGATTGCTTGTTTCCTTAAGGGTCAGAATCTAGTCTTAGAAACCCATACATAATTTCTTATTATTACTCTGGGATAAGGAATAAAACCTTGTGCTCTGCCCACAGGGATTTGTTGGAGTTGAAATACCATCTCCTGCCAGTATGAAAGATCTTGTTTTTGAAGTTTTTGTTTTGCTCCTTCTAATGTCTAATATTACTGTAACAGGCATTCCTTTCCAGAGTCCAGCAGTACAATCTAACTTTGGTTCAATTTAAGTTTTGTAGCAGAAACATTACCCTTCTGTCCCTAGTACGGTCTCCTAAATCACCTGCTCCGTCATCAGCACTTGACCCTTCTCATTGGGACCCACAAAGTCGTGCCAAGTGATCTGATCGTATGACTCTCTCTTCATCCTCTCCATTACCAAGAGATGTGGTAGAGAGGTGACTTTGTTTATGAATACAGCTTTCACCACAAATGCAGCTAGACTGCAGGTGCCTTTTCTGGGAGATGTAAGACGGCTGTAGCCCATCAGCACTATTCCTGCAATCAAGGAGCAGTCATGTGGCTGTGGAGAAGCCTCATCCTTGACAAAGCTGGATCCTGCTATACCCTCCCTAGAGTAGTAACCTCTTTGAATGATGCAGGTTTGGTGAGTTTGTAATAATACAAAACTTCCATGAAAACAATTAACCCCCCCTAATTTTCTGAAACTTTTTTTTGAAACTGAATACAATACAAATGATGGTTTGTTTCTTTTTGCTCCTCGGAAGTTTCTATCTTCTTTTTAAAGAAGGAAGCAAACAATACCTTTCTGCAGCTACAATTTTCTTCCAGTAGCATATGAAAAATATTTTTCTTCCTTATGCTAAACTCCTAATATTGAAGCATCACATCCCTCTAACCTGAGTTAATTTGTATTTAAAGTTTTGTTTTGCCTTTTCAGCCTTCTAGAACTGTCATTAAAGTGTTTATCTAGTTCTCCAAATTATGTCACTAAAATAGGACAGTTAATTTGTATCTGTTTGTATAAAATCTTGAGGCAGCTTTAGTAAATGAACAACAAATGAAATTTGTTTCATAAATGAACAACCTCTTCTATAAAGTTAATACAAGTTCTTACCTCTCTGTCCAACAGCAAAGTTTGAATGACTGACTCAAATGGTAAACATTTTCCACTTACCTTTTTTACATATATATGTATCCTTTACTTACTATTTAAAACTAGTTCCTTCACAACTTTATCAGGTTAATAAACCTTTATTTGTAAAATTAAGTTACTATAACTTCATTTTTTAATCCTTTCATGTGGCTTTCTCCACCCTGAAAGTCTACAAAACCTTGCCTTTTTTTTTTTCAATGTTTACTCTTTCATCCAGTTAAACAATTTTAAAAAATCTTGTTTCAGCTCCACCCCTGTTTTCACCTGCTCTCAGTAATGCCTTGGTTCTTGTAATTGCCTGTTTCCATCCCAGGTGCACCTCCATGTGCCGAGCCTGGCTCAGACATGTGCAGGTAATTGGCCATGCAGGTGTCCTCATTTGGAGTTACCAACTGTTCCAAGTCAGCAATGCTTGTATAAAGGTCAAACAAACCAGTCCAAAGGGAAAATGTACTTTAGTAGCAGCCATTATAAAAGTATATTTGGGTTGCAAAGCTTTGATAGAATTATTCAAGTGCTGCTTTTGAGTGACTATGTGCAGATTCTGTGATCTGACTCCCAGTTCTTCAAGGAGTGAAGTATTGCAAGCACTCTGTAGCACTGTATCTACATGAACAAATTTAATGTCATTCTAGTTGTGAATGTTCATGTCAACTGGGTTACAGATGTTTCAGATTGGCCACACTACAAACCAAAATAACTGTAATTAAAATTTTCACATCGATGTGACCAGCAATTCGCAACAGAAAGCTACGGTCTGCTCTAGATGGTTAGGCCAGGTGAAAACTGGGTACTGTTCTTTCCATCTTATTTGCATAGTCCTTTGTTCTGTACTTCATATCTTAATTGCTGAAGATTAAAAAATTCTTTTGTTCCAAGCTAAACAAAACTGGAAAGCTATGTACATACAGATCCCTGTTCCTTGTTGCTTTCTCAGATTTTTTTTTTCTTTGTAAAACAAGTAGGAAGAGAGCAGAAGCACTATCAAGTCAGAGTGGTAGCATAAACAATTTATTGTTTTGCTTTGCATGGGTATAATGTCCGGTACACATGCAGTGAAGGAAAGACACCTTTTTGTGTTTTACGTAGGGATTCAACATGTCAATACATGTTAAGACAGTTGTATAGTACAAGCCGCATAAGGGTAAACAGCAAATAAAAAAGCAGGTAAACTTGCTTGTTTGGTATGCGTGTGAATAGCATAAACAGTGTGAGCACATTGCTCACATTAGACATGTTTAAACTCTGCTTATTTGCATTTGTTTTCATCTAGATCACTCTGCACAGATGTGGCTGAAAACACTAGAGTTAATAAAGCCTAAACAGTACCACTCAAATTCCGCCTCTGTAGACAAACACCTGAGAAGGTGTTTATCAAATAATGCATTGCTGTTTCCTAGAATTATTCCTGTAATCCAATTTATCTGCAAAAGTTCAAAGACTAGTAAAATGCTAAAATAGTTGAATAATGGAATCATTCCCCCAGTGTCGCCCGCCCCTTCTGATTCATAAAACTCTGGCTTTGGTCTGAAGAAATGTGTGGAAATGATTGCCTCTAACAAGAATGTGTGAGAGGTTTTGGTTCTGCCCCACTCTGAATAAAACCAAATGTGAGAACTTCAAGAAGTGGGGCTGCAGTGGGGCTGTACTCTCCCGTCAGCTCTGCTCTGAGCAAGGCCACTTAGTCTGTGACCGCTGTCTCTTGGAGGGGTTGCTGCGGCTTGCAGGGCAGAGGGCCTCTGAATGTCCATCAGCATGGCCACGCTCTAGGTAAATTGTAAAACGCATGTTCCAGCTATGCACTTGTATAACATTTTTTATATATCCAAAAATCTTTATTCAGTCTGGTTGTTGTCCATTAATATTTTCCGTCTTGATGGTCTTTTCTTTCAAGCATTGTTAAGACTCTGCTCACTTTGGGAACTAATTGCCACTGGAGTATATTTATAAGAACAGAAAATGCACATTTCCCTAGGCTTTCGTCTTCAGTACAAGGCCTGTCCCTTGTTTAGCCTTGTTTTGGGTAGACATGATGTAATTTAAGAGAAACTGAGCACTTCTCACAACACAATACTGATGTAATAAAAAGAGGTAGAACACAATGTTATCCTAATGACTTAGAATTCTTTTAAGGCAAGTCTTGATTCCAAACTGATAGAAATCAGTGGGAATAAGTAGTAACAGCTAGCTTTGGATTGAGTCACAAATGTTTAGTTTACTAACACGTGCACAAATCTGGCAGGACTTGGAGAATGAGATAGCTGTAAGTTCCTCACCTATGGTGAGGCATAGTGGTACTTGCTCCATGTCAGTGGAGCGGGTTCTGTTGAAGGAAGCAGGATAACCATGAGGATTTCTTTCTCCTTCATAACTAGAAGGAACAAATTAGATGCTGGATTGTAAACTACCTGCCTTTGACCTTTGTCCACAACTGTACTTCTGACTCTGATGGGTGTTTTATCATTGCATTGCACTATCTAAAGAATGATATATATATGACACATAGTGAGTGAATGGTGCCCAGCCACCTCACAGCAATTCCTTTAGCATTCTGCTCGTCTCCTTTGTAGGAGTTGAAGGATTAACCCAATGCCTGTGTCACTTGTGGAAAAAAAGAAAAGTATTCTAAGTAAATAAAAAAGGGAAGGAACATGTTGAGCCCATTATCCAGGAAGCTGAATTTCTGCTAAGATTGTCTTAGTCAATATAGTTCTTAATTTCAGTATTTTATGTATAAAAACCATGTGCCTGGCTGAAGCACAGTGACTGAGACTCAAGATGGAATTAAACCACTCTAGTTTTTTGTTCTACTGACACTGAGGATAGAGGACTACATTTGCAGGGACCTTAGTCCCTAAACAGCCTTAGTGATGCCCAACATTTCAGGTAGAAGAAGTAGAAGAGTTTCTTACAGAGGTACTTGAGAATCATGGGATATGGCTTCTCACCTTGTGACAAGACTTATCCAGAATTTGATGAAAATTCAGACTCTCTCTGTCATGTGGTGTGCACAAGTCCAGTAACAGGACAGGACAAGCAAGTTGAGTGACCTAGTATGCTCATGAATTCTAACATTAACAGCCCTTGTTACTAGCCTGAGGGACCTGTTTTAATCATGTTATTGATGCATATCATACTACGCGATACAGAGGGCTGTGGCTTCCTCAGGAACCAAGGGTAGAGGAGGAAATAAGCAATATGCTCTGAGTCATCACCTGTCTGTCTTTGAGACGGCCAAGAAGGGGACGGTGCGAGCTGCATTGATTTCACTGGTAGTGTGTGGACCGGAAACTCCTGCCTGTATTTATGAGGGTGAGGACTCAAGACTCCCTTCTTAACTCTATCGCTGACACATTGCAGAAGAGAGGTAATTAGATATGTTTTGAAGAGGTGTTCTAAGGTTAGTCCTACAAATAATTAATACTAGATTTTTTTTCTGATATATAATTGTATATCACAAGTATTTATGATTAGTATTATTTGTAAGTGATATAGAATAATAGTTTGTTCTAGCTTTTTTTTCAACATTGCTGCTGGGTAATGGATGATGCATTCTCTTGGAAGCCAAAGAGCAATAGTCCTGAATAGAGCTGAACTGAGGTTTTGTAGGTGAAATATACTTGGCCTAGAAAGATGTGAAGCAAACATCTTGTTAACGTTCACTACACACATTTTTCAGTAAAGATTTGCTGTTAGGAGACTCAAAGCACTGAAAGAGAAGTAAGCATTCTACAAAATGCAAAAGCATTCTAAAAGCAAACCCTACTTGTCAACATGTAGTTTATAATTTCTCTGTGATTCATTGGCCTTATTCATCTTACTAACTTGATTTGCTTACTAGCTTTTCTGACTCAATTATTATTTTTCCAGTGTTTCTATTCTCAGCTTAAGGCCCAGATTTCTGGTGTACCTCCTTAAAGTTAACTCCAGAAGACAAAAGTAAAAGTAAAAAGTAGGAGCTTAAAACCCAAGTTGTTCCACTGCCCACAGTATGTAAGGTATGACATGGACTGTGGTCACCCATGTAAAAGCTTTCAGAAGAAAGGCACAGCTTGTTGTTAGTGACAACAAAGACAGGAATAAAAGATTAGGTAATGTAGCGGCATGTGATATTTTTGTTTTATGTTATGTTTGTGTTGTATGTTACTCAGAGAAGATGTTAGTAAATGTAGCTGGAAGACAAATTTCCTGATGTAGGACTAGACACAGTGAGGTGAGAGTCCCAAATGGAAAAGAAAGGGATTTGTCCCTTTGAGATCAAATAATTCTCATGGCTTTTTATGTATGACCTCTGAAACCGTATGGTTTTAAGGTATCCAATCTGTGATTAATATACATATATGGTAGTTCAATAGCATGTAACTAATGTGAATAAACATTCTTAGAGAAAGGAGTACATTTGGAGTTATGGATTTAAATAGAAGGCACAGAATTAGGTAGTATAAGTTTTGATTCAGCTGTGTTTGAGAAGGGTTTGAAAAATTCTTGTTCCTGGAAACAATGAGATACAAACCTGTTTGCATAGTCAATCTCCAGCCAGAAAGGATTCCTGTCAAGTGAAATATTAACCCAAAGGAATGCAGTTTTCTTACGGCAATAAGCTCTTGGCTTCAAACAAACTGCAACGCAGAGCTAAAGTGACCATTTAAAAAACATATATGCATCCAGAAGATTGGATGGCTGTCAGACCAGAAAAGGATTATCCTATCTTTTAGCTATAGCTTACTTGTTTGTAACTGTACAGACTGGTTCTGTAGTGCTGAAAAGTAATTTCCAGCTGTATGGTGGCCAAATGTCTATTGCTTTGGTTGTCTCATTGCAGCAGGCAGGTGTTTATATTATTCAAACTATCATAGCAGCTGGTAGCTATATCAGTAATCTGAATGCTTTAGGATAGAGTAAGCTCAAAGAATATTTCCTTCACTTTCTCCTGGGGAGCAGAGTCTCTGCTGGAAGAGATGTTCTTCCTAAGCAGGGTCAGATTTGCACTGGATCTGTGACAGAAGAGGCAGCATGGAAAGCTGTGAGCCTGCTGAGGGTGATAGGTGTATGGTCCCAAGCTCCATTCCTTTACAGCATGTGCTAGATCTGCTGGTGAGTGCCAAGTTCAAGCTGCACCCATTGAACCTATCAGGTACTTGTTGCTACAGGAAATGTTTTTTAAGCCCCAGGAGGCATTTGTGCTAAAATACCAAAATACCAGCAGAACAACTCCTCATTCCTCCTGACAAGTGAGAAAGGGCTAAGCCTCTAAACCATAATCCAGACCATAATGTTCATGCTAAACTGTGTGTTTCCCTCTTTTTTTTTTCCTTTTTGTTCACACAGAGATCCATATGCGAAGTATAACTTTCTGTCATTGGGCTCTGATGTGCTGTGCAGGTGTTCCTATGTACAAATAGAGGAGGCTCATGTGTGCTGGAAGTCTCAGCTGTTGAATAATTAAAAAAAAACTTTGTTTCTCTGCAGAGTGCATTTCTTCCTCTGAGCACCCTTCCCTTCGCAGAGGCTTGGCAGCAAAGCCTAAGCATGGCTGTACAGTACTGTTCCATGTCCCTTTCTTGGGCAACCAAAGCTATTGTCAGATTTATTCTGGCACTTAGAATCATAGAATAACCTGAGTTGGAAGGGGCCCACAAGGATCATCAAGTCCAACTCCTGGGTAACACTTAAACCCAAACAAATAGTCTTCAAATAATGTCCATCAAACAAAAAAATTAGCCTCTTTCCAGGGAGTCCTGCTGTGGGTCCAGACCTTCTCCAGAAAAAAAGAAATCAAATCAAACAACCTAGTGAAGATATCTCAAGTCTCTGGCACAGACAACCAGCAGACCCAGCTTCCTGCAGTGGTTTTCTTGGCTTGAGGAAAGACAATGAGATTTATATTCTTCTCCCTTTTTTACTTTGCCTTTTTTAGAGGCAAAAGGTATGCGCTAAAATCCAACAGCACTGCTCCTTTTCAGCGTATTCCTTTCCACTGAGTTCTAAGCACACAAACTTCAAGTTCAGGCCTGAGCCCAGTGTCACTTACTCTGAACTTCTCCATGGCAATCTTCCATCCTCCTCCCATCCCTCTCCCTGCCTTTGACAGCTCAAAACAAAACACTACCCTCCTGAACATTTTGTTTCATGAATACAGGGGTGCTTTTTTAAAAAAGAAGCGTAGATAAAGAATCACTCTGGACCCTTTGTCCTCCATCCCAGTAGACCAGCACTCCACCGGTTCAAGCTGATATGCAGAAGCACCGTTGCATTACTCCTTGCCAGGAGGAGACTGACGGTGTTTTTCTTGAAGTAAAGCAACTTTCAGAACCTTTATCAATGAATACGTGAATCCTTCATTTGGGAGTAAAAATTCCACTTACAGATTCTAGTCTTTGTTCATATATGAATGTATTAAATAGAGGGGACAGACTTGCAGGAGGGCAGTAGGGAAGAAGGTGGTGCAATGTTTTCAAGCTTTTTACATGCATAAATTTTTGCCTTTGGAATGGCTAAAGTTGGGCACACCTCACAATGGACTATGGAGAGATTAACAGTAGGATTGTTTTGCTGATTGTTGTGGTGGGTTTCAATCCAACCATGGGCTCCTATAGATCCCTTAGGACTAGTGTCTTATTGACTAGGAAGTTAAGGGGAGGGGAGATGAGAGGAGCTAAGCATTACATCACAAATCTTATCTGCCTGTGGCCCTGAAATGGGAATTTACTCATGGAAGTTATCTGACCTTAAAAGATAAGTGAAAGACTTTATTAACAGCAATGTCAAAATTATCATTACTAGGAAGCTGAGTTAATCCACTCAGAAGAATGGGGCAGCTCCCTCTGCTAGCTTTTATTTTCTGTTTTTCACAGAGTCATTCTAACATTCATTTCACTTTGGATGATGTTGCAGTCATAGCTGAAAGGAAGAAAATATTTCCTCTGCAGCCTCATCTTGCATTATATGTGTGACTATAGCCTCAGAGAAGGACTGTTACGGACAGTGTACAGGAGGTATCTCAGCTCTCATTAAACAAAGAACATTAAATGTATTGCACAAAGAGTTACTGTGACTGTCACATATAGTTAAGCCATGCTTCTGCTGCTATCAATACGCAAAAGGCAAGATGTTAAATTTTAGTATCATCACAATTTTGCCCACCAAAAAGGTGGAGAAAATGAATCAAAGCAATCATTTTGCTTTCCATATTTCCTCTTTTTATCTCATACCTGTCAATATTGACCCAGGGAGGAATTTCAGTCCTCGGCATATAACTTGGCCAGTGGCTTACAGGTTGAGTTGGTTGAAGACTCTGGCTACACGTATTTGTAGGCCCATAGATTGTGTTGATTCTAAAGATAAGAAAACAAAGATTTCTAAGGGACTAATTATTTGAAATACTAGGAATTTCTGCCAAGATCCTTTGTTTAAGTAGAAAATGGGGACTTCCTCATCTTGCAGAACTGAACTGAGTGGATGTTCCTTTAAAAAAGATAAAAGAGAGAAAATACAGCCTTAAAGGAGATTTGTAAATGCCTGCCCAATAGGAGGGACTACTGAAGTCTTCTGACAGCATATGGAATTTTCATAAGATCATCTTTCTTTTTGCAGATGAATGGAAAACATAGGGCCTGGAACTCTACCCTCTGCAGTCAGTGATAAAATTGCCACTAACTCCATGGATAGAATGGATCCAGATGTGATGGAGATTATTGTTATTACTCTTAGTCTATACTTCAGTAGCTTCAGAAGTCCTGAGCAGGTCACATCTTTTCCATCATCCATGTCACAGAAATTCTTCTTGTAGTGTCAACTACTTTACATTTATACAATGCGTATTACAGTTGGGATGCAGCCAAGTCCAAGCCTTCTGCTAATACAGGAGTAGAGCATTTAGTAATCTGTGATCCAAGTGTACCTCGTGGTTAAAGGTATTGCAGCACTAGTCAGAAAAGAACAAATGTGGCACTAAGGGACATGTCTTAGTGATAGGACTCGGTAGGTCATATTGATGGTTTGACTTGATGATCCTGAAGGTCTTTCCAGCCTAAATGATTCTATGTTTGAACAGACAATCTCCTTCCGTTGTCTTTCTTTCTCTTTTAAAAAAAAAGATGTTCCCAAATATAAATATTCACTGATTCCATGTCCTGTTTAGCTAGTTCTGCTTTGATGCTGATGTTAAAAAACAACAAAAAAAAACCAACCAACAACACAGTGAAGGTGACTGACAGATAAATTAACTAATTGGACTTCAGCTTGCTTAGATCTGGGTGATAGCACTGACCTTGTAACTTGGAGCACTAAATATATGTATAATAAACAAGTAAGAAAATTTAAATTTCAAAGAGAATCTGTCACCCCCATATTTATGGAAATGTATCCTGTTGTTTTGTCTTCATTATGACCTGTTTATCTTTTATCATATTATTTGTGATCCAAGTAGAAACACATTCTGGCATCTGTTCTATGCCAATAGTTGCTCTTGCTATGAACATGCTTACATTTTATTGCATTGGGCTATTTGCCACTTTATGTAAGATACACCAGCTGCTCTTGCTCTTGCACAACAGATTACTGTATGCAGAACTCTGGTTTTCCCCAAAGCACATAACGCTTTGTAAAATCCGGACAACTAAGTCTCTAGGAAGTGATTTAAGTTATATTAAAACTGTGATAACTGAGAACAGAAACAGCCTTGAAGAACTGGTAATGAAAAGCTGCTACTCTAAGGGAAGATTGTGGTTGTGGGCAGCTGTTTTTTTACTGTGGGTTATGTATATTCTTACATTCTTTTCCGTACTGCATTTTCCTAATACTTGCTGCTTTCCTTAAATTTGACCTATAGAAAACCATGATGAGAAATATTAATAATAAACATGGAGGTAATTTCTATTCTGATTTTATGGCAATGAAATACATTGAAGTCAGTTCAAATCTACTTGACAATAAAGTCCCTGAATCCTCTTTGTTGCATTTGTGTGACAGGTTTCATTCTCTTTTTTCTTGGCAACGTTCTGCACAGGAAAGAAACGTTATGCAAATAAAAATTCCAAGTGGTATCCATAGTTGGAAATTATAACAAGATAAAATTATAACACAGTTGGAAATTATAACAAAATTTCTCGACATCTGGGGTGATATAGGTCAGACCGTGCTATCACAGAGCTAAAGCATGCTCATTTTCAAAGGTGTAAACTCTTCTTCAGCTATATTTTTAAACCAATTTGCCTATGGTTTGGATGCAGAATGGCTGCAACATCATATTAATTCCAAATTTAAGCACTTTCATTGCTTAAGCAGTAGTTGAACTTTGCTGTTTTTGACAAGGTGTTTGTGATTAACGTGCTCCTGAGTGTAAGGTTGTATTGGCAATGCTGCTGCTGCAGGAAAAAGTCAAAGTATAATTGGTCTAAGGGTGTGCAGAGAAGCAGCAGGGGATGCTGGTAGGGATAGTAAAAGCTCAACAGGGTTACAAAAACCTGCCAAATCTCCATCCGCACTGCAGGGAGCTCCTGTGGCTGCCAGGGAGTAAGAAAAACAGATGGCTGTTGCTTTTGAAGCCACTAACACATTTATTTCTTAGCCTGTTGTGTATTTTTTCTTCTTCCCCTCAAGTTTCCAACTCCTGCAGTAGCTCCAGGAGCAACCAGGCATTGGCATACATGTTGGAAGGAAGCCATGCAGGCGGGTGAGTTTCAGCTGAAGATGATGGTTGCTTTGTTTTGTTTTCCTTTTCCCCAAGCTGGCTCCACAATTTGGCAAAGGGATGTCAGGATTAGAAATAGTAGGACTGGAGAATCTGCCAGACCCTATTAGAGGGAAACAGGCAGAGCTGTAGTAAATGGGGAGATGGAGCAATGCCAGCAGGAGCGTGGGCGTGGGGTTTTGGATGCAATTAGCATGGCCGGCTAAACATACCCTAGCACGGACACTTCACAGTTATGTGCTGAATAGTTCTCTGTATTTGTGCTTATTTTCAGAGGGGTATAGTTCTTACCTGTAGCTGGGGCCTTGTTTTGGGTTCGGAAGTGGGTTCACAGAATGCTCTAAATCAACTCTCTGCATCTAAAACAGAAGAGCATGAGACAGAAAACAAATTAGTGTTTAAGTTCATGTTTCCACTGGATTACAGCTATTCTTAAGGGCTGTAAGACTTTTTTTCCCCCTTAGTTTTCTGGAACTTCTAATACATTTGTGCACTGTTAAGAAGAATAACAAAACACCAGTTTGAAGGAGGACAGAAATGTGTAGGGTGTTTAATTTCACTTTTAAAACATCACTATGGGAGCTTGAAGTAAGATTCAGACTTGGACTGAGTTAGCAATTCAACAAAATACATATGCAGGTTGACATGCAGAGTAATAATGGCATATGCTTTGTCACCTATCCGAGGGGAAAAAATCTGCCTTTGTGCAGGTTTCTGATTGTTGATTTCAACCAATGAGTAATTCATGCTCTTGACAGATGTTTCTGATTTAGGCCAATGAAAGCTTATGGAAGCTTTTTCTAGGCTCTGAGGGAAGAATGCCAACCCAATCAAACAAGCAAATTTGGAGTTTGGCTTCAGAATTGACTAGCAAAGCTGGATAATTTCCTCTTGCAAAACCTGTGTGCCATCATTATTCTATGGCAACCTAAAAAATTGATAATAAGTACTAGCTTGCTATTTTTGCCATTTAATCATTTAGCCACTATTGCCATCTACCAAGTGAGACACTAAAGCCACTTATTCAAAGGCTTGTCTGGCTTGCCGAAAATAGCACACAATTCCTAAAACAGCAAAATACGATGCATACAGCTGTCCCAGCTACATGAGTAATTTTAACAAATATTTCTAGATGCACAGCCATAAAACAAACTCAAGATGGCTCTGTGTTAGCTGATATTTGCCTTTTAAAAATTATTGTTGTTGTCATTAACATCATGAAAACAAAGTAATGGGACTCACTAACACAGGCCAAACACAGCTGAAAGGACCTAGGTCAGTAACATAATGTAACAGTAATATCAAATCCACGGGGTTCGTCATCACAAACTAGACCTTGATTTTGTCAGCTGGATAGTAACTGCAAATTTTTTCTCAAATTTCGTCTGTTTGATGCTCTAGTCCAGTATTTGTAGGATTTCTAGTATGGCAAAGCACAATGTCTATTTGGTTACACTCCTCCTTGTACAAGAGTAACATTGCTGGAAGATGCAAAGCTTCGTAATTTTCAAAAAAACACATTCAGTGATTCAACTTTCTCATTATAATCCTTAAAAATGATTTGACAGCAAATGTTTGGCACAGGAATAGTGGGAGTCCAAAGAGACTGTGTTGGTTGTCTTCACATCACTCTGTATGACAGAGTTGCCTGTTCATTGGATGGGAGAGCAGCTTGCTCCATTTGCTTCCTCCAGGCTGCAGCCCTGAATTTGTCACTTAAAGCTTTCAGATACCACTACTAAAAAGTTAAGTGTCAAGTGTTGAAAATATTTCATGAATTCCACCAATGTCAGCACTATGTTCATAGTAATGTTCTGGGTGTGTTAGTATTTGGAACCCAAACTGAAGCTAAGTGTAAGGTCTCTAAGGTCTTTAAAATCAACAAGTGTAAGGTCTTTAAGATCAACAAATTAAGGGAGTGGGGGAAGAGGGGATTGGTCAAGGATATCCAGCATCTAAATCTTTGAGAGAGATGTGTCTTTTTCATTTATGTATGATGGTATAGTTTATCATCATTCTTTTGTATGCTCTCTGGTTTATGAGCCTCATGTGGGAAAGCTAAATTTAGCATAAAATAGCCATACTGCATTAAATCACAAAAAGAAAAAAAATCACATTAATAATTCCTATTAAAGTGGGATTTATGACTCAATGGTAAGGTACTTTAAAGCTATAGTTCAATATTTTTTATTAGTGCTGTAGATCATGCTCCATCAAACTATCACTTAAGTATATACCAATAGATGATTAAAACACCTGTAGACATTGATAAAGTCTACTTAGAATTGAAATTATCATTCTGTAAAATACATAACATTTCTCAAGAAAGGTTGTGTTATAGGTGTAGATATTTAATTTATGGTTTCTACTTAGGGATGGTCTGTGATTAAAGCACTACATTATTTCTTTGCTTGTAGCCCTGAGTAACCCTGTCTCCCTTGCAGCCTTTGAACCTTCAAGTTGATGAAGGATTTGATGCAGAGTGCAGAACACGAATGAACATTTGAAAATGAGTGGCAAGGATTTTCTTGGCTCATTAATATTAACACCATTACCTTGTGGAATTAGAAATTAGGAATTAGAAATAAGAGAGGCGTTGCTTTGTTACTCTCAACTCTTAACAGTCTTGGAACTTTATTTTTTTTATGTGCTGTAGATACTGGCTTTATTCCCCTGCATAGAGAATCTACATTTTCTCCCTTAATTTACAGTGCTGCAGAGTGGTATATGCTATAAGAGACAGTGGACCTCCTGAAGTGTATCTGGACCTCTGTCACGATGCTGTTGTTTATCTGATCTACCAGAGCCTGTATTTTTGGAGATGAACTTTGGAGTTCAGTTCCCATTTTGTGCAAGCCTGGTTATATGTGAAAACGCACTCTCCCATTTTTTGGTGGGCCGAGATGGGCAACTTTGTTCATTGCTATCATATGTATCTAGTACTTAGTGCTGCTTCTGTGCAATAACACCATCACTTACTGTGGGACTGTTCCTTGAACTGTCTTGAGTGTCTAAATGGAATTTGTATATTAATTAATACCTTATAGAGGGTGAAAAATTCTGGCAAGAAGTGCTGTGTGATGCCTTATCATCTGGGTGGACAGTTAGGCACAAGAAATTTGAGAACTCTGAAGCGGGGTGAAAAACCTTAGTTTTTGATTTCCTGTACTGTTCTGCTACTGCCTATAGAGTGTAAAAAGCCCAAGTCACCTATCTCTCATCCAGCAGTTGATGCAGATGTAAAATCTCATGGTGGTGGATTTGGGTGTGTGAGGGGAAGTCATTTTATCAGTCTGAGAATGTGAGGTAAATTATTTGACACCTGCATAAAATGGAGAGTGGGAGAGCTGCATGCTTTCCCATTAGTTTGACTTTGGGATGGGAGAATTTTCTCACAGCAGGGGGTTAATAATCTCCTGGCTGCAGGCTTTGAACTGAAAATACCCACCACTCTCGGAGCTAGGTTCCTCAGGCTTTATGTGGGATTATGGTGATAACTCCATGCTTTAATAAAATGTCATCACTGGGATTTGAGCAGGAGCTGCTCAGAGCATGCCAGCATAAACGCTGGCCACAACGAGACACACAGCTCTCAGCACTGTTCAGAGCAGAAGGCTGCAGGCCAGCAAACAGGCAAAGCTTCGAACTGCTGCTGAGGTTTTAAAGCTTGGACATGTTTAGAACTAGATTTTTATAAACGCTGACATGGTAAAGTCTTCTGGATTTATTTCACAGGCTGCACTGCATATAGCAGTGAGGCATGTTGTTTAGACACTGAAACCTATTTTGATTCCTAAGGGAGAAAAAGAGAAATCAAATGCTTAATCAAGGCAGCGTTCAAATTCACAATGTCTGTGAAGGAGGAAAACCTGTTTGAAAATACTTCTAGAGATAGTGAATGGAATCCTGCAATAATCATATTATATAATTCAATGTGTGCTTGCAGCCCAGAAAGCCAGCCGTATCCTGGGCTGCATCAAAAGCAGCATGCTCAGCAGGGTGAGGAAGGGGATTCTCCCCCTCTGCTCTGCTCTTGTGAGACCCCACATGGAGCACTGCGTTCAGCTCTGGGGCCCACTGCACAAGAAGGACATGGACGTATTAGAACAAGTTCAGATGAGGGCCACAAAGATGATGAGAGGTCTGGAGCGCCTCTCCTATGAAGACAGGCTGAGAGAGTTGGGGTTGTTCAGCCTGGAGAAGAGAAGGCTCGGGGGAGACCTTACAGCGGCCTTCCAGTCCTAAAGGGGGCCTGCAGGAAAGCTGAGGAGGGACTCTTTGTCAGAGAGTGTGGTGATAGGACAGGGGGGAATGGCTTTAAACTAAAAGAGGGTAGGTTTAGATTAGATACCAGGAAGAAATTCTTTACTCAGAGGGTGGTGGGGCACTGGAACAGGTTGCCCAGAGAAGCTGTGGATGCCCCATCCCTGGAGGTGTTTAAGGCCAGGTTGGATGGGGCCCTGAGCAACATGGTCTGGTAGGAGGTATCCCTGCCCATGGCAGGGGGATGGAATTAAATGATCTTTAAGGTCCCTTCCAGTACAAGCCATTCTATGATTCTATGATCACTTCAATGGAATGAGAAACCCTAAGGCATCCAGTAAATCTTCCAAGCTTTCTTTCCTTTCATTTCCCCTTTAGAGCTAGAAATGGAGGAGATAAATGCATCTTGTGGTTTTCCCCTGTCAGTCACGTTGCGGTATATAAACATGACCTCTGCTGAGAAAGTCCAAAAAGCTTTTGTTTGTTTTGGTCACAAAGAAGACCTTCAAACTGTGACATCTTCAGGGAGAAATGTGTTCAAACAAGGCAACAGAACCGCCTTCACTGTCTGAACCTCCTTCCTGAAATGCGACCTGTATCTCAGTTCAACTCACTCACCCAGGCAGTCCCTGCAGACTTGCCTCCACATGCTGTCAGCCTGGAATATTTTGAAGACAATGTGCTAAAATCCAAGAATGTACCAAAAGTTTCCCAGTGACCAAACACCCCTGAATTCATCCAAATGTTGATTGGAAATGCTTCTTATTAAATGTTGTAAATGTCTTGTGGCTATACTGGGAAGCTACTGCCCTGCTAACATACCCCTCTGAATGTGGGTGTATGCTTATTATTAAAAAGCTGCTGAGATTCAGTCACACCAACAAACCTCCCTCCCATGCCACCCTGAAAGGCCTGCTTGTGTAATATGACCAAACCAGTAGAAATTGGTTCTTTCTGAGGAACATACAGAGAAAGGACTAATGTCTTTGTGTGTGTACAGGACAGCATGAAAATTGCAGACAGATATCTACTGGTTGCTACTCTCTTGGGCTGAATTTCAACAAGTGACAGAAAGACGTACCTGTGCATAAATCCCACTTCAGTCAAACACATGTTTAAAGAATGGCTGGAACATAGCCGTTATTAGAATACATGCAACAATGCTAGAACTATTTTTTTTTCTATAGCATTCATTAAGCAACCCACTCCTGGCTACTTCTGTACTACTGCATCTTATTTTTAGAGGGCATCTGGGACAGTGATGGTACAGATTGCTTACTGTGACTCTCTGATAAATATGAAAAACATTAATTTATAATCAGTAATCCCACGTAACTCTGTTCTTTTTGGTCAAGAATGTCTTTTTCACATGCTTAATCTTTTTTGTATGTGCATTCCTTAAATAAACTGAATGGTCCATTTTTTCTGCCCAGGGTTTCATTGCTTAGGCTATTGTAATCATGCCTTACTGGTCCTCTGCTAACTACATTAAAATTGCTGTTGTCTGTATATGACCACGTATGGTTTCTTAAATGTCATTACTAGAAAGATCTATTCTTAGACAGTGGTCAAGCTTGCAGTGAAGGGTCAATTTTGATTACATGGTTTTAGCATCTGGCTCAGCTCATTAGATCTTTTGGGATTGTTTGGTCTAGTTGCCTAAATCTACAATTGGTAGCACAGCTGTTGCTCAGCCCTGCAGTGGACACGCAGTGACCACAATGATGGTACATTATGAGGTGGTTTGTTTTTTTTTTTTTGAGAAAAAAATGACGAATCTCTATTAAACAACATACTCTATATTGAAATCATCTATTTTGTCATCTAATATTTCAGAATTGTTTAAGCTAGTGCTGCAAAGGAGCTTAGCAATTGCATGTGACTGATGCCTGGTCAATCAGGATAAGCACAACCTTTATTATAGTTTTGAAATTCTATATGATGCCATCAATAAATCTTTGATGTACAGATTTACACTTGCCTTAATTTTTGTTTGAAACCTTAGTGATAGGGAGATGTCATGTGGTTCAGTATTTGTCTTTCAATCATCCAAACTAACCAGGTGTCCAGATATCTCTATGAATTTTCAGTGTGAGAAAACTGGGACAAGTTTCACCTGATGTGTCTTGTGCATCATGTTGGGAAATATATACATGGATAGCCAGAAATATTATGAAGAAATGAAATAAACTTATCCAGCAATAAATTAGCACTTCTGGTACTGGCTGGCTTTCAGGTCTGGATCTGCAAACAGTTGGGAGATCAAAGGCTGAGACTTCTGTATTTTTTTCTTAATCTAATTTTGCATCTGCTTCAAGCAGCAGAGGTATTCAAATTATTGACAGATATCAGGACATCTTCATTCAGCCTGTTCAGGGGCATTCAGAGAACCTTACAAAGTGACAACCACATCTCTTTTCTGGAGTGTGCTCTTTGTTCTTGCAGTATAAATCTCACATTTAAACCCCATACTAAAATGCTCTGGCAGCTTCTCCTAAAAGATTCATGTTATAATGTCTATTTGGCATCTACAACTGTTTTTTTTATTTAAAATGTTTTCATATTCTTTCCTTTTTGCAGCAGCAGCATCATTGCCGGACAATAATACCTTGTGGAGTTTTGTAATGGTTTTCACAAAAACCCTGAAGCAATGTTTACAGAGATTATGCTTTGTACTAGCTGAAATTATGTTGATGAGGGTTTAGTAACATGAAATTAAGAGGCCTATTAAGTGATATACATCATACAGGCTTTGTTGTCTGACGAGTTGGTGGAATGTGAAGAGGAGGAGCGTGTGGATATGGATGGCTACTCTGACCAGTAGCCAAGCTATGATTTCAGAAAGAACACATCTGATTTTGTCTGAGGGAGCTGCCTGAATTTGCATCTGCGGTTCCTGTAGAAATAATGTCTTGAGATGAAAATGTGGGAAATTTTAATGGAGTTCCTACTTTTTCCATACATTTTTTTGTGGACTGTACCTTCCCAGAAAGCATACTAACAGGTAGGGGATCCTGAGAACTGACAGAAATGCTGCTACAAGTGAAGCTCCACATGAGTTATCAACTTTCTTTTAGCAGGGTTCAGAGTTTCAAGAAAATTAAGCAACTGATAAATGGGTCACATCCCTGACTGGCCTTAGGGCCAGCTGCCACTTTGCACACATGAGTGCACATGAGTCATCTCAATGCCTAGGGGAGAAGGTAGCTCCCTGAGTGAGGGTAACATGACAGCTTGCTGGAAATTAGACAGAGAGAGGGGCTCTGAAGAAGTTTATAAGCAGAACAGGTGGCAGAAAGTAAGGGGTAATCACACATTTTAAATTAAAAAGAAAAAACACTCTCTGGGGGCTGCATGGCCTCAAAATCTTCTGCTAGGTGCAGGAAGACTCCTGTGAGATAGAACACATCGGCCACCTAGCAGCCGTCCTTTGGCAGGCTGCCTCTGTATCCACAGATCCTGCTCACTTAGTTTACCGTAGGGGGATTACATGCTTCACTGGATGTCCACCTGCTGCATATGCAGCAGTCAGCTCCTGAGGACCCACTGGGAGTGCAGTCAGGTTCTGGTTTTCGTTTTTTGTGTTTTTTATCGTTAGGATTTATTTGGGATGTATGCTGTATTTTCTTGGCTGAATACAAGGTCTAATGAGAAACACGTAAGAAATGAGCTGCATAGTTTTGCTTCTTTTGATAAGATGGGGTTTAAGGATGCAAGTCCTCAGCTGCTTGATGCACTCTTCTCAGATCTTTTTTCACTATTCACTGTTAAACTTTTCCTACTAGATGGCTGAATTGGCCTGGAGAAACAGATTAGCACTCTATGCTGTCAAAGTAGCACTGATCATGAGCAGCCTTAGGAAGTCTAGAAAGCAACAGCACTTCTATTGCTTATGAGCTGGTTATTTGTATATGTGAAAAATAATGGAAATAATGTGAATGGAAAAAAATCATTCTCCTGTACTTTAAAAGTCTCTCCGGGTCTCACCTACAGGATTTCAGTGCAGTAAGACTCCATTATTGCAGAAAAGATTTTATCCTTTCAGGCAATTTATTTAGGTGCTAAATAGGAAGGGAAACAAAGGAATCTGTTAAAAACCTTAACTTCATTTTCAGTACTTCATCTTCCTTCCTTGCTTCCAGTTTGCCATTGCTTCAGCTCTGGGAAGCAGTGGTCTTTCTACTTGCCTTATATGAGCAGTTGTAAGAATCTTCTCTGTCCATTTCCATTTTTCATTTTTCTTTCCATTTGTTTTCTTTTATCCTCCCTGTTTGCTGTTCATAGTGACTGACCATTCAACTTTTGAAATATTGCTGGCATTCTTATTCTCCTATTCACTCTGTACCTCCAGTCCCCAGACGCTGGAAGCTGGAAGTCGAAAAGCCAAGGCTCATGTGGCAGGTGGGCAAGTGCTTCTTGTGCAAATACAGTCATTTGCATGTGAATGTGTTCATTTGCACACAAATGCTTTCATTCATAGGAATAAAAGGATTCTCTCCATGTGTACCATTTGTGCAAACAAAAACTGGATTTATGAAACTACTTAGAAAAGTAGGGGAGAGGCCAGGTCTTCTGCCATTTTGACTTCAGTATTATGTTTGCTATCAGATACAATATTCATCTCTGATAAGATGTTCACCTCTGATACAATAACCAAAATCTAATTTTCAAGTACTATTGATTTTAAAGCTGTTTACCACATAAGGTAAGGGTTTTCTTCCCATGGTGTACATATACTGCCATATGGTGTAGATCCAAAGTGCCCAATCCAAACTGGAACCTTGGAAACTACCATACCATAAACAAAACAGATATTTAGAAGGTCAAACACAATTTCCTCCTAAGAATGGTTGATACAGAGAAGAAACTGAAAGCCTTCCACCTTGTTTAGTGAGGTAGATTAAAGAAACATATGTACCAGTGAGCTTCTCTGACAAAAAATACTTAATATTTGAGCTGGAACCAGTAAACATGTAATTTTTTACATCTACAGTAGACAAAATTTCTAATTAAGGTTGTAGTTTTGTAATACCCTTTACTGAAGATCATCTTGAGCATATACAGTCTTGCTTGCTAACCGTAAAAACAATGCTGTATATAGGTCACTTTTATATCAGGAATTACCAGTCAAATGCAAAGTATGTCAGGAAACCCAAATGGTAGTATGTATCTATAAAATTTGGGTGCTGCCATCAGCAAAGAAGAGGGTACAAAAAGAGGTGAGGTCAGCCAATGCTTGATAACAGACTACTGGCAACTCTTTTTAAAGATACTTTGTATTTTTTGAAGTGGATTTTGGGAGGTGGGTAGGAAGAATTGTTGGAGGATGGTACTTGCTTAAATTTTTAGAAGTTTCCTCTATGTAATAAATGTCAAGATCTTCAAAAGTCCTCCAAAAAATCTAGTATGACTGCTGCTAATCTTTGCCATGAGAAATCCCAGAGCTTGGAATCTTCCACTGCAGAAGCTTCTCTCTGGACTCTCTGAAAGACTTCCATGTCAATTCTACTTGTCATGGCTCTGCTCAGTTCAGGATGATCTGATGAAGGTAAGAAGAGGCGTTTTTGGTGGCTCTAAGACATTTCATCCCAAGACCATAATTTTATTCCTGTGTTGGTTTAGAAGACAGAAAAGATTATGGCGGGGATATAAAATTCTGTAGTACCAGTTTATTTCTGTCTTGCAGCACCTCAAGGCACTCAACTACATTCCTTAGGTCAAGAGCCAAAGACAAGTACTGAAGATGCAGATATGGCAATGTTTATTAACTGGCTTTGCAGTGTGTCTTCATGCAATAACCCGTTCTGCACACCTCTACTGGTTCAATACTTGTGGAGGCTTTATAGTCAATACATTACAGTACAGTATGACTGACCATAGCTATGTTACAGTTGGTTCTTTTACATATGCAGGTTTTAATGGAACTCAGTAAAAGCCCGTATATGAAAATTAAAAGCCCTTATTAGGGAAGATTACAACCCAGAAGTTGAGCATCAAGATGGTCACTATAGGGAGACACTCATCAGCGTTGAAGTTGACTAGGAATCTATTGCTACTTCTGGTAAAGAAAGAACAAATAACCCATCAGGCAGAGTATGATGTCATGAGATTGTCTTAAAATCCATCTAACTTACAAAATTCTCAGAAGTTAAATATTTTCAGTGGTCTAAACTAGAAGCAGGCATGGAAAAAGTAAAATTCTGCCTCGTGCCTTGCACCTTCTCAGAGGCACCTGGTAGCAGCGTAGAGGAGCTCTAACACTTTTATAAATCTGGCACTTTAGCCAGATAATTTATAGTCATTACAGTCAATATGTGTTTCAAAAACCCAAGAAAAGAATAGGATGGGGTTATTCCTGGCTAGTGTTTGGAAAGATGAAAAAGAAATAACAGGAAGATGTTTCACAGCTTTTTCAGAACCACAACTCAAAGGAATCATTATAAAGTGAAGTAAAGGCCAGTGTCGCCGCCTTGCACAGAAGGATCTAAAAAGTTTTTGTATTTTCTATCTCTGATTTCATTACTCCTAATAACTCGTTTCCTGATGGAAGGTAAAGAGGCACCTGAAATATAGATTTGAGTCCTTTTAGTTAAACCTTTATCCCTTTGTCATAGCTGGTTTTTTTCTTCTGTAGTTCCATTCATCTGCTCTACTGGAACTTTCAGTCGCATGGTGTTAAAATATGGCTGTTCTAAGCTAATATGCATTAACTTTTTAAAACCTGTTTTATACATAACCTATTGTATTAATATAAAACGTTAAGGCCATTTTTTCATTTCCTGGGAATGGCCCATTACATTGTGAGCAATCTACTCTTGCTTTTTTAGAAAAGACTTTGAACTCAATACAAAAGGAAAATATAATCATGTACAACTATAAAGACCGCTTTTTTCCCTTTTGTGCAGTGTAACAGAGGTGGATGAGTAGCATGGTAATGAAGAGATGGACCGTCTTTATTAGCACACTCGGTGAAAGGGTTCTTTTCAGAACTTCAACATTTCTTATCTTCTTAGTTTTCATGACGTCTGTTCGGACTCTTTCCTTTTCTTGACTTTCTTTTAAATATGTCTAACAGACTGGCAAAGCCAAGCCAGTTCATCCTTCTTTCCAAAGAACACTAGATACAAAGTCTAGTGGTTTAGATGCTTCCATAAAAGTTTTTCATATATTTAGAGAAGTATTGCTGTATTGCTGTTTGCATTATTAGGATCTAGTCACGTGTATATCTCACAGTCATTCTTCAATTCCTCTAAAAACAAACACAACTGAACACTTGCTATGATGTTTTTATACTATAGTTAAAGGAAGCTAATGAGATAGGAAGTTTCTTTGAGTAACAAAATAGAACTAGAAATACCACTTAACCCTCTAACCTAGAAATTGGTTAATACAGTAGATTTGTGGAGGACTATTTGATGATCTCTCGCCCTCTTCTACGATGTGCTCCACAACCCTTTTTGATATTTCTCTGCTCCTCCTCCATGCTCCCTATTTTCTGGTGTTCCTCCCACCCCTTCTGCTTCAGTATTCTTTGCTATATAGACAGTTCACTTTTAATCTGGCTCAAGTTAAAGAATTCTAATACACTAAAAGGAAATGGCCATACGATTGAAAAAAATCACTCCAGGCAGCAGAACAAATGAAAACTACCTTCCCTACTTCCATACTGGTACAGCAGGAAGTATCCGATCATCACTGTGTTGAGCTCTGAGGAAGGAACCTCAAGAAAAACAACAGAGAAACAGGAAGCAGTACTTATTATCTGAGGTTAGAAAATTGGAATCTTAGTCTGTTTACTGGTATTTACTTGTAATATTATAAAGAATAACACAAATATATAGTATGTGTAATTATATTATAGGCATCTGAGAAGAACCACTATTGTTGCATTACTCAGAGTGGAACATTTATCCCAGAAGTGTTGCTGTTTAGCATGTGCATCTTCAGTGCACTAAGCTATTTATAGATCCTGGTCTTGAAACAACATGGCTTCTATACAAGGACTACAGAGCAAAATTAAAGAATAAAAAAGAAACAAATTGTGTAGACGGAAGAGGCTGAAGGGCACAAATAATGTCATAGCAAAGTTGATTCCAATTTGATCTTATATCATGGGCATCACAAAATAATGAAAACGATTACCTTTTTTTTTGTTTGTTTGTTTGTTTTTTAATAGGTGATATAATCCAAAGAAACCATTTACCTGCTTTGTAAAAGTTTTCCGAGGCACCTATCACTGCTGTTCGGAAATATCATGAAAAGGTGAATTAAGACCTATGTTGTAATGGGTGGGGAAAAAAAAAAAAAAAGAAAGAAAATGAATAGAAGTGTGAATCAGCAAGGGGTGTTATGGTATGAGTCATCTAGAACCTGCTTTAAGCAGGGGGCTGGACTAGACAATATCCAGTTCCAACCCCAGTGATTCTGTGAACCATAATTTTGTTCTGAATCAAAGGTCATATAGTCTTTAAATTTGACCTTTTACAGGAATTTACCCAGAACAAACAACTTCAAACAACTTATGAGTGTGTATGTATATATATATTTAAGCAACAGCATTACCATCTCAGGGAATGATCCCCTGAAAACTGACATCAATTGCCCAGTTACCAAATTGACTAATACAAGGTGATCGACACAGATACATACGAATTCTTTCTCTGCATATGGGAATCTGTCATTACTGGCAGTGAGTCAGTTTTAGCTTTTCATCAAAAGATTATTCAAGAGCTGGTTGTTGTTAAATTAATTATCTAGCAGGGGATTAAATTAGTGTATTTTACTAGTATATAAGACATTAAACTAGATGAGATAAATGAAAGACAATTAAAACAGTCAGTTTTGTTCTTAGTTTTAACTCATAACGGTTATTATAATCTGCTTTTTGTAATATGGATTTGTTTTCAGGATGAAAAATACTTCCCCAAAAGAAATTAATTAATTATAAAGCAGACATCTGTGCCAAGTCCTATCAATTTTTTTAGGTCATCTTCATGGTTTAAAGTGCTCCTTAGATATAAGCACTACCTGTAGTTAAAAGAGCTTTTTACCCAGAAATTTGTAATTTTTTTCTTGGAAACTATTTGTTCTTGGAAATACACCATGTTTTGATTTTTTAGACATTTGAATTCAGCACACGTAACTAGAAGTAGTTTATATTTCCTTCAGAGTCTTCAGCTATATCTGACTGGTCAGAGAAGTAAAACTATTCTACACCTAATAATGGTCTAGAAATAACAGGCTGTAACTTGCACACAAATAGCATGTATGTTCGCAGCGGTGTGACAAGTCTTGACATGCAGTTATTTCAAGCTGCCTACAAGATGCATAAAATCATTTTTTATTGGCTCTCAGTCGTCACTCTATTCTTATTACTTAAGCATAAGAAGTACATTACTGTGTTGAAGGGATTCTCTTTTTGTTACAAGGCTTGCCTGTTGTAAATCTTTTCAGGTCCTTTTAAGACTCTTGAGACCACTGTATTATTTTGACAAGATCATTTTCATTTAATTTAAAAATGAATATATGTATTTAGGCTGTTTTTTACTAAGTTTGAGATTATCAGTCTCTCATTAAGATGCAGGTGTGTTGATGAAGAGTTATCCAGAAGGTAAAGAAAAAACTTGTGAATTCTCTGTGCAAATCCCCTGTTGCCATCAAAGGGCTGTCATTCTTAGACTGCAGCCCGTGCCAAACAGGCATCAACCTTTTTCGTCAATATTTCATTTGGTAGAAGAAAGGCATAAAAGCAGTTAGCATCACCTCCCCAAAGGCTATAGTATCTTTTCTGAGGGTTCATTTTAATGAAAAGTTTCTCAGCCTTACTGTATTTGTTACTTGGTCAAGTGGTAAGAATTCCTCTGTATAGAAATGAATTTGAAACTTGCAGTTGAGCAAGAAGTGTTGCAACCATCAGAATATTGATATATCATGATATATATGAAAAGAGTCTTGATTTTGTCTTTTGATCTGGTGAATTGGGCCTGTAGTAGATAATTACTATACAAGTCAATATGTTGCATGTTAGATCTATTCACTTACGTTTAAAACCATTAAGTCTGTCAGTTCAAATGAACTTCAGTAAGAGCTGTTCAGGCCTAGGCAGCCCATTGGGTCAACACAGTTAAGGCATATTGGTTTCTGTGGCATGCAGCCAGCTTCATATCCATCTGCCTTTTTGCTCCTTATAGTAAGCTTTGCTAACCCAACAAGAAAGCTCCACATACTTTATACTAGTCTAAGCAAGACCCATGATGAGTACTCTGAATATTCAGAAGGTAAGGTGCCTAAAAAAAAAAGCATGTGGACACATTCCTTTTGCTCAGAAGCTTCTGGGAATATGCAATTTACACCCTACAAAACATTTAGCCTTGCCACACCCATTGTAACACAGGGATACCCACTCTAGCAACAGTAGAGATAAAATATGGTATGATCTTTCACAAAATCACTTTAGTCATCACATTTTTATAGTGTCTATCTTTGTAATCTTATGTACTTCCAGTTACTTGCCAGACAAAAATTGATCTCCCTAATGAAACACAATGCGTGCAGACTTTCTGTGTTTTAACTTGTATAGCTAAGATGTAAATCTTTCCTGTGTCTTCAGTGCAATAAAAGCATTCAGTCTGTGTTCAAGCACTGTGACATGGCTGAGTGCAGCAGTCAGTTCTTACTTCAAATGCTTCCTAGCTCTTGCCTACACTGACTGCACTGGCCCTTTCTGGCTAGCCTGAGAGAAGATGGTGATGGTACAGCAACTAAACCTTAAACAGAAACAACAATTCAGATTATGGCTAAACAGACCAAATCAAGCTTCCACAAGATACTGCACTTTACCTACACAGATGGCTCACCACCATCCAAACAATGCCTCAGCCATCGGCAGCACATCAATGCTTTCTGAAGGCATCAGACTCCAGTGCCCAGATTCTGGACCTACAGATTTGAGAGACCCCATGACAGAAAGTTCTCATCAGCTGGTGAACATACCCTAAGTACTGCCTGTATGCTGTGCAGCTAACTGGGCTTACGCAGCAGATCTGTTTAGCTAAGCTGCTCATGCACAAACACTTCAATTTTTCTTTCCCTCTGAAACATTACATTTAAATTTTGAACAACTACTCTCAAAAAAATGGGTGAAGTAAGAAAAGGGATCAAACACAAAGCACATTGTGTGGATGTCCAAATGAGAAGGGCTGAAAAGTCTGTGCCTGCATTGCCCTGCAAATATTAGCAAACAGGTAATGAAGACATATAAAAAGCAGATTTGTTACTTTCAATTACTAGTTCTCAGAGTCCAAGAGCAGAGCAGAGATGAAACAGAGAACCATCAGATATTAAAAAACCCTACGTTTAAAACTCCTGAAATATATTTTAGATGCAATGTATACATAAATTGAAACATTCACTAGTATGAGGTATCTGCAAAACCAACAGATTAGCAGGACTGAACAAAAGAATAATTAATTTTTAAAGAACTATAAGAACAGCCACAAATACCATGGACTAGATAAAAGCAGATGGCAATATAAATTAGCCGACTGGGCCATAAATGAAAAAACACCTATAATAAGGTACCTTGTTATTGTCCAATATAAGGTTTCCTTGCATTTTCTCTGAAAAACCTAGTACTTGCCACTGTCAGAGGCTGAATGACAGACTGGACAAAGCAGTGATTTGATGAAGAGTGACAAATGTAACATTTCTGTTCCAGAAGAATCACTAAACAGGCTAATTCCTGCATGCTATTTTAGCATTTTCCTCTGAAACTACTGACAAAGGTTATTCCTTCCGGCAAATTTCTGTTTACTTGTTGTTCAGATTTCAAGAACGTAAAAGGAGATGGAGTGACTGTGTATTTCTCTTCAACCACAAATGGGGACTCTCATGGACCACAAATGTAAATGGCTACTATCCAGCCTAGTTCTGGCTTTGTGGCATTCTGGTAACGCTACATACCCTTCCAATAATTCCCGAAAAAAATGGCCCATCCTGGAGGGCTGTTGGATACACATGGAGGGCATGGGCGGAGGAAGAAATGATTCAGACTAAATTGCACAGATAGTTGAACTGTAGCACCTCATGTCTTTTTGTCGCTGAGAAAAACAGCAAGACTTTTCTGACAGTGATTTGTTTAACTTTCTTTATCTCAGTTATAGTGGTAAGTATCCAAATATGGAAATAAGGTTAAATTTGGCTCAGCTTCTGAAAATTCGAGTTTGCATTTATGCTTTAAAGCCTTGCTGGGAAATATGCTGCTTCAACTGTACATCCACAATGAAGGCAAAAAAGCATTTTAGAATCTAGTGAAAGATAAAGCTGCTGGCTGAAGGATGACAGGCTGCTATAGTAGCGGGGTTTTGTACTAAACATGTGCTGTAAAGTAGTCTGGTCACAGCATTTTAAATAAATTCAGAAATATTTCATTTGAAATATAAGCTTAGGTAAGCCATGGATTTAATCATTATAATGATAGGATTTTGTAACTAATTTGGATTTTAATTTTTAGCTGAATATAATACTATTCTATGAACTTACATTTCACACAGATTGCCATAGACACTTGCGATAAATTGATTTATACCTACTTGCTTACACACAATAAATAAACCACTTGCTTATTTTTATGGAGAATCTCTACAAACTTTATATAATGTTGATCAGCAGCAGGATATTAAAAACAAACAAAAAAAACAAACAGAGAAATTGAATATGATCTATTCTTCTTCTCTTTCTTAAATCTTATTTAAGGAGTCAAGTCCATGCAGGGCAATTGTAAAGCCTGGATGAATGTGCTGGACTTAATGCTTTTTTTATTTTATTTATATCTGCAGTTTACTGCAGATGATAGCACATTATACATATAATGGTACCTTTGGTTCTTTTTAGCCATGCGGTTTGTCCAGTATTTTTCGTCCATTTTTGTCTATTATTTTTGTCCATTCTAATTGTCGGACCACAAATTAACATGAGCCTGGATGCTCAGCTTGAAGTTTTA
Organism: Anser anser; assembly: GCF_964211835.1. Lineage (NCBI taxonomy): Eukaryota > Metazoa > Chordata > Aves > Anseriformes > Anatidae > Anser > Anser anser. Next base: position 21,910,304 of record NC_139726.1, read on the forward strand.
GACCACCAGAGTTCTAGAGGGACAGAAATCCCGTTCTCTCTGCTGATTTTGTAGCTAAATGTACTGCATCACACAGATAAACTGGAAGTTAATAGTACAGTTTTTTTTTACTGGTATGTTGACTCTTAACTAATCCTGGACTGACTTAATTACTAACTAATTTAATGAGGAAATTGGGCAATAATTTATTAAGAATGAAAATATTTTTGTTACTGATGCGTCTTGTAAAGAACAACAGAAAACACATGGCTATCAAAACAGTTTGGTGTGTTAGTTTGATAGCCTAGATCTGCTCATATGTAAGTGGTGCTCTGTGAGTGGGAAGAGAAGTTAAACCTGGTGTAGTTAGTACTTGGAGTTCCTGCTTTCTTTTATACACCCACACAACTGGAAATATTCCATAACTTTAAAAGCAAATCTGAGGTCAAGAAAAAGTCAGTTTTATTACTATTATGTTCCGCTTCCAACAGTTCTATATCATCATTGTTTGCTTTAAAATTGTATTCTTGGGGGGGAGCAAGTACTGTTTTTGAATTTTTTCACTGTTGTTCACTTTGTGGATCAAGCTTAGTAAGTCTGGAGGTGAGGGAAAAGCCTGGAGAAAGGATTAGAAAACAAGAACAAGGAAGGAAAATGGAAATATCTATGGGCTATGTTGACAGCATGAAACTACTAGTGGCCATCAGTTTGGACACACACTGTAAATAAATGAAGTAGTAGCACAATCAGTACAAAAATCCACATAAAGCAACTGTAATTAAGACATTAAACCATAAACACAATATTTGATCCAATTTTCAAGCACTAAGTTATTTCATAATAAAATAGTATTTACTTGTTAAATATGTATATTACTATATTATATAAAAACAATCTGAAAGGATGCAAATTTCAGTAGAGCGGCCTATTGCTGTTCCAAGGCAAATCCAAAAGATCCATTTGAAAAACCTTGTATGTGAGTGATTAAACAAAAAAGAGATTATCAGAAACAGATGCCTAAACTGTGCAAAAACTTGTGCTGAAAGGAAACTAATACAAATTGAATATGAACAGAATCTCTCCTTTCAGACGCTGTACACTCAGGAAATTTCACAACTTACCAGATGGTTCACGTCTTGGCATGACATGACTCCTCTCAATGAATCATGGAATTGTAGGTCTGGAAAAAAAATCCAGAAGTCACCTAACCTATCCTCCTTCTGTGTAGTAGGATCAGTTTTATTTTTATAATTCCTGATAGAGATTTACCTTATTTCTTCCTAAATGAATTTGATTACAGGCAACCCACAATCTCCCCAGACAATCTACTCCAGTCTTTCAGTATATGTACTATTAGATTTTTTCCCCATAATGACTACTTTTAAACTTTGTTCAGGTTTATTATTTCTTGCCTTGTGCAAAGTAAACAGGAAAAACACATTATTATTCTCCTCTTCAGAACGGCCTTTATATCTCTGAAGACTGTTATTATGACTCCCTAGTCCTCTCACACTGAAACCTTTCTGAAAAACAGTGCTCAAAATCAGACACGGTGCTTCAGCTGTGGCCTAAGCAACGTATAGAAGAGCAGAAGGATTACTTCTTGTGCCCTGCAGCTTATTCTCCTGTTTACATATCTCACAGTCATGTTGCATTTTTGCTTTTTTTTTCTTTGCTTGAAAGCTTTTCTTTTCTCTTTTCTTTTCTTTTCTTTTCTTTTCTTTTCTTTTCTTTTCTTTTCTTTTCTTTTCTTTTCTTTTCTTTTCTTTTCTTTTCTTTTCTTTTCTTTTCTTTTCTTTTCTTTTCTTTTCTTTTCTTTTCTTTTCTTTTCTTTTCTTTTCTTCTTTTCTTTGTTTTGCTACAGCACTCAGATGTAGAAAGATTGCTAATGCATGCTCGATATTGTACATTCCCAGGACAAATGTCAGTTATTTTTAAAATATGTCAAAAACAAATTCTGACTCTAAATTTAACCTTCTACATACTGATTGTGAGCAGTACTACTTGGCTTGCCAAAGATTCCAGCTGTTTTTTTTTTTTGTCATTTTCCAAGCAATACATACACATAAAATGTACTGATCTGGCAGCCAGAGCCTGAATGCTAATATGTAGAACAAAGTGTATTATATATATTTATCGTAAATAACTGTGTGCAGGCAAATATTTACGTACATTCACATAGGCTTCTGCGTGGGTACACATACACAGAAACACATTATGGTGTATTCCATCTTGCTGGAAAACAGAACATTGCAGATTGCAGAACTGTAAGAAAAACAGAATGGACACAAAAGTGCAGGAGCATGGCTGGTCTGCCTTATGCGATCCTGCTTAGGGGCCATTTTCCATTTGTTTTGGTGGAATCTGCTCAGTGCCTTTTAAGCAGCAGGAAGTCAACACTACATATTTTGTTCAGCTAGAAATAAATCTGAATTTTAAAGTCTTCGAACTCTAACCCCTCAGTTGGATGGTTCTAAAAATACTTGACTTAGTGCCATTTGCATATGGGTCCACATTATTTTTCTTTGTATAACTGGAAAAGTTTTTTAGAATGTATTTATATCATGTTTTCTTGAAAATTTCACTTTACCTGTATCTCAGAAGAAAAAAGTACTGCTTCCTTTATAAATACCATAAATTGTTACTGATTTTCAAATTATAAAGTGGTGGTTATAACTTAAACTGATTTAAATGTACCCTTTTCATTTGAATATGAAGGGGATGGATGTGGCTCAAAGGCTGGTCCAGTCTCAAAGAGAACTGCATCACAGGCAGCTGAGTCTTATTCAGATCTTCCTAAATTTGATAGAAAAATGCTCTATATTCACACAGAGACTTATAAATTTCTATATTGCATACATAGATATTACTATCTACATGGGCCTTTTAAAATTAATGGGACTCCAGAGAGACCATACTCGCTTGGAATTGCTGTAGTAGAGATCAATCGATCTATCTATCTAAAAGATACCCTTCCACTAGGTGCTACAAATGTAGATGTTATTTTTCTTCAAGGATCTCCCAAAAATCTCTGTATGCAAAACTTCTGACAGACCAGTACCCATTTGTGATCAACTAATCACGTGCTACTTTGCGGTGTCAAATATTTTTTACATTTGACATATTCTCAAGTATTTCTGGAAGCACAGAATTGGGTAGCAGTGTGGTTTAGGCCTTCAGTAGTGACCTGGAGCTAAATGATGGGAATGCATTAGTTTAAAAGAAATCCAGATAACTGCTTATGAAAATGTTCTTCCAGGATGGCAATCAAAGAAGACTTCAAGAGGGTTTAGAAATCTGTTAGGTTTGTCTGCTGGGAAACTTGTCTGCTCATTCTCTCTTTTGTACTTCTGGTTCTGAGTAATGCGTTCATTTCTAGTCATGTAAAAACAACTCCCCTTGTATATTTCCACAAGATCAGTGCAGATGCATTCTTATAGTTCAGTGCAGTTTGTTTGACAATCTGTTGAAAATGTAATTGCTGAATCACCACTGCCTATTCACTGTGAGTAAAACCCTCTTACCTTTTGAACATGACTCATTTTGAAGGACACAAAAGGTTTTTATTAATGTTATAGCTTCTTGGCCTAAATGGTTATCCAGAGTCTAAGATTCTGCGGACTGTTTCTGTTGGAATGATAATGATAAGAGCAGGGGATCTCTTTAGAGAGCTCCATTGAAGAATGCATGAAGATCTGATTTTGTGCTTATAAGAGGATCGGAACAAGAAGAAGCAAATTCTTTTGCCTGTAACTTGACCAGGCTTCAGCACAAAATGTACGGATTTTTTTCTAGCAACCATTCTGCCAGTGCTATTTGAGGCTGTATTTCATGTTTTCTTAGTCTTTTTCACCTGCTTTTTATGTTTCTCTTGTTCTTCCCCTATACAAAGGTAGGTAGATATTTCCAGAAATCACTTCTTTCCAGTGCGCTTAAATTCACTGCTGTCTCACATGTATCTTTGAGTGATTACACATGCTTGCACTGTGAGTTGAAGTCTCTCGTTTTAATTTTACCTACAAGGCATTTCTTTCAAAAGCCTAATTTAACTTAACCCATCTATTCATTATTATTATGTAGTAGGTTGGAAGAAAAGAACATGGTTCCTTTAAGTATCATCTGGTTCACTAGCTCAAATTTAACATTACAAGAATTAATTTTCTTTTCCTTCTGTTTCAGATGTTCTGCCTTCTCATTCTGTCCAGACCAGCAACCTTGCTATCACATCAGATTCTCTTTTTGTCCTATAACCAGGTTACAGACTTGTCTGACAAGTCTACAGATTGCCCCTTCTCAGACCCTAACTGCTGCATCTCTTTAATCCTTTACAAGATGAACTTTTGAAAGCATATCAGTTCTGGACTCCTCAAGAAAGCAGAAAAATCATGCTGCCGTAGGACTGCTCAAGTTACATGACCAGGAAGGTTCATGTCAGATCAAACATTAGATACTAATTCTTGCAAAACAAAAGAGGTTGTGTAGATCTGACTGGTCAAGCTCTCTGCTTTATTATCTTTTCTGGTTGACTCTACTGGAATCAACCAGATGATCTGCGCATTAGCCTAGGTGTTTTACTGTCATAATGCTTGCTGATGAGTACATGTACAAAGTTTTAAAATGCTTGTTTGTTATCCTGACATAAGAAACCACCTTTTGTGTCCTGAGCTCTTTGAGTGAATCCATGGAATTCCTGAGAGACAACTTCCAAGCAGCTTTCCTCCATCTACCACACTACCTCTCTCAGTTTTTTTCCCTCCATTTTTTTGCTTTCACCACTACTCACCTATTCTATTTTCCTTCTTCTCTTTTCCCTCTGCTTAGATATCAGCTCAGTTGGAAAGAAATGCCTTAAATAACTCTGTTTGTGATCTAGCCCTATCTCCTCCCCAAGCCCCCGCTAAGCTTTAATTACTGTCACAGTCTCTGGCTCTATGATTAAATAATCTGTAAAGCATCCAAAGCATCCCTTGCTCTTTTCTTCTTACCCTGTTTCATACAACTCTCACTAGCATTTATTTGTGTGATTCAATTCTCTGCTGCACTTGTTCTTTGTGAGCCTTCATTTCACTTACCAGAAGGCAGAAAGGTGGTCTAAAGAGGACCAAATTTAGATACCCTTGCTTTTATTCCCTGGTGGGCTGGGAGGCTAGGACTTGACTGTGGGAATCACAAAGCAGAAAAATACACAGTACTTGTATTGCAAGATGAGACAGTTTGGCCAGACAGTGGCGGTTTCCTCTCGTTTCTGGCCATGACTCAGACTAAGCCAGAATTGCAGAATATGTGATGGAAATTGCAAATTGGAAGGCTACAGGCCAGTTAAATCAGTAACTTGGTCAGTGAGAATGCCCCACCTGCCTAAGGCAGATGATCTATTCATTACAAGGGCTTTCCGTGTTTTGTACGATAATAAGAATCAGTCAGAACCAGAAAAAAATAACATATATGCTTTTCCAAATGGCCCCAACCACCTTCCTGGGTCCTGCTGGACAGTGTTAGTTACCACTTTTCAGACTGAAAAAAAAATGTTATTTTTGGGCAAACTGATGTTGAAAATACATAAAACATTGCTGATTGCTGTTTTTTTCCTTATGTCACCAGTAGAGCAGCCTGTAATTCTATCACAGATAAATCCCGTTGTCAGTGGGATTTTCACCTGAGGAAGGATTTCATAATAGTGGTTTTGCAAGGCACATTTGTAGCAAACAAGTGCTGACCATTCCTCCTCTCTACTGCAGGGTAATTGTGTTACAGTGAAAGGCTTTTAACTAGAAATCTGACTGAATTGCTCAACCCCCCCAGGAGACATTCCTGAAACATGAATTTCAGTCTGGCATGCTGAACACACTGTTCCCGCAGCTGCTGCTATTGCTGACCAGATCCTCTGTAGGAGGAGAGCACTTTAAGAAAGTAGTGGCAAGGCAAGCCTGAGAGGGTGTGGGAGAGAATGGTGCAGCTTCGGAGGCTGAGTAGCATTGATTAAAAGCTTCAGCACAGAGTTAAGAAGTGCTATAAGACATAGCAATTTTATACACAAAACACCCATCTATCTAATAAGAGTTACTGACTGTCATTCTGCTGTCTACAACTTTCTAACTGCAACACTCTTCTGTTATAACCAGAATAACAGAATAAAAATGGATGCACATTTTGATTTTTCAGGTTAATTTAAAAAACAAAACCAGTTAAGTTCCATATTGTACTGTACTCCTTAGAGTGATGATCAACTGTGCATCAAATATTGCCTTTTCTCAGCAGTGTCTGGTTCATACATTTACTTAATGAACATAATCATGAAAAGATGCTCATAATGGAGTAGCTGTCATAATTTTGAATTATTCCTACGGAATAATGGTGTTGGCACTCCTGGAACCTTTTGCTTTTCATCTTGATCCCATGCCCAAAAGAAATGAAAAGGCCCTGTTGCAATTCTAATATTCTTATTGAAAATAATGCAGAAATGTACTTCAAATAATATTATTCTCTTACACTAAATGGTTGACTGCATAAGGAAGCAACATAACACTCAGTCTTTCTATCAGCTCTTCGTCTGATGTCAATTACTAAATTTCCTTTGTTCTTTCCCTAACTGAATTTACTCTTCAGAAATTAGCATTTTAAATGCTGTCAGCTAAAGCTGTGAAGTCCTGTGCTATTTGGAACCCTCTTCTCCTTGCCTGGGCTGACAACCTTCTGAGCAAGGAACCAGTCCTAGCACACAGCTCTTCAGGTAACAAAACATGACAAACTCAGAACAGTGTTTCACTTTCTCATTCTATCATCTGTGTACCAGCATGTCTGTGTGATTAATCTTTTCTTCTGTTCCGGAAGAGGTAGGTGCAAACCTAAACAAACCAATGGGAGACAGCAGACATAATAAAATGACTCATCTTTCTTTGGTCAGTGGACTGAGATGAAAAACAAAGGTTTCTGAAGCCCCATGACACACACAGCCAATATCCTCCTCTTCTGAGGGTATTTCAAAGAAAAGTAATGCATGGGAAAATTCCTAGAACTGTTGCACAGCATCTTTCACACAATCAACTATAAGGACACTCAGGGCTGAATATTGTTCAGATGAGCAAAACATTCTAAAGCCCAGGATTTTAATGTTGTGCTGAAAGATAAATGGATGGGCAGGGGCAGTTTCATGGCACTTACCCATCATTGCAAGGTCACGAAGTCCTGCAGGGTGTGGCCATAGGAAGGTAGGTGTCCCAACAAGCTGAAAGAGAAAATGAGCAAAACAACAGTTTCAAACTGGAGTCCACAACAAAAGTAATTGAAATACAGAATAATAAAGAATCAGGTAATGGAAACAGGGGCAATGGGAAATACTCTGAAGGAAAGAAATATATTCTTTATGGCTAGACTTGGGTCAAGTGAGATTGCTATAGCTTTTGGGGGGGGTGTTAAAAATGTAATGGGCTTTGCTTTGGTGCTGTAACTCAGAGAGTACTCCCATGCATCATACTTGCAAAGGAGCATAAATGTGTTTACATATGCATGTAGTCTATTAAGGCATTTTTATTTCATCATTTCCTCTGAGAATAAAATCATGATTTGCTGTTTATTTTAAAAGATTCTTCAGGACAAAAGTGTAGGTCCTATGAAAAGCTCCTTTCGTCCATTCAGATTTGGACTGTTTCAGTTTTGCATGGTAATAAACAACTGTCATTACTGGGGTGCTGGATGCGATCTCAAGGTGTGCATTGTAACTGCATCTTCATTCAACTCAAGTTTGAGACCCGAACAGTTTCTCCTCTGAGCTCTAACTTTCGGGAGCAGGAAGTCCTTCACCCGTGGGCCAAAAAGTAGCATGAAGTGCTCCAAACAAATCTCAAATCTGGATGATGGGGACTCAGGCCATGTGAACTGTTGCTGGATATACCTGCCAGGTGCTGTATTTTCAGAGACCTTGTAGGGGATGAAGTTATATGTCAACATGGTAAGAGCTTCAGAATGAAAAAAATTTCTCTCTTTAGGGCTTAACACATAAAAGACAATTGGCTGTAGAAGCTGGATTTTGAAAAGACGTGAACTTCTGAAACTCCTTATTGATTGGTCCGATAGATGAGAGAAGCTGAAAACTGTCTTCTTCCATCTGCCTTGCTCTCTTTTAAAACAGGCTCAGGATATCAAGCACCCAGGTTCTGGGCTCTATCAGGAAATCTGCCAGATCTCACATGTTCCTGCTGTTTTCCAGACTACTAGGAGTGCTGCTTCCTTTTCTCAAGCCTGTTGAACATACAGGCTGCAGGGACACAAAAAACATCCTGTATGAGGGGATTACTGCTAGCCCAAACATGGCTCTAGGTTGAGGTAGGAAGAAGAGAACTTTTATTGGCCTGAAAACAAATCTCTAAAAAGCTGCTGGACCGCAACCAAGGGGGAGGAGGACAGCTTGAGGAGAACACTAGGCTTATAATTCATTTATTTCTCATTTGCACAGTTTACAATTCTGAAAGCTCCTTGTCTTCTTGGCAGGTCTCTCTCCAAGCTCAGCCAAGAAGCAGCCTATTTACTTTGCTTTTGTTGAAGCTCTTTTTGCCTGTGGTAACATTTAGGGAGATGTCAGCTCATAACAGTAACTGTCTTCAGTGACCATTGTCTTTTGTACCTGTCATACAGAGGTACAATGGCATGGATAAAAGGAGATTAGGAAGGAGTTGTCCTCCCACATGTAAAAACAACCAACCAACCAAACAAAAACCCACAACCAAACAACAACAGAAAAACAACCAAACCAACCTGGAAATGGGAAATCTTATACCAACATCCTGTGTGTACCCCACACAAATGTGATTAATACACAGCAAGGGAAAGGCCTGTGTAAGGTTAATTACTACGCCTCATGCATTATTTCCAAAAGAGAACAGAATAGCTGGACAAGGCTGGGGCTCTCACCGAGCTAATCAAAATACATGTAGGTCAGCTCTAATGCTGGGAGATTGCTCCCAGGACCCAAGCTAGATCAGGTGTCTCATTCTGTTGCCCAATCTCTTAAAGAACTATTTAAAATATCGAATAGTTACTACGATTGGTTTAAAAGGTATTTAAAAAAAAAAAAGTGTTATTTTTCAGTGAAACTTAAAATGGTACCTTTTAATGACGGTGCCAAAATATGAAAACATAAAGAAGTGCTTTAGATGGCCAAAGTAGATATTTCTATTGATGATTTAAAAATTTATTTATTTTTTGAAATCTGAAACTGATAAAAATTGATATAGAAATTCAAACTCCATAATTTATCCAAGAAGTAATCATAATGGCAAATGAAGGATTTACTTCAACATTTTCTGAGAGTTCATTCTGTACACTGGCAATTTGGGAAAAGAGATGCAATATTCTTCACACGTTAAATAATGACAGAGACATTGTCTTTGCTTTCAGAGTACTCCATGTATTCTTAAAAGACGGTGAAATACAGCTATATGTGCAGGCATGCTTCTTTTTCACTTGAGAATCTTATCTGTTTCCATTTGGAAAAAAAAAAAAAAAAAGAAAAGCATCTACCACAGCCCTTTACAATTAAGCAGCAGCTGCATGTGATACATTTTCAGTACAAAAAATGCAAGATCTTTTTCCACATTACAGGTAACTTGACGTCACATCAGTGAAAAGCAAAAACGACTTCTTTTCTTGTTTTAATGACCTTTTGCTCTGTTTAGATTTAAGGTGCTATTACAGAAAACACCTAAAAGGTACAATCCTCCAGAATTCCCATCGTGTTGATATTACAAAGTTATCTAACTTTGACCTTGCACATCTTCCAAGGCAAACTCACACAGCTGGTAACTTGATTTCTGCCTGAAATTCTGGACTCCTAAGGCAGTATCAGGTGCTGCCTGCCCTTTTTTTCAATGGTATCATGAACTCATGATACTCCTTATAAACCCACTGGTGACTAGTAGCTTAGTAGCTTGAAAAGTACGTTTCATTGTAGATTGCTTGTTTGTCCACAGACAGAGGCTGAAATACTGTTGCAGACTGTGGAAATGAATAATTTCATATGGAGTGACTCACAGGATAATTAACATGGCATTCGCAGGAAAAAGCACTATAGACCACCTAGATCTCTTCATAGATGAGAGGTTTAGACAAATTTTGACTCCTCAATAAATCCCTACACATCGTATTTGTATAAACCAGTACAGATATCATCCTGACTTTGAGAAAAGTTGCTTACTGCATAATGCTAGATGCTCTGTGGTAATTTCTTGCTCTTGACTGTGCTGAGTAGCAGCTACTTTCTTTCATTCACTGCGACCAAGAGCAGGGGGAGAGAGAACAGAGTTAGCAGGGATGGTAAAACAGCAGGACAAACGTTTTGCGTAACATACTGGCTTAAAGTCACTGTAGATGCCTGTAGAAATTCACATTGCCAGTGCTACTACAATGTTGGGAAGAAGTCTTTTTGACTTGGTTCAAGTGATGAGTTACTGAGTTAGGCACAGATACTGGTATTACTGGGAAAGTGGTGTTGCTTGTGAAGCTGCCCTTCCAAATCTCTCAGTAAAAAGCCCTGTTCAGTTTTATAAAGGAAAAAAAAAAGTAATAGCAAAGCATTTCTTTAATTTATTCCTTATCTTATTCTCCACGTGAAGCTATTTTGAGTTTATGGACTCAGCATTATTAAACACTTCTAATTTTTGTGGTGGAGATGATTCAGTTTCAAATTGGCTCTTTTAATTTTGGTATATAACATATTGCAGATCAGTGAAATAAAGCAGGCCAAGTAAATCTAGACATTTAAGGTGGCGGGTGAGGGGGAGGCAGACATCGGGTAAATCGTGTTTCCGAGTCATGAATAACTGAAGTGGTGTTTCTGCGTTGCTTGGTGACAGTTTCTGTTTAGTTGGCAGTGGAGTTCACTGAAAATATTTTAGCTTCTGCTCCTGACAGCTACAAACGTGCGTTCGCATGTAATCTTATAAACTCAAATGCTGTTAAATGCATGCCCAATATACCTCTTCAAAAGTGAACAACAGATAGCATTGCCAAATTGCAGAGGCAACACTGAATGATGCAGTCGTATTCAGCTAATTACAAGAAGCTCACACTAGTTGGTCCATTTCTTCTGCTGTTAACACTCTGCTCTGCCACATGCAGAACAAAGCTCAAGAGCAAACACAAACAATTTGCTTGTCTGGTTGGCAGAAGTCAGGCGGTACTAATGGCCTCAGGAGACCGGCATTGACTTTACGCCAATTCTAAATCTCTGCTCAAGCCACCCCAGTTCACAAAAAAAGCTACTTTTCCTTCCAGCCACACTGATAAGGGCAACATGCAGAAGCCTGGTTTATGACTAATGTTTACCAAGTGTTACAAGGCTTGAGCTGAGGGAAATATGAAACCCTTTGACCCCAACTCAGAATAGCCAAACTCCATCTGCTCTGGAGCTTCAGACGGCAAGAATGCCTCCGTTTTGTGCCGTGGGCATGTTGGGAGGTAAGGTGTGGACTAGGAATGATTTCAGTCCTGTTCATCATAAGCTGCAAAATTTTCTTGAAAAAATATCTATTCTTAATTCTACCCAGAAGAATTAATCTTAAGAGATCAAGATAAGCTTGGATTTAGATCCAAGTAATGGGTACACAAAGGACTTGGTTATATTGTCAGTAGAAGTAACTTAAGAATTCCGAGTAGTTGCAAAAACACAAAATGCAAATGGAGCAAGTGGATTCATTTGCAACACACAGGCAAAAATGCTGTATTATCAGGGGGGATTGAATGACATACCACACATCACATGTTGTCAGTACTGAAATATCTGTGGCATTTAAAAAGTTCTCTGTGACCATTTCACAATTCAAAGAGTTGTATTCAACACAGTGATTGTGTGAGACTCTTTAGAAAAGTAAAGAGGGCCTAATTATAATGTTTAAATTTAGTTGCAGTTTATCTTGAAAGGATCACATGATCACATTTTTATCTCCAAACAGAAACAGTGAGAGCTACTTAAATACATATAGTTGGTGAACTTGTGACTGAGACAATTATAAAAATATTTCAAAACTTTTTGGACGATGAATCATATTTCACATAGTTTTACATGATGAAATTGTGATCTTACAAGCCATGATAAATGCAGCATTTTTACTTTTTTTTAATAAATTACTTTATCCAGCAGGAGAAGCTCAGAATCTGCAACTACAGAATCTCACAGAGCCGGAGTAGAAGAATAAACAGGTATTATAGAAAACAGGGGATTAATCAGTGGCTGGTAGAGTCTTCTACAGTGAAATTTGGTATGACCCTTCAGTTAGTATTTGGCATGGGGAATCATTATGATAGGTGTATTAGAAAACATCAAAGAAAACTACCACCAATTGCTCCCTGTGCAAAGCAAGTCATCCCAAGTCAGTGTCAGCACTGAAATCCAAGGAATTCTTGAATGATCTAATGTTACAAATGTGTAAGAATGTTCAGAAATGAACTTAAAATGTTAATTAGTTTCTGTCTTATTTTCAAATGATTTTAGATCATTCCTGACAATGGTTAGAATGATAAATAAAGTAACAATGTTCGGCTAAATAATCTCAGAAAATTCTTCGTTTGCCCCACATATTTAAACAGATAATTATCTCCTAGATCTATATTTTTCCAGATTTCTTTTTCTTGTTTCCCTCTTACTTGCAAAAGTGTAGTTTGGTACTGAAAGACTTTCTAATCCTGCTTTTGGAGGTAGGAGAGATGGTTGTTGTTTGTTTGTTTGTTTGTTTTTCCTAGTGATTACTAAGTCATAATATTTCTGGTGATATCCAAAGCCTCCCTTACCTCCAGCAAGCTATTGTTCAATGACTTGTGAGCCAATAGCTGTATCTGTCTTCAAAAAAAAAGTCTGATTTAATTTTATCTAACTTCTCCAGTCTAAGAAGATTTGCTATTTTTATCAGAAACTGAAAAAGCCCAGTTTAATAAACGAAGGAAGTTATTTTCAGATACTTTGTTTTGAAGAGGATTTCTGGAATTCTCAGCATAAGCTTTCCAACACATTTCCCAGTCAGATGTTTTTTTCATTTGATACATAGCTGTGCAGTTCACTTAAAAGTATTTCTTCCTCTGTCTACTGTCTGGAAAGCTAAATTTAATTATATTCATAGAGTGAAGAATAAAAGCATGGACCATGCACACTGGTGAATTCAATTCACTTCGCAAATTGTTTTTATGGTAATGTTGGAGAAGGTAGCAGGTATTCACTTTGCAGTGGTAGGGACAGGGAGAACAGTTCTGTTTCTTGCAATGGAATATTAAACAGCAAAAACATTCAGAAAAGTAATAATGATCTTTTTACAAAGCAGCGCCAGGGTCACTTGGCTGATAGGGTCACTTGGCTGATAAGGTCCCTAGGCTACACTTCTGAACTAATTCACATTCAGACCCTTTTTTTATTTAATTTATGAGAAATTTAAAAAGCTGTTGTTAAGATTGCATACAAATCCTACTTTGTGTGCCATGAGAAAATAAGATGTTCACTTCAAACTAAAATTAGAAAAATAAAAATGCTTAAAACAAAAGGCAATAGTTCAAATTTCTAAAACAAGACACAGAAAAGATTTAAAGAAAGCAGGAGGAAAGTATTATGAGAAGACATACAAATCTCATAAGTTTCTTCCACTACAAATGAAGACAAATGAATCTTTAAAACATTACTTTCAAATCCCTCTTGTATAGCATTTTATAATTGAGGTGTCTGCTAAGGCATCAAACATTCTTCTGCCAGAAAATGAGTATGATTTTCATAAACTGTGCTTTTGAAATAATTGAAAATGTAGAGTACATTAGAATACATTAAAGCACAATATGAGTTAATCTGACTTCACGTTTTAGGAGTTGCAAGCGCAAAAGCTTCATACAACTGTAGAATTTATATCTAGCACATTAATCCTCTTGGAGTGCTTTTTAATAGTACAAAAACACCGGCAATCTGTGTACCTGCAAAGTAAATGTGTTTGTATTTCTTGTACTCAGCAGCCTTAGGGTGAGGGATTACAGATTCCATTTTGTTTTTTCCAAAACCCCAAGGAAAAGAGTGATGAGCAATGTCGCCTATCCTGTGCCCTGTGTTTAGGGTCTAGAGGATATACAGGGCTACTTCTACATCACTTCCATGTGCTTAACGTTCACATTCTACTCCCACTCCAAACTCACGTAGTTCAACAGCAAAACTTCTGTGTCTCAGAGAGTTTTTTCCTGGGGTCTTGCCACCACACTGAAGTACAGATATGGTGGCTCTTGCCACCATACTGAAGTAGTGCATCTATCTGGTTGTGGATCCCCTGACAGACTGCTGCACACTGGGTTCCCAGAAGATTCTGTATAACATGAAAGCTTTCAAGGTTTCCTTCTTCCTGTGCCCCACCCAGCTGTTAGCTTTAATAATATCTTATGGATAAACTTACATGGTCAAAATAAAAGATTTTGTACCTGTTCACACTAGGATTGTACACCAGGTTTGTGAACATGAGTAATCCTAGGACAGAAGGCTGTCTGCTTGGTGGAGATTTTTTTAATAGTGAGTTTATTACATTAGTAAAGTACACAGTTAATAGAGGTAGAAGTTTCTCAATAAGTATATCTGCTAGATATTAAGTCTTCTAGAATCACCAATGAGCAAATGTAAGAGTTATGGTATTACCTTGTAAGTAATTAAGGTCACTACTCTGGACCTGAGTCTGGAACTCATATGTGCTTGAATCATTCATACTGAAATTCAAGCATGCCTCCAAAACAAGGCTGTATCATAACGTCAGTGTAGGTGCACTTCCTCATCACTTGTGATGATACTATGGTATTAAATATAGTCTCTGTAAAAAACAAAAACAATAAGCTAATGCCTAGAAATGTATAGGTGGGAAACGAGTGCAGCACTGCAGCATCTTTGTATGGTTTTCACCCTGCACCATGCTGTGTCTCCCTTCCTTCCTGCCCAATCCCCTTTAAGCAATACTCAGGGTTTTTTAAAGATCAGGCAAGAAATCCAGAGCTGGGACTTGATTTCCATAGTACTCACAAATGGCAGCTGTAGGGCAAACACAAAATGTCAAGTGATCACAATCAGTGCCTTTTTTCTTACTGAAAAGGCTCTTTCCATATTCTCATAGGTTAAACTCAAAGGAAAAGCACATAAAAATGCATTTTCTCTTCATAGTATTCCTTTGGCATGGATAAGAAGTATTTAAAGTACAGCAGATGTGCTTCTGCTGTGCAATGGAAATGAAGTCTTTTATAACATCTGTTTAAATATTTTTACTTCGATACATATATTGCTGTAATTGGACAGTGGCATGTTATCCTCATCGTCTTCTCTCCCAGAGGGAAAGAAGCCCTATGTTAGTTTCATATATTTAAATGTTTTACAATATTATAATAAGATGACATAGTATTTCTTGGCTTATTGAAAGCAAAACCAAAAATGTCTTCAAAAATGGAAGTCATACAATTTGCATATATCCTTGGCTTGTCTGCAAGCAAATATTAACTGAAGCCTTTTTGGTGGATTTGTATAATGTATTCTCAATAGAACGACACTATAACCTCCTCTCTTCGAGAGAGGAGAAAGCCTAGAATAAATCAGTTCCTCTGCCAAAGTGAAATGAGAAGGATTAGTAGGAGGCAGTGAATGCTTGTAGAGTGTACATCCCTCAACACTGAAAAACCTTAGCTGAAAATCTAAAATCTTCTATGTAAGTAACCCTGAAAAGATCACCAACAGAAGTGAAACAGCACTTTGCTGTTTTAAGTTTTCCTGGGATTGTGCTGCAACAGGAAAATAAAAAAAAAGTGTAGTATCTGTATCCCTATCCACACTGGTTTCACCCTAGAAAATTTATTACATTGTGTAAAAAGCACAAAGATAAAAAACTCTCCAAACCTCTTAATTGCATTGTTTAGAAACTGTGCTTTGGCAAAGGTTGGCTAACAAACTACTGATAGTTTGAGGCCCTAAATTACTAAGGAAATGCAGCTTTAGTCAACAGAAACAGAAGAAGAAAGCAATATTTGACATGTCAGAAAATGTTAACGTGGGATTAATCCCCGCCTTTTCAGGGTTAAGTTGTGGTTATGGAAAGATAATACAGGCTGTCAGTAACTGTGCAATATTTTCTCACTTCCCTCTCACTTTTCAGCAACACTTCCAGATACTTGACAGGTGATGAGCTATTAGGTCAATGAGAAGGTGCTTAATGTCTAAGAGGTCTTTGGTCTTTGTCCCCTACTACTTCCCAAATGGTAACTTCATTTTTCTTTATCTGCATGGAATTTTGTAAATGAGATTCTTCTCTCACTGTCCTTGAAAAATTCAGATCCTGTACACACTTTTAGCCAATGAACTTCTGACCCAGCAATCTCTCTTCTTTTCAGTCTGGTATTTACCTCTCACCCTCTTTTTGTGCTACCCTCTCATTTACTTTCTGTCTTAGCTTCTGTTTGTCTGCTCTTCCCATCTTTCCACTATGAAAGAAGCATTATAAAAAGGGGCTCTTCAAGAGTATTTAAAAGCTGATGTCAAGCATGAACGTTACTTATTTCAGGGAACAAGGCAGAATCTGAAATGGGGATTCTTTCTCTCATCATGAAAATCAGAGAACACTGAAGACAACAGAACATCTCTGTAAAGATTTGCTCTGTGTTGTCCACTTAGATTTCAGATTTGTGTAACTTTTCTCTATAACTTACATGTGAAAAAAAAAACATTATTTGGAATAGGTATTGTTGTTATGCTAGCACCGTGTAATTATCATATTTTTAATGCATCTTTTTTTTTTTTTTTTTTTACACACAGGTAGCAGCACCTCATGATTGTTATTTGACTACAGGGCTACTACAGTTGGGATTCCTGTTACACAACTCAACAGTCTGATTTTTAACCACCAAGTGCCTTCTGTCTGTACCAGTCAGGACCCAGCCCACAGCTATGGCAGTTTCTTTTCCCACTGACCAATTGGTTCACTTTTGTTCCTAAGCCAGAATACATTGTTAGGGCTGCCTATGATGTATTCAGCTGACTCTTTGGCCATTTGGCCTGAATTATTTGCATGTATGCTTGCAAGTAGATATATAGATATAGGTGCATCTTCAAAGCTGTGAAAAGAAGAATATAAACATTATATACATCTGAGGCATACTGTGTCATTTTTACCATGTAAATGATTGAATTCGTCTTTCTTGTTTTATTTGCTTAATTTTATTATTTGTTTTCATGTGTGCACATTGGTGGCCCCAGCAGGCCCTCAGAAAAATCTGCAACTCTGTGAACCAAACTTTGCAGAAACAATTAACATGTTTACTGTATTGTAGTTAATAGACTAGCTGCATTGAAGTGGCACACTGAAATACTATACCAATGGGTTCTGTCACATGCAAAAACTATGCTTTTTACCTATAACAGTTTATACTGCACTGTACAAGTATAAAGCACTGAATGCTTTCATATGATGCTAATCATCTCGCCACGCAGCTAAGGAAAAACATCCTTTCTTTCTGCCTGAATAAAATCTGTGATTGCTGAAATACAGTAAAACTGGCTAGGGAGGATAAAAGAATAAGGAATTACACACAGAGACAATAAGAACTTCACTTGTTTTTGTACCTTAGGTGAAAGAATGAGTGAATAATTACAATCCAGTGATTAATTCCATTATCCATGGTAAGTTAAGTATGTCCCAGAGAAAGTGAGACATTTGAGCTGACAATGCAGTGTGAATAAGGTACAGTGGAATTCCTAGGTGCATGCTGGTGTATTATAAATGAACGCTTGTAGAGTCACGTCTGCTTTCAGGCAGTGGAGAGTTGAAATAACATACCTGTCAGGCCCTTGTGCATATGCAGAGAGCCAGTCTAGGACTCAGGAACCCTATGCCTATGACTGGGCATAAAGCCAGTCCCTCTTGGCCACCTCCATGATTCAGCCCCATTTGATCAGTTTGATTTGGATCCCTGGAGAAGCACTGCTATGTCTGCCCTGTACTCACAG
The DNA here is from genome assembly GCF_964211835.1 of Anser anser. Lineage (NCBI taxonomy): Eukaryota > Metazoa > Chordata > Aves > Anseriformes > Anatidae > Anser > Anser anser. The sequence goes on from NC_139726.1 coordinate 21,928,263, forward strand.
AGTTAAGGAGCATGGTAGCAGGCCATGAGCTTCTAACATGGCACTAAGTTCTACTGCCTCCTACTGAAAAGGGACGTAGCACAGTCTGAGTCCCACCCTGCCTCGTATCTTTAGCAACTGCGAAGTATTTTCCTGGTATTTATCTTCTTAAAATTCCCTACGTTGTCCTGAGCTGTGCATACAAATTTCTGTTTAAAGCCAGTGCGTTGATGTGCCTGTAGATCTAAACACTAATAAATTAAAGGAATGTTTATGTAAAGCATTGCATCTTCAAAGCACTGTACTTCATCAGCTAATTAATCTTTACAATACTCTTGTGAGGAAGTTAGAATTTGTTTATTTATTTCAGTAGGCTTTCTTGTTCCTGTGAAATAAGATTGTGAGATTCTGCCTTGTATTCCCAGCCCAGCTCTTTAGGTCTTGCCAAAACTGGGGAAATGTATCAAACAAAACAGACTCATTCATTCCCCTGCTCATCTAGTTTTGTAAGATGGGAAGAATTCAACAAAAATCCCATGGAGGAAAAATCCTATTCAAAATAAAGTAGCTAAACTAAAAATATGAAACCTATGCATATCCATAATGTTGTCAACATTAATAATTTGAAGCATATTTCTTGCTGTGTGGTTTCTCCACTTCTTTTTGGAATTCATCTCAGGATATGGGCTGCGATTTCAGGCATGCAAATCAAATGACCACCTGTTCAAAATGCCACTCCACAAAAGAGGCTTTGATATTGGTCATCAGACAGAAAAATGTTTATAGCACCTCTGTGCAACATGCTGCTAAATTTGTAACAATACAACAGGTGATCACTGCACCATGTTTTGTTAATGAGAAATTGTATCACAAACTTACTGTAATTCACACTACTATTGTCCGTAGGTTCGTGCCTAGTGTGCTGCACCAGTAACAAATTTGAGAAACTTTTATTTCCAGGAGCATAAAACTAATACAATCCTCCATGTGTTGACCCTTACTATGCTATTAACGATGCTTTCATTTTACATTAATTAGGAAGGACAATATCAAATTAGCATGGTAAAATGATACATAATACAACACTATACACGGCAGATGAATAAGCAATCCTTTACACACCAAGTAAGGCATATGTAAAATTTACACATACTGTAAGCCTGGTTACCTTTTCTGGATTCAGGAATTTAGGAAACAGTTCTGGCCCTGCTAAAGATGACAGCAAACTGCCAATTAGTTTTAAAGAGTCAAAAATATGAACTTCACTGTTTCACATAAACATCAACTCGGCTGTATTTTCTCCACATTGCACCTGTGCTCAATCTATGGCTTCTGTACAGGATACTGTATGCTTTCTTTCTGGTACATCTGTATTTCACTTGTATCTGTTTTGCTGCTGCCCCACTGAGACCTTTTCTGGAATATCATGATAGAGCTGTCATGAGAAGCATGGTGGAAGGGTTTCCCGAATGATGGGTGAGGGGGAGAGGCTTGTGGTGCCATGTTATTTATGAAGAAGGGAACTGGAGAGGTGTCCTCAATCGGTGAGAAAGACAGAAGAAAGAAAGAGAGAGAACAGAGAATACTATAGGAAATTAATTTGGGAAGGAAGCCCTTACCTATACTAAAAAAACTTTTGCTCTGTCATTATATGGTATGTTGAAGGATTGGCATTGAGGAGGAAAATCAGTATGTTTCTTGTTGACTTTGCAGGACAGTCCTATAAATATGTGTCTGTTCCGGTTTTATACAGCACATCCTCTGCAGCCCTCACAGCATACAAATACCCGAAGAACTCACATTCACAGTTCTCTCTCTTTATGCTGATTACCCCTTTGAAGTCGGTATGCATTGCATATGTACAGCTGATAACACATTTTGGTTCTTACAACTCTAACCATGCTGAATGTGGCACTGCTGGATTCTAAATCTGCATCATGGTTCTGTCAGTCGTGTTCTTAATTTTATATCCAGGACTCCTGAGTGATACATTAGCTTTGAGGTAGAATCTATGTGCCCATTCTGGGATTATGCTAATTAACTTGGCTTCCGTATAGCAACACAAAACAGGCTTAAAATTAACTTAAGTAACTAACTTGAGATTCCTCCAGAGAAAGGAAATCTTGAATATTTTAAAGCTGCTGGAGCCATTATCTTACCCTGTTTCCCAGTTGTATTTTAAGAACAAAGGATTGTAGCCAATGCCTTGTGCTATCAATTAGATTCAGTACAGTTAGTCTGAATTAGAAGAGTCCTGAGGCTGAGCAACTTCAACAGGCACTGGAATCAGGGGAGTACCTTGCTGGCTGGAAGCCAGCTGTTTCCCCTGGGTACTCTCTTGAACACAGATGGCCAGAACTGAGGATTGAGTTTTGGGGGTTTTGTGTGTTTCCTCTGAAGTGAAATTGCTCTAGTTTGCTAGTCACTGTGATGCTGATGCACAGCCTATAGATTCTATGTCCACTAATTCCTCACTATATCCTAACAGTAATTTCATTTCATCCAAAACTGCTATGGAAAATACGTCAAATCTTACTGTTCTTAGTTTTAAGTTATTGTAGTTGCTTGAAACTTCTTAAAGTTCGTGATATAATTAGTAGTGTATAGAGCTTGATCCTCAGTTCTGGCCTTCTTTTGCCCTGTTACTGTGTAATGCACATCTTAATCAATATACTTACTCATTTTTTTTCAAGCTCTAACAACTATCACTTACTATTTCAGATTAAGTTTTTCATAGTAGGTTCCTGTCCGAGAGGGACTTTTTTCTCTAAGATTTTAGCAAGAGCTCTTCTTTGGCCATATTTGAGTAAAAAATTAAAGGAATGAGTATTTGTATTGGCAAGCAAAAGCAAATAAATAGTCAAGGTATGAACTGCCTTACGTGTCATAATGCAAATAAAAGTTTGAACCCCACATCTTCTGACTCTCGGTATTAAAGGCACAGGAAAACTTGAAAGGTGGCTGATTTCTGGTTTTCTCTGGCTTAAGGGTTTCCGCACAGTCTTGTCATTCTTTTATATACTGGATAGTTAAAAGACCAGCTGATCTTTCAGATACCTCAGCTGGCAAATTTCCATTTCCCAGCAGCAATCTGCTTCAAAAGCAGCTGCCATCCCAAATTTTTGTCTGCATAATCAAGCCTCAAAAGTCAGATTTTATAAAGTTCCATAGGGAGAAATTAAATCTGAAATATTATTGTGGAGTTCCACAAATGCTGAAAAAGAAGGGTCTGCTTCTGAGAAATTATTTTTGTACCACCAGTCATTTTAATGATGCATAATCCTTCATGTTTTCTCAGGTGAAACTTTGCATGAGGTATAGTAGAAGGCATGTGGAGATATAGGTGAGACTGAGCATGAATGCATTGCTGGCCACTAACAATATTGGGTCCCAAATATTTTTTGGGGTCATGTCTTTTTTCATATGAATGTGTAGCTTAGAAAAGTCATGAAGAATGGGCACTAAGGCACCCAGAGGAGTTATGGGCTTTAAGCTAATAAAGTGCTCTTCAGCATTTTGCTTCTAGCATATCCTCTTACTTACAGGTGAATGGGCACTCGACCCTATTAACATCAGGCCAGTACTCTCAGATGGTATGTTTCCTAGGCTTGTTATGGTCTGAGTTCCTGAGAGTCACAGGATATTCTCCATTCTGTTTGACTTGTCATGTGAAATGCATACTGCTTATTTGGTACCTTTTACCTCAGGAGAACGTGCACTGAGCTGGAGTCCAGTTTCCGTAGTCAGAAGGTCTTAACATATCTGCGCAGTTTGGAGACCCTTCAATCAGCACAGGGTAATACCTGAAACAATCAAATATTTATTTCCTGCTTCGTAAGTTTTTCTCATGACTTAATCAGAAAGCTACATGATTATTCATAATCCAAGTGCCAGAGTATATTTTGGCTGTCCTGCTCTAATTGCTCACTCTGTGTCTGTCTAGCTTGCACAGTGCACAAAACATTAAAGTCTTCTAGAATGGTTATTCCACAAAAGGGGGTAGCTATCTGAGCAGTGTCTGCCCACCGCCAGGCACTTGAGCAATATCCCTTTCATGACTCCTGGCACTGCATTCCTTGGAATCAAAAGCATTGGCAACTGCAGCAGGCTGTCCCAGAGCTGATAGGTTAGGGGTAGGTTCATGAGCACCAGCACAGGTTTTACAGGTTGCCTCCCAGAAGAATATTCCAAAGGTCGTTTCTTTTCAAGTTCAGATTATTTTCTCCCAGTCATCTGCTTACTTAGGAAACATCCCTGCTTGCTACTTTTTATAGAGGCCTAGCCTGTCCTCTAGTGGTTGGGTCATTAAACATTATGCAGATGTGAAAGGAATTGACAGAGGTGGCTTGAGGGAACACTAAACAGCCGCAGCATCCGTGGGCTTGCTGACTGAGCTAAGCTGTTGCTATGCACACAACTGCTGGTACTGGTATGTGTAATGCTGTTTGTGTCAGTGAAACAGCCCAAGTGAAAAGATAAAAGGCCTTTAGCTAGGAGTGATTTCTGGGCTCCTTCACAGGCCTGATGCCAGTTAAGAGAAAAGAGCATCTACTGCAGCTTAAGCTGGGCTGAGGGGAAAAAGGGCAGTAAGGGCTGCCTTGTGTGATTGCTTTGGAAGGAAAACTGTAATTATGTGGAATAATATAATGAATTTTTTATAACAGAAGTACAAACCTAGTGAGCTTTATTGATTAGCCTGTAATGTACATACTATGTTATAAATCATTAATTTGAGAATTTAGAGTTTTTAACATTTGAAGCTCTTGTTCTGGTGGTTCTCAAGGATTCACATATTGAAGAACGAAAGTATCAATTTTCCTCAAGTAGATTGATTGCTCAGATGCAAGAATTTATCATTTTTTCCCCTAGGACTATAGCAAAGGAAGAGCTGCAGCTTTGATCTCAGTGACTGGCAGCCTCCTCTATTCCTCTGGCATATACTTTAATTTTTTTAAGGCAAAATGAAAGAATTGGCTTTTGTGCCATTCTATCTGCTCTGCCAATTTCTTAGCCACGTCCTTTCAGCACAAGGGAGTTTAGATATGTTTCCACAGATGTTTCATCATATTGTTCAGTACGCTGATGTTAACAGTTATTCCTGTTAAAATGCTGAAGGAGCTGTGGCAGAAATGAGGCCATTAAAGGTAGATGTGAAATGTAAAGTAGCGCATGTATGTAAGAAAATGACACTTGGTACGGAAGAACAGATCAGAACAGAAGGCAGAGAATATAGCCTATGGAGAACTGTGGAAAGCACTGGCATATTATCAGCATCTGTGTCCACACTGTGAAGCAGAGAGGAGTTACATGCCTGAAGGAAGGCACAGTTTGAATTTTACTTTGCTATCATCTGCATGTAACCCCAAACATCCTGCTGAGATTTGTGTAGCTTCCTTCCCTTCTTCAGCGCTACTCAAGACAGGTTGTGTTGACTGTCAGCTGAAGCTTATGGTTATACACAAATTACTTGGGAAGATACAATCTAGATCCTGAAATACTCTGTAGAAAATATTTCACATAGAGCTTTGCAAAACCTGGCAGCCAGGGAGACCTGCTGCTCTGCATTCCTTTCTCTGCTCATCACTTTTTAGATCACATATGCATTACCATCCTTAAAATACCTGCTTCCAGGGGCCGCAGTGACACAACAGAAGGGTGCGGTGCTCGCTGCATGTCACTCACCTTTCTCCTGCCGTGTGCTGGGATCCTCAGTTGTTAAATCTCATTCAAAGACTGTACTGCCTGGGCTCATTTTCCACCTACGATAAACCAGAGCCTTTAGGACCTACTTTCATGGGAAATGACAGGATGTGGACTGCAGGCTGGAGGAAGGCTTCAGAAAAAAAAAATGTGGACTGTATCTTTCTTCCAGCTAGTGTGGGCTTATGCTGGGGGAAGGACGGAAACAGCAAAGTGTGCAGAGCAGGTGAAATAACCCTGAGCTGCTGGTTTTCAACAACCGGCTTGTATTCCCCCTCCCAGCCCCGTCAAGGACACCTCTGGTGAGGCAAGGACAGGGACCGGCAAGCCGGGCTCTGAGGAGGGGGCGAGGGCACAGCGGCCGCCCCCGCGCCGGAGGGCGCAGCTCCCCCGGGCTGCCCTGAGGCGGCGGCGGGGCCCTGGGCGAGCCCATCGCGGCGGAGGGAGGGAAGGAAGGAGGGAAGGGAGGGAGGGAAGGGAGGGAGGACGGACCGAGCGACCGCCGGGCGGGCGGGGGGAGCCGCCGCCGCTGCCAGCCGGGTGCGCGGCGACCCGCTCCCTGTCCAACATGGTGGCCGCGCACACCTCCCATTCCGCGTCCTCCGGCGAGTGGATCGCTTGCCTGGATAAAAGGTATCGGCGCGGTCACAGGCTGCGGAGGGATGCTGCGGGCGGGCGGGCTGCCCCCTGCATGCACGGGGGTGTGTGTGTGTGTGCGCGCTGTCCCCCCCCGGCTCCCCCATCGGGTGCCGCCTTACATAAGGAGCGTGCAGGTGGGGAGCGCAGCGCCCGCGGGAAGCCGGGCCGGGGTAGGGGGAGGTAGGATACGGGGCTGGGGACGCCCCCTGGGGCAGCTGCTCCGCGCCGCTGCCTGGAAAACGCCGCACGTGGAGGAGGAGCGGAGCGGAGACCGGGAGCCGCGGGCCCGGGGATACCGGGCGGGGACCCGCTGTGCCCGCCATGGCGGACCCGCTGCCCGCCGCAGGGTCCCCCCCGCCCCGCGCCTCCCCTCGCTGCCCCTCACCTCACAGCCCTTCGTCTCCTCACAGCCCTTCGGCGCCTCAGTGCCTCGCCCGGCAGCCCCCCGCCTCGCAGCCCTCGCCTCAGCTCAGCGCGCAGCCCCCCCGCCTCCCACAATCGCCTCAGGATCGGGCGGGCAGGGCCGGCCCCAGAGCGCCCCGCGGCGCGGGCAGGTGCGGGAGCGTTGGCCGAGGGGGACAGAAAATGTCCGCCCCGAGGAGGCGGCCGAGGGCTCCCTCAGGGGTGGCCGCTCCGCGGGGCAGGTCCGGGCGGGTGGCAGCGCTGCGAGGGCGGGAGCGTGTGCCCAGAGGAGGTGTGTGCGCTTTAAAAATACTGGCGATGTATTCGTTTATTTATTTTAAATAAATCCTTCGGAGTCCTTCCAGTAGGTGTAGGGGAATAAAGTGAGGTTCGCAGCGTCTAGGTACGTGGTGGGTGGTTTGCCATGGTACTGCCATTAACGCGTACTGGATGAGTTCAGAAGTGAAGCTGTTTGATTTCTGAACACTCAGTGTCTACTAGTGCTTAGGAAAATGTTTTAACAAAAAATTAGACCATAGCCACTACACAGTTTGAACAAAGCCCTTGGAGAGAAGTGACTTACACAAAGGTACAGTGGTGTGCTGAGCATCGTCAGCTGGCCTCTGTCACCTGGTGCCCAGTTACTGACAACCCACTGTATGCACAGAACGAAACTTCCCCCTCTCATCAGTTCCGCCATTTCCACATAACGTCCTGGTGTTCTCAGGACTGCACCTCCAAGTATGTTTTCTTTCATAGTCCAAGCTGCAATCTGTATGATGCTAATAAAACTTTTGGTCTAGACACCTGCCACAAACGCTGCCAGTCATCCTCCCTGATCCCCTTCTGTAGCACTTAACATTAAAAGACTGACCTCTTAGAGCTGAAGTAATGTGTATAAATGTTGAAAGTACCGTAAATAGGAATACAAGCAGAACTAGCCGTAAAATAAATAAATAAATAAATAAAAGAAGAAGCAGAGGGCCTGGTTCTCCATTCTGCAAACTGACATTGGGCAGGTGTGAAGAAGCAGAGTATGATCCTCAGTACTTTTAAATAGGTGGTCCTGCCATTTCTCAGGTTGCTTTGATGCAATACATTGAGACATCCAAACTGTAAAATAAAATTCAGGGACACATGCTTAAAGTGATGCATAGCCTTGCTTTGTGAATGACATTATTTGTAAGCACAAATGAGGCATTTTGTTTAGGAATCTATCTGCCGTTTGATGATAGTGAAGGTCTTTTCCAACCTAAATGATTATATATGCACACAGTTAATATACTGGCCATTGTTGGAATGGGAATTTCATTTGAACTGTTAAGATGAAACTTTTTTGTCACTTTCCATTATTTGGTATATGCTAGTGGCACCTGCTTGTTGAGTGGAAAGAATCAGTTATGGTTGCCCTGAAGGATTATTTATTGTTATCCTTCTTTTCCAGAAGGCAATCTGGATGTGGGAGAAACGTAGGACAGGAGAGATTGCAGGATATTTCCTAGTCTCTGCTGTGCTTTGTTTTGTAATTATAAGAAATACACTTGGACATTTTGTTCTGTTTTTACGTTTAAAAAATACTGTTAAAACTATGTTGGAAAAGTACTATAGGTCTCCAAGCACTGTTAGATAAAGCATTTTAAATTAATTTACACGTTTTTACTTCCAGGGCGTATTTCTTTTCTATAGATGGTCTGTCAACTTACTCATTTGAGTTACGTGATTTCTATGTGTTTAAAGCCTTTTAAAAAATCTTACACTATGTCTAAACTAGGTGTGGATTCTGTAAATACAGGATCATTCAATGAGTCAAATCTCTGTAACAAACCTGTGTTTTTATTGAATAGTTACGGTTTCAATAGTTTCAATATATTTTAGTTAATGAATTTATGGGAAGGCAGTTCTAAAACTGGTATGCTTTACAATTTTAGGAGTATTTAATTACTATATTGTATATACAACATATATACAGTTATAAAGTATTATATATATAATATACATTATGTATATATTTTAGGAGTATTTCAGTATGTATTTCAGTATTTCGTAAACAATATATTTCATGTACAGTAATGATGTATTTTGTGTATGTTCTTCGTGTTTCTCCTGAAGTCACTTATTAAACTGGGACTGTTGTCATCTAAAGTAAGAGCGTGTATATAACAAATCAAGAACCACCAAAACATTTTAGGAGAAATGTTATTACTGTGTAGGGTACTGTTGGCTAAGTACACTAGTGCTTCAACCATGCAACTTCCATATGTGGTTATTAATCACAAACACCAAACATCAGCACTTAAAAATAAAATACAGAGGAAGGCGTAAAGTCACAAGTGCAAAGGTATGTAAATGCAAGAACGGAAAAGGTCAGAAAATTGTGTTCTGTCAATAATGCTTTATTTTTGCAGGGGAGAGAGATGATCAATAGTGAGTGACTGTACATCGTGCTTGTCCCTGGAGATGGAAATAATACTTAAAGAAACCAGTCCTTTTATCTTTAAAGTAAATAGTTGCCTTACCACTGATTTCTTAGGGAGCAGAAGCATGCCTACTGTTTTAGCATTTTCTGTAAGTCCAATCTGCGCATAATTAAAAGAAGGTTGCTGAATTTTGCAAATGCGTATATTTAGCTTAGGAACAATGTATAACCTACTCTAATGGTTTCTTTGACACAGAAGACTGTCTAACCAGGAAATTTCAATGTTGTCATATAATTACTGCATGGTGGATAAAGTATTTTTTACATAGCTATTATTTCTCTAAGTCTGATTACAGTTTTGAATTCAACTAAGTATTTTAATTGGATTCAAATACAAACTTCTAAATGATGAACAGTATTCACAACAGTCAGAGATCCCAGGATTTCATAGCTGCCTGTGGCATCCTGTGTTTTCCTCTGTATTAGACATAACCTTCAGTGCCTTAGCAGACTGGAGGAGCAGATCACAGAGCAAAGCATGTAACCTGGCTAGCCTGTTGTGCTACGAATGTTATGATTCTTGCTCAGCTATTTATAAATTATTTAAATATGAATGGGTGTTTTGAGGCCATATTGTACATACTAAGCTTTTATATCCTTGTCATCCTGGTAGACCTTAGACTTGCATTATTTACCTCTAACAAAACCAAAATAACATACAGGGTAATATCTCGGATCCGTACCTTAAACCAAGCTCCCATAAATTTGAGTTTAAGTTCAGACTGAACCTAAGTCACAGCAACAGATTTGAATCAGGGTTTGTCTTGTAGTTCATCATAACATATCTTTGAGATTATGTTATTCTTATATGCTTAGCAGTCAATAGGTTTCTTGTAAGTGTACAGATAGGCAAGAAAAAAGAGCTGATATTCTGAAAGTATTGTAAAAGAAATAAGGAAAATTATTTTTCTCAGGTTGTTATTCTGTACAACTTGTAATTGTCTCAAAGCGATATAGACTTATAATAAGACAATACTGTGAATATTTTATAATTTCTTTACAGCACTTTTATTTACTTCTAAAATATATTGTTATAAGATCAATAAAGATACACAAATTTAAATTTTTACCCTTGCTTTTTATTTATAACAAATCCATAGAAATAATGCAATCATTATTTACTTAGTTTGGATCTGAACAAAATCGTGGACGTACACTGCAGCTCCTGTTGGCCTGTGTACTTGGCATTTCCTTTCTGTATGTATTCTGTATTCTGTATGTAGTATGCAAGCATGCCGCTGCATGCTTAGATCAAGTCTGTGTGGGGATGTTTCAGCAGCAAGTACCGGGATGTAGAAACTCAGAGACAGAGCACTACAGGCGTAGCCTAAGTGCTTTCTAAGGCTCATGCAAAGGTGCAATCTTCTGAGTGCAATGAATAATAACAAATTTATCTTTCCGCATCATGCAACTCATTTTCTAGTCCAGTGCAAAGGTGCAGCCTTTGATGAATAATAAAAAAGCCCTTTTTCCTTCCACTTCTCCTCAGAGAGACCAGAATGATTGTTAGTATAGTCTGGCATAAGCTTGTCGCTCTCTGCATTTTATTGAATATATGAATTCAGAATAACTCACAGTGAGAGCAGGAATTTTATTTTGAGCAAATTCAGACTGTTTTATTCTCTGCCATCAGAGGCTTAAGCATTTCTAGTATCAGCTTGTATTTGTTATGTTTGGTTACAGTAAGTTATGCACTTGTTCTATGGATGTGTTAAGAGAAAGAAAAAGCGATTGCCCTAACATTAACACGTATAAACATAGCTTATCATAGGCTGATCACTCGTGTGTGAGTATGCCATTTGGAACATGATGTATTCAAGTTTAGTTGGTATGCTTGTAAAGTGGCTACATGATTGTTGTGGCACTCTTTGCAACTATGGGTTTTGCCTATTACCAGACCAAAGCTAGAAAACTATCTAGACTGTCATTGCCTGAATTATTTTTGGCACATTGTTAAGATTTTACCTCTAAAATCCTCTGTTCTGAGCAAAACATTGTGCAACATTATTTAAGTTGCATGTTATTTAGCATTGCTTTCCTTTTTTTGTTCTTTGAGTTGAAGGCCCAATTCTTGTTTACAATCACTAGGATGTTTTATGTAGTCCTGTCTATCATATTTGCAGTGCCAGGACTATGTGAAGGCTGGATGTGACCTAAATGGAAAAACCTTGTAGTTTCATAGAGATTCCAATACTCATGGAGGAGAGAAAGATTAATGACTTCTAAACTTCTAACGCAGAGCCTGGAAATGTAGATTTCAGTGAAAATAGTCAGTTTTCATGGAAAATGTCTTTTTTTTGGTATTGGTAGAAGCGGGAGGGTTGATAAAAATATCCACAAATGAGCTGGTTTTGATGATTTTACTAGTTTCATAAATAATTATTTTGCAGGTTAAATTTCTTCTCTAACAAAAGCTCATATTCCAGCAGCAGAATAAAAACCCAACAAACCAGCAAATTGAATTTGTGTCTTCAAAGTCAGGTGACCACCAGATATTTATCAAATACAAGTATTTTTCTTATCCAGTGTGAAATCTGTTTTTGTCTGCATTGTCATTCCTATGGCACTTCTTTCTTCTGTTAGTATTTTCTGCACTATATTTGGCATGATCACAACTCTTACTATTCCTGCTGCTTTGTAAGTATCTTCAATTAATGTCTCCTGAAATGGCAATCTACTTGATCTTTGAATTCAGTGGCTGTCAAAATGTATGCATGTCAATGTAGATCTATAAAAGCTATTTCATAGTTGTTCTAAGTTTTGAATTTTCATTAGCTGCAACAATGCAGACCTTAAATGAGTAAAGATGCCTTTAGCATAGTCTATTTGTGGATGGCAGTAACCAGAGTTTGAATCAAAGTATATCCTCACTTGTGCATATTGTTCAATTATAAATTTCATTTGCAACATATTCCAGAGTCTGTCTTCATACTAAAGTGCTTTTACTGTCTATTATGAAGCTGCAGTGCTGGTTAATGTAATTTAATCCATCTCTACTTGTATCAAATGGGATGTTGTTAACTGTCCTGAGCTATGAAAGTTGGAGGATTTATTTGATAAAGTTTAGTCACACCTTGGTTGCAAAGCTTGCACATATGTAAAAATTTGTAGAAATAAAAGGTGAAAATTTCTTTGCATTTTTTTTTCACTTGAAGGATTTTGTCTTTTTAAGAAGCATATGAAGGTTAATTTTTTTTTCTTTCCTATTACAGTTGTGTTGTTCAAATAATGTATTTTTAACTTGAAGTAAATCTTTCTGAATATCGGTGCTTAATAAATACATTGTTTGCCATTCCACTGTTTATACAGATCTAAAATTGACCAGTTGGAAGGATGCATAATTTGTAGAGATGGGTGTGTAAAGAAATGAAGCATGCTTGATTGCTGTTTGTCTAACCCTCCGATACTTTATATATGTAGCTTAAAGTACTTGTAAAGTTCACCAAGTGATCCGCAGTAGTGATTACTGGTACCTTCCAGCTCACAGTTTGCCTTTGCATCATTGAATAGATGCTTTGGTTTTAACCCAGAGATGAACCAATTTTATTTGTCTATTGTGTTCTATGCTACAAACAGCCTTGCCAGTGGAAGAAATGTATCGTATCTATTCATCCTTTGTGGGCTGTTCATTGTTGTCTGAAATGCAATATTGCCCTTTTAAGAGTTTAAAAGATCAAGGAAAGTAAATAGACCTCAGTGTTGTCCTTCATTTGGAGCAGGGCTCAGATTTTTGAATACATGTTATAGAAATAAACATATTAAAATTCTAGAGACATCTTGGCAAAGGAGGTAAAACTAGGTATCTTCTGTTTTTTTCTTTTTCAAGTGTCAAACCAATTATGAGAAATATCTGAAAAAAAAGATGTGGTAGAAGATAAAGTAGATTATTGTGAGATAATCTTAGTTTTAAAACGAAAGGAATTCCAACTTGCTCCTTTCTTGTAAATTAACACGTATATTTCTACGTTTAAAAGATAGTAAGCTCATAACGGTGTAGTTCTGGTGATTTCTGTGTCTTTCATAGCATACGTAAACATCCAAATACATAATTTTAACACCACCAAGCCAGTTTCTTTTATAAAACTCTACACTTTAACTCTTTAAAAACTCTATAAGCTACACAAGAACAGAAACACTTGCCCAAATCTTATATATGAAGAATTATAGCAATTATCCTCTGTCAATATTTAAACTTTGACCTTGAATAGTTTGCACTTTAAAATATGAAATAACCTTATGAAGATACACTTCTGACAGGTGTTTTTTTTTTAAATAATCTGTTACAGAGAGTCAAGCAGACATTGTCAAGGAAATTGTTTTATCTTTATAAAATATATGCCTGAAATCTTGACATCCAAATAAATCAGGGGCAAAATATCCTTTACAGAAACCGTATTGACATAACTGAATAGTAACGTGTAGCTGGTATTGATGCTGTCACTTGTGTGTGCACTGTGATGCTGTATTGAAGAGGCAGGAGACAGAAGATTTGCCGTGTGTGAAAACATTTCTGCCAGATAAGACTTTTAGTGCAGTGCTTTGAAGAGGCAAATTAGTAATATAAATGGGGAGATGGATAAAGCAGTCAGTGGTTAAACAAAGCATAAAAGCTTTTAGGGTAGTGAAAAGAAACAAAATACTTCTGCTTTTCATCATTTTCTAATCATTTTGTAGCCCTGCTTTGTAACACTGGAAATGCCCCCCTCACTTTGGCAACAGGGAAAAGGGATGTCAGCACAGGACCCTGTTAAGACACGTTTAGGGAAGATCACATTAAGATTATATGGGTGGGGGGTGGGAAAGTAGGGTCACCTATGCGTTGACCTTGGTGTCAGTAGTTACTAAATGTGCAGTTTTCATTTCCAAATCAATTCCATTCCTCACACACGGTTTTGGCCTGGCATTTGCTATGGCTGTGGAGTGCTACCTACTCAATTGCAGTTGCTGGACCTGTTAGCGAGGGGTGGGTGCTAGGGCAGTCGCTAAAGCTTTCTGGGCTTGTAGCCTGCAGGCCTGAGGGAAATGGAGATATAGGATCAGCTGCTCCACAGTGGTGCTGAAAAGTCTGGAAAAAGGTCAAGAAGCTGTTTTTTAAAGCAAACAAGGTGATGACAAGTGTAACACTTCTGCAATCTGTTCTACATAAAATTCATTTTAAATGGGGTGAGGCAGCGTGGAGAGCACATGGGGGCCTCACTGGACTGAACCATAGATTTCCTACCGTAAGGATGGCCATACCCTAAAATATTTGTATTCTACCAAACTGGCGACAGAGTATACTTCTGTAACTTGGAGCAGAGATCTCAGGAACAGAGAGATTTAGGAGAGAAGCTTTAGCAGAGATTCCAGTGGTACCTGCAATCTCTCTGAAATGCGTTTTTAAACTTCTCATGCCCACAGATTTCGTTACAACTCTGCAGCATCAGCAGTGGGGGAACACTTCAGTAGCATGACAGCATCAGTGTCACAGAACAGCGCTGTTTTTAGCATACAGGGGCTAAGCGCAGTGGGCTTGCTCTCTGGTGAGCAGGATGGTGATCACAGAGGAGTGATTTTAGGTGCTGTGAAGTATTCTCTGCAAAAGCTTTTCCAAAGGCTCTTGGTGCCATGTGGGGGAGTAGGGAGATTCACCTCATCGAGGCTGATCTTTGGAGCCCATCTCCCTGCTCTGGGGTATGATTCCTTTCGGGATTAATACCACTGCCTCCTATCAGGGTGACTCCAGTGACATTAAAGCTTGACTAATTCTCTATCTCCCATCAGTAGTACTTTTCCAATTAATAGGTTTTATTATTATTGTCTAAGAAGTATATTACAATATTAGCTGCCTAAATATTTTTCCAAACCACGCTTTAAAAAAAACACATAGGTTTTCAGGAATTTAATAAGGTACCTCCAAGTGAGGAAGGAAGTAAATGTATGTTGTCCTGTTGTTCCATGCTAGGCAGCTTGTCCTTAGAAAACAAAATTTGGCATCATAAATAGATTCATTGATGTTAATTTAATGATGGTGACAATGATGACAATTTTATTAAATGATACTCTCTTGAATGTGGTCAAACCTGAATTCTGCAGGCATGTGGAGAAGCAGTTAATTGACACTATAGTATTTTATTATTGCCATTATGTTATCTCACTAAGTAAAACTACCTTTATGAAACCAGTCTCATTGTTACAGATTATAAGCACTTAATAGAAATAAGTTTGAGTACTACAACTACTGTTACGCTGTAGTCTGGAGTTTTTACAGAGGCAAAATTCCAGGCCCCAGTAAAGACGAGAGGCTGCCTCAGTTTAGGACATCTGATGTCAGTTAATTCCTTTCTCCTAAACATTAAAGATAATCTCCCAGGAGCTCTGATCATATTTAAATGCATTTTGTTGTCTGACCGTTCATTTTTATTCTCAGTCATGATCTTAACCAAACAGCTAGATCTTAAACTAGGTGCTTGTCCATATGTCCCATTTGAGAGACGTTAATGAGTTGTTATTCTGGGGTACAATTAGGATTCCTTGGATGTCGTGCTGCTGGCTGCTTTTTTATCTTGGAAAACACAGCTGGAGGAGAAGGTACCTTTTCTAAGATTGTTTAATTGTTTCATTCAGTAAAAAACTCTTCCAAATTCTAGCTTAGTCTCCAATTGTACTGGATCAAAATATGTGCCCTCCCAGTAAAAATACTTCTGGAAATTTAGATGCACGCAGTAGTATCAAACCCAGTATATTTTGAGGAAAGGCTACTGAAGCAAATGGCTTGCAGTAATGAATTATTAACAAATGCTTTAAGGAATGAAACAACTTTCAGATTGCAACTATGCATATTACTTGGAAGTTTGGATTCCTCTTTTTGGCTAGAGCATGTCAGATGAGCCCCCTTTAAATGACCACTTCCTGCACTCCCAAGTGGAAGCAACTGCTGCAAATACAAAGCACTGTAGCTCAGCTGCTTGCTCAACTTAGCCACTAGGAACACACCACTTTATCTTACTCAATAAATATGGAGTTTCTCATTGCTGTGCTGATGTTTAAAACCCTGAGAAGTGTGGCTCAGCCACCTGGGAGAATGCCTGTCCTTCCTTGGTGACTCACTTTCTGGGGCCATGAAGCGGTTCTGTCAGAAGAAGGAGCTTTTCCTGCAGTTGATCTGCCTGGCACAAGACATTCTTTGCCACATCAAAGGAAGTGTGCCCTGCTCTCACCTTACTCTGAACTAGAAGGAATCCCCAACTCTTTAAATTCAGCAACTCAGAAAAAAGCCTACACGTTCTATGACTTAAATCCCCCCAAATCTTGTCCTTTGGACAGGACCAGAAGTGGAAGGCTTTCCTGCACTCACATTTCAGGAAGAAAACAGAACAATGTTGATTAAGTTTTTAAAGCCTGATGCCTGTAGTTTGCTAATACTGTTTGCTTTTTCCCTGTCTGACTGCATCAAACAATTGGAAAACACTAAACACGGAGATCCTACACGCAATTTTATGCAAACAAACTGGTGCACTTGTATGGAGTATGCTATGAGTAACTGTGTGAGCTAAACAATCTCAGAGTTTTTCTAGGAAAAGAGGGTGTACTGAGAATACTCCTTTTCTTTTCTTGTTGGGTGTTGCTATTATTTTTAAGAGTCCATAAATTAAGGGAGCTTGTGTTCCAAGTGCTACTGTAGTTTGGGTAAGGATCTTGTATAAATGGATTTTAAATCTGTTTGCAAGCTGCACCTTGTAATCTTCTTAAAAGGGTTTTGACAAGAGAATTATGCTTATTAGTACCTGTCAGCTAGCGCACAGTTTTAAAAAAAAAAGGTATTGGTGAAAGTCACTGGAGAGATTTCAAAAAGGAGCTGTTGTAGTTGGTTGTGGTGTGAAGTGGTAAGAGCATATCACAGTGATGTAGAAGCAACCATATACACCGGAGAGTTATTATGTACATCTGCAGTTAATAAGGGTAAGTTGGAGTATAAATGAGGATAGAGATTTAATCCCTCCTAGACTTAATTTAATAAGAAAGTTGAGAGTCAGAGACTCAATGTGGATAGGATTTGGGATTCTTCTGTGAGACAAAGATTTGGATTCCCAAAGTCTTTGATTCCAAAAAGGAGTCATTAAAATTTCCTGTTGGAAGGAGTGCTTACACTGTGGGTGTAACAATAAGATGATAAAGGTCATGTGTATGTTAACTTAGGCTTTGTTCATCATGCAAATCTTACCTGATTTCTGTTGATTTAGAAGAACTCACACACTGGATAAACAAATGTTTTTGGCAGTTAAATTAACTAGCAGCCATTTAGCGAGTGACAGGCCCAATGATCACTGACAGTTGTTTATCTTTCTGGTACCCTTTATACATAAATGATTTCTGCACCTGATTTCCAGTATGATCTAAGAACATTCTGTGATTCTTTCTGTGCATCGTGCTAGGTCCACTATGAAAGATTCTTCTAATGCCGTGTGTTAGCAGTTGGCTTACCTGCTGATTTATAGTGTTGGATAATCACATTTAAAATATATAGTAGGGAGCTAATTCACTTCAGATTCATAAGTATGTAGTAGTTTTCTAAACCTGCTGGTCCATGCGCTACCTTGTTGGAGGGAGTTCCACGATTTTGTTTTTGTTGAAATCTTTCTTTCCTTATTTCTTTCCTTCTTTTCCTGTCATATGTTTTAAATATTTTGCTTTTTTTTCAATCTAAAAACTTTTCGTGTATGAGAGGAAAGGAAAACAGGACATAAATTTTATGTTGAACTATTCCTTTATTGAATTCAGATATGTTTGCTTTTATTCAGTATTCATACAATACATCAACCTTCTCAATATTTTTAGATTTTCCTCAACACCAAAGTCTTGTCCTCTTACTTTTTCAGGATTCATTTGTCTGTGTGTGTTTACTTTGTTTAGGGATGGGTTAATACTCTTTAGCTGTACCAATCAAGAGTTAAGATTCTTGCTTGTATATTTAATTTGTCCAGCATTATGAGACAAACTGTTTGAAAGAGAATATTCTTATTAAAATTGTCCTTGCACTCAAGTTAGTTTGTATCCAGTAAAAAGCAGAAGAGAAGGGTGGATATAGGAAGTACTGGTGATATCTAATGCTTTTCCTGTAGCCAGATAGAAAACCTGTGTTTAGGGCACCAGTTTCAGAGATGTCTTGTCTGTTTGTGACTCTAGTTATCTGTGTTCCCTTACAAACTTAAAACTATATATCACTCTAAGCTCATTAGGATGCAGACTGTACCATCATATATTCTTTTACAGTTATTCCTATAGCATGACTTTGGTGCTGCTCAGTGGGGGCTTCTGTGTTGAAATGATAATAATCACGCTCAAGGTGATAATTGACAGTAGGATGTTGTGGAAGGGTTTCATTGTGTACCTGTGAAATGATTTTTAATTGGTTTATATTATGGTGTGACTTCTAATGCCAACATTTATGAGTTTGTAGCATGCAGGTGGGAATGTTTCTCTGATAAAGCTGTTGGGAACTGTTGTCCTTTGTTTTCTTGCAGACCTTTGGAACGTTCCAGTGAAGATGTAGACATAATATTCACACGACTGAAAGAAGTGAAAGCTTTTGAGAAATTTCATCCAAACCTTCTCCAGCAGATATGTCTCTGTGGATATTATGAAAATCTGGAAAAGGGAATCACATGTAAGAGAGCGTCATGTGGTGATCTATTTTATGTAGATAAAGTTGCAATTTAGTTTGGGATTGTCTCCAGGAGATTGTTGAGAGAGTACAATCAGTGGAATGGCTGTAAAAACGTTTACAGCCTTAGTCATGAGGGAAGGCAGGACTAAACTGCTGCTTGCTCTACAAACATGATATGTGGTGAATCTATGGTAACAAGGCACACGTTATTGGATTTAGAAGTCTGCCACTGTTTTGTTGAAAGATTAGAAGCAGTCATTGCACTTATGCCTCATTCTTCCCCTGTAAATGTATTAATGATCTCCTCTGTAGATACTTTGTGATGTCAGAGACAGAAGTGTATCACTGAGGCATATCACTGAGTATGTATGGTTTGCAGTCACTCTAGATAACAAAACAGATCTGCAGAGCTGCGTATTGCTGTGGGGTGCAACAGTTCTGTGCCTGCTCTGTCAGCTCATGTGCCAGATGAAGCTGTGGTGGTTCTGTAATGAGAATGTGTGAGTTCACAGAGTTGTACCAGGGGAATAGCTGACAGAGACCTGTTGTAAGTGATATTTGATAAAGTCTCTGAGACCCCTCAGCTAAATCTGATGCACTTTAGGTACACAGCAGTGGGGTTTGCTTAGAGTAGTGGGAATTCTGGTACTCTGTAATCACACTGTCGGAATAGCTGAACATCAAACAACTATAGTTGTTTCTCAGCCAGAACTTACCGATGGCAGTGGGTGCTGTATCTGCATTCAAAGGTTATAAATTGCAAAGGTACCTTGTTTATCGTTCAGGAAGTCTTTTTGTGTGTGTGTGTGTTCATTAACTAAATAGCAGTAAAAGAGAAGCAAACTGAGAAAGAGTGAAGCAGTTCTGTGTGCTTTCACTGGTTCATTAGTCTCTTGATGGTTTACTAAAATGTGTACTTTCCAGTGTCACTTGGAACTATTATTGGACAAGTAAGTAGTTTGATAAGGCACATTCTATACTCCCAGCAGTGACTAAAGTAGTACAGTAATATATGGGAAAATGTTTAATGTTGCTAAACTTAAAGAGATACCTCTTATTTACAATATTTCATCTTTCTAGTATTCCGTCAGGGTGATATTGGAACAAACTGGTATGCTGTTCTGACAGGATCCCTCGATGTGAAGGTTTCTGATACAAGCAACCACCAGGTAAAATAAATTGTTCATTAAAACCATCCAGTTAGTAGTGCAACGAAAGCTTAGAACTTAGTCAAGGTAGATAACAATGAGATATATTGTACAGATCATTTTGTTTCTCCACCTGTCCTTTAGCCTCAGCTATCCTTTGTTTATGGAGGCAAATCATGCCATTGATATCAAGAAAACTGAAATGTGGTGCTCTGAAAAAGGGTCTACATGTGAATATGAAACAGAGCTCATAGTCTTTTCTCATAGTGCTGTATGAAGTCAAGATAAAGAACTGAGAATTGTTGATTGATTCTCTGGAAATATTTGAATTCAGTCCTGGTTCTGAGAGTTCAAACCAAACCCACCAACAGTGCAGTCTGATAACAGCATACTGCAGTCTTTGCTGAAAGAAGGGGAAGGTATGATAGTGATAACAGAGTACTGAAACGGCTGCTGTGTTAGACCTGGAGGTAATACCTATTCAGTGTAAAGAAATAGAAGAACAAGTGAAATACCAAATAATTGCAAGTGATTACTCAATATCTTGGCACTCCTGGATTTGCAGAATTTTGAGTTTTTGAATTTTTGAGAGTTTTGAATAAATATGAATAAAAAGATGAGATGGTATTGTCACAATTTGGGACGTGACAGGGCTTTTACGAGACCCTTTCCTGTGCAATTTAAAGCAATCAGGAATATTTTCTGGTGTTTGCCAAAAGATGGCGCTGCACCGTTAAGCTGGACCTATTCTCTTCACTGAATCGGAAATAAATGTATCCACGTAAGCTTTCTCAATGTGGAAGTTAAGAATCTGTTTCCAGTGTTGATTTGTTCCATTAGATGGAGGTTTGAACAGTTCAGCCTCTTAAGAAATGTAAATATCTTTTCTGCTCATTCAGGTTCACTGCATTTTCCTGCCAATGGGAAACTACAGATCTCCAGTTCGTGTAGTTCTAGTTACAGAAATTATATTGTACAGTAATTTCTAAACCTTGTGTTTCCTTTTCACAGGAACAATGCACTGAATTCTTACCACTGTCTAGTTGCCATAGGATACAGCCTCAGTGCCAGAAGGATAGCAGCTCGTGCATTTACCATTCTAGTGCTTGAGAAGGAAGAAGTGGTGGGTGGGGACACTGAAATGGTGTCTGAGCCCAGTATTTTCTCTGGTTTTGCCCCAGTTTGGTGTTTGTACCGTGTCTTTCCTTTTGTTCCTTGCTCTCCTGCTCCTTGTCCTGACTTTAGCCCCTCGGTATCCTGTTCCAGTCTTGCCTTAGCTTCCTCATTGAGATGGTGCTAGCCATTCTTGAGCTTTGGGATAGAAACTTAGTAAAATTCAAATCTGTTTTACTTCCACCATTATTTCTCCAGGAAGGTGACAGTCTCTCAGCTGGCAACTGTTAGCCAGATTTCAACAACAGCTCTTCCTTTGTTGCACCTGTTCGTCATACTGGCCTGCAGCCAGGGAGGTAATTGGGACCCTCCAGGGATTCCCTGATTTCATGTCCAGAACCAACAAACTATGTTGCAGCCTTAATCCACAGGTTTGGCTCTTGTCCTTTCACAGTCATAGCAGATAATCTTTCAAAGAACCTCAGCTCTGCTACTTAAGGATTTACTGAGTATTGAAAGCTGTTTGTATTCCAGGCATCTATGGGACTCAAACTGCATTCTGCTGTTTCCCAGATATATGGAAATGTTGCCTTCCTGAACCCCAAAAGCCACGCCATATTCTTGCCTCTTGGTGTTTGCTTTCATTTAGCAACACTCTGACCCAGAAACAAGGTCTTACATGGAGCCCAAGAAATTAGGTGTTTTCCTTAGTGGATGTCTTCTTCACAACAAAACGTCATTGTTCAAGGCCAGCTTCCACTTACTGTTTAATGTATATCTTGCTCTGTCTTCAAACTTGCATCTGCCTTTGTTGCTTGCTACTAAATTTTCTTTGGATTTTCTTCAGCTCTTGTACCAGTCTTACTTTATTTTTCTGCTCCTGTTGGAGTTAGAAAAGTTTGCCTGAGCGTACAAGTTTAAAAGTTTGTAGCCTCATGTAAAATTGTAGAAGGAATATGTGATATCTTCTAGTGAAGGAGAAGCTAACTATTGTGTTTAAATTCCTATTGGTTAAAAAGTGTTTAGACATGACTAATAATTTTTTAATACTTAAAGGAGGTTGTAGTTGATGACCTCTTAAGTTTTCTTGCAGCTTGAATTATCCTGTGATTGGATGATGATGAGTATAGTGTTAATGTAAATGTGGTAAATCAATTCTATCGATTAAAAATACAATATTAGTCTCTCTTTTGCTAGGTGTTTGTCTGGCTACCTAGGGAACTTGCATTTCAGTGAGCCTGGGCATAAATGTATTATGTGGCAGCTACTATGTACGAATTCTTTATGGAGTCACATTTGGAGCTTGGTTGCTTTCTTCCACTGAAAGTACAGTAAAGTACTGTGTATTTCGTGCTTACTAAGAGTCTTGAAGGCCTGTGCTCCTGCAGAGGCATACAGTTACATGTCTTGCACTGGAAATTAGATCTAAATGTGCTAATGGATCAAGACTTCAGTGTAGCTAGTGAAGTATAAATTCATAAAAATTCCTGCTGTGCATTAGCTTACTCATGCAGATACCTGTGATTATTTACAGGAAATGTTAGTAATACTGATGAGGACCAAGTTGAAAATTCATATAAACAGAAACGTAAACATTACCTATGATTTTCTGTTACAATAGGAGGGACTATTCCATGTAATGTTTAAAATGTTACGATAAACATACATATTTAGGGTCTCATAGATAAACTCTCATCTTGGTTTGGAAAACCCCTTTTTGACTGATTGCAAACCTGTATTGTGTCACAAGAGGGCAGTGTTAGAATATATAACAAGCTGAGTGCAGGCACTGTTTAATACTGAAATGGCTAGTTTGAAAATCATATCGAACTATTTACTATATAACTATTTAAAAGCATTTGACCAGACCTATTAGTGTTATTTTTGTTTCACTGAGGCAGTAAAATATTCTAGCTGCTGATGATCATGGCAGTAATTTCATTTGCCATTAACACGGGACAGCACAATTACAATACAGAGATCTGACAGGATTACCCATCCTGACTGGTGGCTGGTCTGCTTTCTGTACAAATTATTTATGAATTTTCGGGCTGTTCAACAGTCAAGAAGAGACTGAAGAGGACGTGGGTTTGTGCTTTTCTGTTTGTTTTTTTTTTTTCCAAGGTAGTGTCATACTAGGAAGTGCAGAGGTAAGTGGAATGAACTGTTTGGTCTTGCCTCAAGATGTTTGTAAAAAATACCCTGATAAATATCCTACTTAAAAGTTACATAAGGATTTAGTAAGTACCCTTCAAAATAAACAGATTTAGCAGCCTATTTCTGTTTAGAAAGAGGTTTTTACCCTCAATTATGGACAGATTCTGAATTTATTTTTTATTTGGCAATGTTATCCACCCATTGTTACAACCAAGATATGTAGTAATAGAAGTTCCTTTTTGAGATATACCTAGTTTGGTGTTGTCTTAAAAATACTGTCAACTTCTCTCATCTGTGTTTAGTTTTTGAATTCTATTTTGAAAATGAACAGGTTCTGATGGATGAGTGTCAGTAATGTCTCAGTGTAAAGCTGGGAATAATAGTATCAGTGTGACATCTTTGCCAGATTCTGCAGCATCGTGTTTCACTGGATTAGATTCAGAGCCTTTTACCCTAGATGATTAAGATTTATATTCCTGTCTGATAAAATCGGAAGGAATGAAGAGAAGAAAGGCAAAGATCAAATAGTAATTTATTCTACAGTTTTTCTGTAGTCTGCCTGCTGAATCACAGTGTGTGTTAGGAGCCATTGCTGGTTATCTGTGTTTGGTGGTGATTTTTTATTTTTTTATTTTTTTTAGCTAATCAGGTTTTAAAAACAGACCAAATTGAACCAAATTGACTTTACAAACAATTAGCCTTTTTAAGTAAAGCTTTAAAGGAGGAGCTGTGGTAGATTGGGTAGAACAGCAGTGGATTGGGTAGAACAGCAGTGTCAGTTGTAGGAAAATGCAGAAGACTGAGGATCAAAAGCCAAACAAGTTGGTATTGCTAGAAAAATTGACCATGAAGAAAGAGATACAGGTGTCCACGTAAGAAAGGAAAGAATTTCCTGGATGTCTCCAGCGGAGGATAAAGGAGGTATGTGATAAGATGAAGTGGAAACAAGGGAAGAAATTTAAAGAGGAGAGTCCTTGCAATGCTGTTTTCTGAACATAAGTGTAACATTGCTATTATGTATTTCAGGGACAGCCTATGTGAAGCTGAGGCAGGTTTATATTGTAGTCTGTAGTGTAGTGCAAATATGCTCAAGCTAGCCTTAAATTGTTTGTTTTGAGCATGAGAACTGCTCTACCTGCTGTAATAGAGATTAGGAGGACAAATGTACATAGCTGAGAAGTCGGGTGTGTTAGCCCATGCTGAGCTCTACAGGGGCATAGTTATATTAATTTTGATTTTGAACTTAGCTTATGTAGATTTAATATAGAAAAATCATTTCACTTCTGTCTGCCAGATACCTAGGAAAAAGGCCAAGACATTACAGGTACCTTTTACAGAATCAGATGGGAATGTGTGGAAATAATTAATGCTATTATAGTATAGTTAATCTGATCTGTAAATATTTTAATTAGGAACCAGAAGAGAACTTGTTTACAATCTTTCTTGGAGTGTAATGTCTCCTTTAAGTAGATCACCTTGTCTTTTGTAAAGATGATGGCCTAACATATGTTGTCAAACTGCAATTCTAGTGTGGAAGGATATTGCTGTGTTATCTTTAAAAGTAGTTTGATAAGGATTTCCTTTCTGAATGATGACTGAAACATATTCCAGTGGAGGTAATGGAGCAAGAAAATCACTTCATAGAAGAGAGAATTTACTTTTAAATGGATCCTTTGGTTTCTCTGTTATGAAAGGAAATTTTTGCTAAGGACAAGCTGAGCTGTGTCAAAGTAATAGTACACAAATTTCCAAAATGCTATCTTTTGCAGATTTTTAATTAATAATGGAGATGGTATGGAGTCCTTGAGGGACACAGATGCAGCAGTGAGATGAAGGTGCAAAGTATGGGAAAATGATGAAATAAAAGTAAAGCAGACTCATCAACTCCCTTATTCAAAATATTGAATAAACTTAAATATTTTAATAATTTTATGTAATAAATAATAAAAATAAATAATTTATATATTTATATAATATTTTAATAATTTTATAACTTAAAATATTGAATAAACTTAAATATCAAAGAAAAATACCCAATCTCTTTCTTCCTAACACAGGTAATTTCTTTCATATTTTCTTTTTTTCTCTCTGACACCATGACTTTGTTCACCCAGAGCACAAAAATTCTGTATGCCAGGTTGGAAAATAGTGTCACAAGTCAGGGAGGAGCATGCAGGGATGTCTCTTATGATGGGGGAAGGAATAGTGCAGAACCTTGAATTTCTGATTCTTATCCATAGTTTGCGCTGACAAATTCAATAATGTTTTAGATTGACTGGGGGAGAGGGGGGGATTTAACAACTCTTTCACTGCATGTGTCTCATCTGTCACTGACAGGCAGTGCAACTGAATGCACAAACAGTCTGATTTGAACGCTACCATTCCTATAGTGTGCTCAGAGGACAGATAGCAATGGAAACAATCTCTTCTATTTTAAGTCTTTAATACTGCCTTTTAGATAGCTGTGTGGATTTTAGCTGGTTACCAGCAGCTAGAACCCCCTGCTGCTTCTGGGATGGCAGAGGGGAACAGCAAACTGAGTTTTGAGCTGCCAGCAATCCTCCTGAAGTCTACATTGAACAGCAGGAGATTCTTGAGTGTAAGGTTAACAGACATAATAGGAAATGCACACCTGATTCCCTAGGAGGCTGGAGATGTATAAATTGAGGGCAGAGAGAAGATAGGGCTCTGAAGTCTTGAAGAAGGTAGATGGACTTGCTCCTTAGCTAGCTGAGAAACTACATCTATATGGAGAGCAATGATGGCTGGGGGAGGAAAGAAAAAAATAAAAAAAGAGAAAAAACTTTCACTTGATAGAAGCCTGGACTTTTCTTTAATGAAGATAGGTAGGACCGTTCCATTTCTTTGACCTAATACCCCACAATGTTAATTTATTTCTAAGGCTGAACAGCTACCTCATCAGACTTTCCCTTAGAAAGTGGTTCCTTTACTAACACCTTTCCTCTGCTCTTCTTCTCTATTCTGTTTTTAAAAATATATTCTCTAAGGTTGTAAAGGATCAAAAAAGTGAAAAGTTTCTAGAGAGTTTCTTTGGGGGAGCAAGGGGAAAAGGAGTGAGAAAGAAGTTTAAAGATGTAATTATTGCTTCTAATCCACCTAATGGAAAGGTTTCTTTTTTCTGCTAGACTGTTTGGTTATTCAGCCCTAAACAGAGATCTTTTATCTGAACTTTCTAAATAAAGTTGAGTATAATATATTGGAGACCTGGAGATCAAATTTGACATGAGCAGTAGAGACGTTTTCTTTGTAGATCCTTTGAGTGCAATTTTGAGTGAAGTAGCACGCATATAGTGGTTCAGGTCTGAATGCAAAGCTTCTTAAAGCACCATTTTAGTGTATGGCCTGTATTGTAGGCTGTTTGTAGAGACATACATTTCTTGGGCACTCATTCCCAAATATTCTTTTTTCAAACAGTGCCTGTTCATATTTGTCTTCCTTGCAAGTGTATTTCTGACAGTTGGTAAATTCTTCCTAGATCTTCTCTAAAATGTAATTGATTTTGTTTTCCTGAACACACAGTTTTATATGGTAATATCTGTGCAAAAGCAATTTTCTATGGTTCAGGGAACTGGACTATTATGGGCATTTGTCTTTGTAATGCAATTATAAAGCTACTAACTTGATCTTAATAACATTTGCCTATTACCACTTATTAGATGCATGAAAGGAAAACAATGTGATTTTAAACACAGAAAATGATGCTGAAATATGTTCATGCATCTCTCCTGGATTATCAGCCACAAGGAAGGAGTGGATGGGATGACAAAATTTTGCTTTATTTTTGTAGCCTTTTTACGAATCTTACATTTTAGAATTAAATTAAACTATATTTCTAATGTTGTGTCAAGTAAAATTAGCATGTGTTTTTATATGTTTATGCATTTATCTATGTGCACGTATAATTTCCTTAGTAAACTGTGACTCGCTTCTGTGTAAATTTTTAGTACTGTTACTATTTTTATTTTTAATTTACTCAGAAGATGATCAGTTAAGGTCCAGCTTAGAAAGAGACTTAAGTAAATGTTGAGATACAAGCCACTGCTCAGGAGCATAGCAACTTCTAAGCCTAAAATAGGACATGAATCTAAAAATCTTGATTCAGCAAGATACTTAATTTCTATCAGTCTATTTATTTACTTATTTATTTCTGCTGTAGCTCATAATTTGTATTGGAACTGTCAAAGAGGAGCTCCTGGCCAACAGGGTTTGAATCAGACATCTTTTCCATCACATTAATGGCATGTGTTCATATAGACCTTTTTGAAGTGTACTGTGCTGCATGCTAGGGACCATCACAATTAATCTAGACTTATTCCAGGTTGTTTTGGAGTTAAAAGTTTACGTGAAATATCTGAATTATGTGAAATTAACTTAATTTTTTTTTTTTAGTCAATGGACAAATGCATTATAAATACGAGAGAATATTATAACTGAAAATTAAGTTTACTAAGAGACGTAACACTCAGATTTTCTTTTTGATGAGGATAACTTATATAGGGCAGAAATTTATATTCCAAGATTGCTTTTCTAATGCTAGTTATCTTCTGATCACCTCTGACATTTCTAATGGATTTCATCATTACAGCAGTCTTTATAGATGAACAGAGGTCATAACTCTCTTCCAAAGGTGAGGGTGACTCTTGTGCCCTCTGCTTTGCAGCAAGATAGGTCTAATCTGAATGATGGTCACTTGCTTCCGCACTGAGGCTTCCTTTGCTGTTAATTAGCATATTGTGGGCTTTTGTTTATTTCCTTTGGTTTTGGTACTCTTAACTTTTTAAAAAGAAAATTGCCAAAGAATCTTAAGGTAGCACCATTAGCAAATGTGACATAAAGACTCTTATAAGAAATGCTGGAATACTTAACATGTCCTTTCCTTTTTAATTAAAGGATGCTGTAACAATATGCACTTTGGGAATAGGAACTGCCTTTGGAGAGTCCATTCTGGATAACACTCCTCGCCATGCTACCATTGTTACCAGAGAATACAGCGAGCTCCTTCGAATTGAGCAGAAGGACTTCAAAGCACTTTGGGAGGTAAATTCAGGTTTACTTGCAGTTTATATAAGAAAAAATAACGAAATATAAGCTCATTTATAGCCTAAGCAAAGGAATAATTCTTTTTAATTAGTTTGGACAAAAAGGAAAACATGTTTACTTCTTTCTAGTGATTCATATTCTCTATGATTCCATACTTCTGTATTGCTTTCTTGCAGGCTTCTTCTACTTTATTTCTTCTAATGAAATAACTTATATAAATTTCACCAGAAATTTCACCTGTATACTGCAGGTGCTGCTGTTTTACCCTCAAACTTGCTTTTGTTGCATGCATTTACCCGGGGAGTTTACCTTTACAATACTCTGATGTTTTAAATTACTCTCATTTACTCCTGTCTCAGCAGCAGCTGTAAGGGGTTTGAAATTAGCAGATGGACAAAGATCATTTAAAATAAGTTACTGGTAACGTGAATTCCCTTAAAACTTTCCTTTCTGGAGAACGTATGGCTGAGATTCTTCATCCCATAGTCTGTGTGTACTTTGGTATTTGTGTAGAGAAGACTCCATTAATATGCTACCACGCTAAGTTACTGGACTTCAATTTGTGTTTTTGTAAGCATTGCTCTTGCCTGGAAGGTGTTCAGGGTGTTAGAAGGCACCCTGTTGGCCTGGCCTGCGCTGTATGGTACTTGTACTGCCAGCTTGGTTAAGTGGCAGCAGCACAAATTTAGGTGTTGCATAGAACTGTAGGATGGTAGAACAGTGTCTTGAATTTGCAAATCTGGTGATGCTAACTGTATAGATATATCTATATCTGTTTTTCTCTTTTCCTGAGGAAAAAGAAACATTATACTCCAAATAAGTGTGGTAAAGTGGTACTAAAGTAATGCTATCAGAAAGAAAATCAAACTCGCAACTGGCTACACTGACTGACTAGTATCACCTATCTGCAAATATGTTGCCTTGAACATAGTTAATGTTGCAGCATGACTTACCTGTGAAAGATGGATGCATTCATGAAACATGCTTGCCATTGAGTGACAATATAAGATTTATTCTGTGAGCTGCGTAGCTACAATTTGTACTTTTTTTTGGTCAATATCTGCAGGTAAAAAGAAAAAATACTAGTACAGTCACATACCAAATTTGAAGGAATTTACAATGCAATATTTTTCTGTAGTTCATACTTTTATTTCTGCAGCGGCTACATTATGATTTTTCACTGTGGCATTACAAGATTAAATATGCAAGTACTTTAATCTGTTTTAACATATGCAACTTTTGCTAGTGGTCAGAAATTTTTAATGTAGATAGTGCTTTAGAAGCTCACAATGTAGGATAATAAATCCAATTGTAGGTTTTTCAAATAAAAAATAAATAATAATTAAAAAAAATTTCCTTTAAATTCACTTTGAAGTGGTATTAGCAAAGCTCTTTCTGATATGTATATGACTTTTTGGCTAACAATTCAGAGATTGTCGGTCTCCTATCAGAAATATTGGGAGAGTCTAGGTTAAGTTCCCATCTTTAAAATTTAGAATTTTAAAGTATACTTATTTTTTTAAAACAGAAATGCCTATGTCATTTGCTCTGTAATAACTAATACACTGTTACTTCTAATAATTTTGTTTATTTTGCTGAATTTTTAGATGATGATAATACAAAGGTCACATGTTGAAAGTATTGGATGCTTTCATAGGGAGCTTTAGCACACACTTGGTATATCTCAGATTTTATGAAATTTTGTAGTAGTGCATGTCACAGGTGCTGCAGATGTCGGTCACAGACCACAGTTTAGTTTTTGGTGCTGCTTTGCTTTTTGTTTTGCAGTGTATTCTTTGATATATTTTGGTGTGGTTTCTTTGAGTCTCTTAGTGAGAATGCAAAATTATCCTAACAAAAATAGCTTTGTTGGTTAGTCTGAGGTAGAATGAAGTCATTCACTTTTTTTCTTTTCAAGGTAATATTTGTCTCCTTGTAATCTACTAATCCTAAGGTCTACATAAACTGCACCTCAGGTATGATAAATGGAGTGTGTTTACAACAGGCAGAAAAAATATTTAAGATAATTCACCCCCAAATATACTAGCAATACGAGCAGTGGCGGTAGTATGTTCTTATCCTTATTATCATCTCAAAAGTAAATCTTTTTCTTCAGGGAAGATTTTATGTTATGAATTGTATGTTGTTCAGCGTGCCTTATGCAGAGATTCATACATACTTGCTTTGACAAAGTCCATATAATTTAATTCTAGAAAAAGTAGTTTCTCCATAAAGAAATTGCTGAATAATTCTGAATAAATATAGTACTGTAGTACTACAGATCAACCTAAATAAGCAAATAGAGCTGTAATTCTTAAAATGGTTACTACTTTTAGGAATTATGATTTTTATGATTATAATAAAAGTGCAAAAAATACATCTAATATGATTAAGTGTGGGTTTTTTTGCTTGTTTTTTGTTCCACAAAATTTCCCTTTATTTGAGGGAAAGAACAAATGAAAACTGTTGATCACAGATTTTTGGCATACCAGAACAATGCATGTAAATTCTGAAAACACAATTTTTTAAATTGTTTGATTTTTAGGTGGTGTATATAATATTGGAAAATGAACCCGTATACATTGATTCAGTATTGACATTCATTTAGTGTGCAAATAACCCTAAATTATGGGACTAAGTGCTATGAACTATCTTCTTCTATACTAAAAATTTGTTTACACTGAGACCTACTGATTAAGTTGACACAACAAATGTTTTTTGCTATCACAAATCTAGGCTGTTCTTTGGAAGACAAGTAAATCTGCATTCATATTGCTTATGAAGCTTTTAGTGTAAGTTATAAAACTAGATCTTGAGAGAAAGATATACTTACTTTTTTAGAACTTCTCAAGGAAGTCTCAGAATCTCTAAATCTGTAAATCCACAATACAGTTATTTCTGCGGTTTTTAAAATGGGAAACTAAGCTTTTCAGTTTTAGCTGTATTGCTCTAAGAAACAATGGTATTGGTATGTTTCACAGACCAGATGTGGCTTATTAACACATTTAATGCACAAAATATAGCAAGTGATTTCTTTGAGTACAATTACAGTTGTCTGTATCTGAAAGAAAGAGATTGCTACTTCTAAACAGAATTTATCACTTTTCTTCTGTCAATTTTATAAGTTTTAATACTTTTTGAGGAAAAGATAGGATATTCTTTATCAAAAGCATAATAAGCTGCTTTCTGTAATACGCAAACTACATTTTCTGTAAAGGGCTCACTGAATGATTTTCTACTATCTCCCTCTTTAACAGTCAGGGAATGCCAGTCAAAACAAATAATATCGTCCTGATAACAGCAATTACCAGTTAAAATGGCCCAGTCTTTTCTCTAATGACTGTATCCATTGAAGTAGCATCCTGTTCAGGAACATCTGTTGAACTTAGCTTACTCATCCTTGGAGACTTGTTTTCTATCCCCAAGCTTCTAGAGCAGATTGGAGGTGATAAAATCTGTGGTTAGGCTTTCACACAGCTGAACACTGTCCCCTGATGAAGAAGCTCTAGGAGGTTATGGGAATCACTGGTGTCATATATGGGAATCACTGGTGTCATATCTTTGTGCACCAATTGTCCCTGGTCTTCATCTCGGAGGATTACTAACAACCATGAAGAAAGTTTTTCACCGCTATTATAAGACTTCCATGGTACTCCAAGAATGCGTAGGAAAAGGTGCTGTTTGCGTTGACAAGAACTTGCTATCCCTCTTTAACATCACTGAGTTAGCGTGGTACTATCGACCTTGCCCCAAAGCTGGTTTAAACCACAAGGGAAAATGCATCCAAAAATAAACATAAAAGCAGAAGGCTACACCCGAGGATCTTTAGTCACGCACATCCTGATGGATAACTGTCTCGCTCCACCCTCCAGTAGTTGGATTCTTTTAGACAGACCGGGAGCAAAATGGATGTATTTGAGCAGTGTTATTGTTACAGAAGTTCTCTGTAGTTCATCCTCAAGTTTTGTCCTTTCACGCAGTTGCAAAGTTATTGAAGCCCAGACAGGAAGGGAGTGAATCTGCTGAGAGGTGACTTATTTTTAGAGGTCTTTCCTACCACAGTGAATTACTCAGCCTTCCTTGGATAACACACAAATAACCAATTTCCTTTTGTGTGGAATAAGATTATGTTAGAAGTTACTGAACATGCTTTGAGAAACATTTGATCTTGACTAAATGAAGAGCAGCTATTACTTCGGTATGCAGTAACTTTGGAGAGAGGGAGTCTTGCCCCTGTAAGGTCAGAAGGAATACTTTAATTTTTATTCATGTTCATCAGCATTTACACATCTTGTCTGGTAAACAGTATCATAACTTGCTTCCTGCTTTTGTCCATCTGATGATAATTCAGATTCAGCCCTCAACAGACTTCACGGCTCTGAAATTGTATCTTTGGGGGAACCTGCTTTCTTACTGTCTTTATTTTCTGAACACTGAATGTTCTGAGCTATTTTAAGAACAGATCCTCTGTCAAAATGGAATAAATTTTGCATATAGCTTCAATGGAATACTCTTTAGGAAATATATGTATGAAATGGCATGCTGACTTGAATGTAATAGTGTTCAGTGTGACTTCTGAATAAGGTTTATGTTCATCAGAATCAAGGCCACAGCTCTCAGTGGATTTTCATGTAATTTTCATGTTTGTCTTTTGAAGGTGTATCTAATCTTTTGCCTTATCTCAAGGTACAAAGTAGTCTTATGCTTCATTTTATGTGTCAGGATTATTGCAGTAGGAATTATGAAGACACTGTAAAAATACATTAATGAAAATGAACACAGAAGGATTTTTTTCAGTTCTTTTCATCTGTTTGTGCTGTAAGTACATTATTTATCAAAGTACGTTACTGAATTGCATGTAGATATTTTGCAGTGTAACACAGTAGGCAGCATTTCAGAGAGGCAGCCTTTCCCTTGCCTTTAGCTACTGAAAATACATGTTATACTATTACAGGACAACGTTCTCGCTTCTCTGTCTGGTAGATTTCTGAACGCTTGGGTGTTTTTGAGGAGTACTAGGAATCTCATGTAGATGTCAGTACTTTCTAATGCACTTTTTCGCCATTGACTAGTCCATATCAGAAATTCTTTCTGGTTCATTAACTGAGAGATTAGGTTTAGTCTGAGAAATGAAATACTGGAAAAGAGGGGTGGGGATCAAAGAAAGAATCAGATAGTTTAGATGGCTGGACATAAATCTATCAGGTTGATTTATGGTATACTGCTTGGTCAGTTTATTGTACTGTAATCAGTTGCAGAAGTCTTTGCAGTGATTTACTGATTTTCCATAGGTGAGTATAGGAGAGACATAAAATTATAGTTAATAAAAAGAAGACTATTTAGCCTTACAGGAAGGACGATCATGTGATATAAAATAGCAAAGTGCTTGGAGACTCAGAAAAGTATGAAAAGGTGGTTGTGGAACCTGCAGCTGTATTTACCTGCTTCTTGTCACATTCTCATTGATGGCTCAAATTCTACCTTGATGATTTGTCTCTCTAATGTGGTTTTGTTTGAGAAATGTAAAAGTGATCAAATTGTAGTAGCCTACCTTTAGATTATGGCTAGAATACTGCATTCAGCAACCTCTCAAATTTTCATGTCAGAATAAGGAAGAACTATTCCATGGTATCAGATACAGATTGCAACATAGAAGAAAGATGTGAAAGGACTCAGGTGTGTGGAATTTGTTGCCTTGTGCTGTCTGCAAATCTTCAGCTGAAGAGGAATTCAAATTTGTATGCAGAGAAACAGCCAGTGTGAGAGACATTGAAAAATGAAGTGATGATAGGCAGGTAGATTTTTTTTCCTAGACTAACACATGGAAGGAGGAGGAATATAAAAAGTCCTCCCCCTTAGCTTTAGAATATGACAGTAAACACAGAACTGGCAAGACTGTGAACAAAGCTTTGTAAGTAACTAACATTCCACCTTCATACCTTCTGTGTTAATACTGATGAAAACATAGAAACGAGTAGCAGGAAAAGTTTCCAAGGTTGTTGTTATATCAAGATAAAGTGCCAGATTGCAAACCTGGTTTTGCTGTTGCAAAGTGAGCATATTTCAAGTGAATACAGTGGAATTGCTTTGATACACATGGAGCTAAGTGGGAGCAGAGCCTGGCCTCTAGTACTGTTGTTACATTGGTTTTGGCTACTTTTCTAATAAGCTTTTAGGATCTTCTCTTTTGTTTTCCTTTGTCAAACATTTCGAATATTAACAAGCAACGGTTTGTCTGGAAGAGCAGATTTAAATGAATATGGAATGGCATTCTATTATCAGTAGTCAGATTTACATCAGAACAGCAATGTTAGTCAGCATATCAAAACAGTGACTTTTATTTGGGTATGTGAATTACTTAATCTTACAAAAAATGCAGATTTCTGTGAACACTTTTCTATGACTATCTTGTAAAGTAACCTTTCTGGCTGTTGATGGTGGAGAAACATGACTGGGAATTAGCCTTGATTTTTTCACTTTGGTAACCTGATTTTCCTTGGTGTGATAAGCACTGATGGAAACGTACAAGTCTTTTGAGAAGGCTCTTTCTGTAATGTGTTCTTTTTTGGCATTATGACCAAAAAGTTTGTAATAACAGCACAGCACATTATCTGAAATAAAGGAGACAATCAGGTACATTATTCAATATCATCCATGAGGCACAATTTCTGTAAAAGATCAAGGGATCCAGTTGGTTTGAACTTTGCAGGTTTCTCTTTCTTTGTCCTTGTCCTTCATTTAAGGTGCCAGATTGGGCACTCAAGCTATCCCTTAAGCCACAGAAAAGATTGAATAATAACAAGTTGATTAGAAAGGTCTGGTCCTTCGTGTCTCTCTGCAACAAACTTTCCTGATGTTTGTTCTTGCATGTTATTCCTATGGTCCATTTGCACCCCAGCTTCCCAGTTTATTCCAGTTCAATGCTATTTCAATAGCAACGTTTTGTGGCTATATCACTGATTATTATAAGAAGATGGATTAAGGCTTTGTGGAGCTGATTTCTCTTGACCTTAACTAGTGTGGTGTTTCTCTTAGATGCAATTCTGTGTCGCTGTAGTAAAGCCCATCAGTTTGAAGCCCCTTGTGAATACTATTGTGCCAGACACTGTGCAAAAATATATTATTATTCCTATTTACAGCCCCTGTAAATGTTTGTGTGTATTAGCACTTCAAAGAGTCTTAAATTATATTGCAGAAAGCTTGACTCTTTTTGAGGTTCATTCTTGGGGGGGAAAAAAAGAAACAGAAAAATCCAGCAAGCATGTTAGTCTCCCTGTTAAATAATGCCTTTATTGTTTTTCTCACATTTTATCATGGTTAGAGGTAAAGTTAAAAAATAATGGATTCATCCAGTTTTCAAGAAAAAATATTTTGATTAGTTCCTAAAATACTTAAATTACAGAAGACCATCTGACAAACTGGAATGTATACACTTAAATGCTGCAGATGTTTTTGAGGCTGCGTTTTTGTTTTTTGTTTTTTTTTCTTGGAAGCTTTACTGCCAAACTTGCATTTTCTATAACCAGCTTTTTTATTAGCAAAGCAAGTGCTTTTCATCCTCAGCAGATTGTATTATTAAATGCAGTATCTCTAAGCATGATGTGCTAAATGGGAAAAAACATATATTGCAAAACACAACTGGAAGCCTATGAATATTTTTTCAGGGAGCAAACTTCTGGGCTTTCATTAGTTCATTCTTATTAGGCAAAATGTCTTTCAGAAGAATCAGAACATTTGAAGCTCATGAAAGTCTTTTTTTTATAAACACACATTTTAACTATCAAATATGTGTCTCATTCTTATCTTTCACAGATAAAATGTGTAACAGAGTTGTCTTTGTAGGTGTGTGTGTGTATAATCTACCATCTCTACATAGTGTGTGTGTATATTACTGCATTAAATTCATCTTCAACTTGTCAAACTTCTGTGTCAAATTGTCTGGAGCTTTGGTTTTAACTGCATTTGTGGTTGGCGGGGTCCTTTATTGCCTTTGAAATGAATACCAAACTGGTCAAATGCATAAGGCTTTGGCTACGCTTCTAAACCTTTGGATTTGACACAGTCTGTTCCTTTATTCAACTGTGAGGTTGATGTGGATGAGATGGTTTTGCAGATTGACCCTTTCTGATCTTCTGGTCAGTCTCATCTCAGTCCTCCTTTTCTTTTCAAATGAGACCTCCTTTTTCTTCCTTACACAAAAGGTTGATTGTTACCTATCATGAGGTATCTATGGTATTTATTTTGGTTCCTTCAAGTTCTTCAGAAAAATAGCAATCCCTTAGAAGCTTCCTTTTAGCGATGAGTTTTGTTGTTTATGTTGCTTCACAGCAATGGATATGGTTGTGTGTTCCTCCAAAGATTCCTCTAGAATGCGTGCTTGCATGCTGCATTTGAATGGGTGCTTTCTGCCTGTGTTATATAATGGGTAAGGCAAATAATGTGATACCATTTATTAGATCAATGGATATGTTTTAACATTGATGTTTTAAAAATCCATTACCTTAAACCTGCTAGCATTTGAATAATAATAAAAAAAGGATCTATGACAATAAGATCTGTGGCAGTGGAAGATCTTTTGCAGATTAGCACACACTGATAGCAAGACAATTATTTTATTATTTTCTTTTTCCTGACAGTGTAGAGTTTAGTTTATTAAAATATTTTGTGAAAATGTTGTAAAAATGTTCGTTCTTATGTAGCAAGAACAATATGACTTATAAGACTCACTTAGCACAATATGAATTCCTCCTTCCTTAAGGAAACATTCGGTTGAATGAGCATTCAATACCTTAAAACTCAAAACAAGCTACAACCAAGACCAAAAGAAGTCAATTTATTAGGTATATGGATTAATAAATACGCTCAAAAAAAAAACTGCCCTATGTTTACTTTAGGGCACTTCTAATAGATGTCTTTCCTTTTCCTGGTCGGAGTCAGAGTTGTAAGGTTCAGCATTTGCCCTTTCCCTTAGCCCAGTTCCTCCCTTCTTTTCATCCATGGTGAAATCCTACCTTACTGAAGTCAATGAGTGCTTTGGGATTTCAACCCAGGTAATTAGTAATTTCTTTCTTCTCCTTGTACAGTATGCAGCACAGGCTGCTGGTGTTAGGTGTAAGTCCTCTTTACCCTCTTCCCTTCTGTGGCAGTTTCTACCCACTACTATAGCTGACGTGACATGAGAGCATGAGCCTGGCATCTCTCGGATTATTTCACGGTTTAATAGCTCGGGGGTGCTTCACAAAGTGGTCAACCCAATAGTTGTACTGAGGTAAGTTGTATCGAAGGCTTACAAACTCTACTCATCCCAGAGGTATACTTGATGAAAATACTGTGGACTGAATGTGGAATATTTCCCTTGTCAGAAAGTAAGAATTACAGGATCCAGCCTGTCATCTGTGCTGGTTGTGGCCACTCACAGAAATCAAGAGGAGAAAGGGATTAATAATAAAATTTATGTCTGCTCTTGAATCGATCCTTGTTTCAGTCTGAGTCTTGGAACTTGAGTGCTTACAGTTCACAGGTTTAGTGTGCGTTGCTGTTATTCCATTAGTTCCATGAGTAACAAAATTCCTAGAAGTCTGTTCACCGGCAGTGTGAAAGTATCAGGCCTGAAACGTGCCCTGAGGGCCTTGCAGGTCCTCTTAAACGTTTAAATCTCATGGGGATTTATGGAACAAGCTGTTCACGGATATATTTATTTATTTCAGTGAGTGGTTGTTTATGCCATAAATATTTAAGAACAGCACATAATAAGATATGGTGGCCCTCTAGTGCATATAATCCCTGTATTTTTATACTTTGTAATGAAGTGGATGTTCACAGAGTTCATGTTTTTATTTAATATTTCTGTTTCGGGATGTTGTTGAAATCAGTGGTTTATCAGGAGGTGTGAATTCATACCATCAGCATGGTGTGATGCTGAAAGCTTTATTCCTTTTTCCTTCATCTCATGCTTGATTAGATAATGCCACTAGTGTGCATTTCCCCTGAACTCTGCTTAAAATAGCTTCTCAGTTAAATTGCAAATGAAGAAGTTAAAACTGAAACTCACAAATGGAAGTTTACACCCTAAATATCTTCTGGTATAACTTTGCTTTTGTTCATTTTAAGTTACATTGATAAAATTTTCTTGTCCTTCCAGACACAATACTTAGGTCTCAGCCAGGCTTGTATACCATTTGTTTGAGGGTGGTGCATAATCAGCATTTAAAATTGAATCTTGCCATTCTGCATTTAGTACTTACTGATATAATTAAGCTTGCTTACATTTTAACCTCTGACCATTTCCTGAGTAATTTCTATTTAATTTTGTATTCCACCTCTCTCTTGACCTTTGAAAAATATCTTTTCTGACAACCAACACAAAATATTTTCTTGAAGTATTAACCACTTCATTTTCTGAAATACTTAGACAAGCTTTATTCTGTTAATTTTCCCCAAACCGGAGTACAGGTTAGTGGAAACAGACGGAGTATCATTGTTTTGTTTTAGTGTAATAGAAATATGCCACGCAACGTGATTTTTGTATGACCTGGTCTTTGAGAAAGTGAGTCCGTCAGAGAAATCATACTGTTCTTAAAGGACTGAGTTGTAAGGGAACTTGTTTGAGTTACTTAGGCTTTTATGTTTAATTCTCTCTGGGGATAATGCTGGAGACTCTCAGTACAATTAGGGGAAGATTAAAAGCTCAGTACAGGCTTATTTTTTCCCTTCTTCCTTTCTGCCAATACCCTCTGAGCCTGTACCCTCTCTAAAAGCAAGGAATGTTTTTCAAAGGTCGTTTTTCCTTTCTATCATTTATTTCTCAGGCAGTGTTCTGGTATGCTCCTCTTCCATACATTGGAGAATGTGGTTTCTCTTTCTGTGTTCATTACTTTTGATCCTGCTAGTATTTAATGCCAGTTCTGTTGATCTCCAGTAAAGAGTTCATTGGCTATTTCTCCTTAGGCTTATCTGTGACATTTAGATCACATTAGATAACCAGGGATCACCAAGCAGCTAGGTAATATTTCTTGCACCATTGATGAGAATTATACCATTACTTAGTGTTTCTTAGTACATTGGCTCTGCAGACCTAAAAGGAGTAAAATTGTAGTAAAAGTGCAGACAATAATGTAGATACGTCTGAATACACTGACAGTATAGTATCTTTGATTACTAAAAGTACCATTTTACATAATGCTTTTTTTCAAAGAGATACACATCAATCTGAGCAGGTAGTAGTTGGAGAATTTACCACTGCTGTTGCAGCGGTATGGTCAAAAGATTACTTTGAGACTACCACAGAAGTTCACAACAGAACTCTGATTCTGCAGG
Source organism: Anser anser (assembly GCF_964211835.1). NCBI lineage: Eukaryota > Metazoa > Chordata > Aves > Anseriformes > Anatidae > Anser > Anser anser. Next base: position 21,967,900 of record NC_139726.1, read on the forward strand.
TTGTCTGTGTTTACGCACGTCTGCCATATGGAATTTCCTTATAGAGTGTGTTACTTCCATCTGATCTCATAAACAAAATGTACTGTCTCATTTTATTCTGAGACAGACTTTTCCTGTTTTAACAACAGGAGGAGGATTCTTCTGTCTTTTAAACTTTCTGAAGAGCTTTTTGATATTACTTCAGATAATGATGCATGCTACCAGCCAGTCCACAAGTATTGATACTTGAATTGTTGTCAGCTTTGTACTCTCACATTCTGTAGTGCTGCAAGGCACCCTGCAAGGAAGTTCTGGAAATGCTCTAAGCTGTAGGAATGCTAGGAATACAGATTTTACTGCCAGAGAAATTCTGTAAGGAATTAATATTACAGGGGCATCCATACTATTAATCCAAGTATCATTACGGAATGGTAGGTGAATTACCTTTCCTGGTATCCATTAACAGGACAATGTCTTTAGATGAGAATTGAGTTAATCTGTAATGAATAAAATGTAATGACAGGTTGTGTTATCCAGAAGCAGACCACAAATTATATTTTCCCTCATCCTTTAACAAAATAATTCATTCTACTATTAGTGTGCAACAAACTATGCTTTTTAATGTGAGAAGACAGCAGACCCCCAAGAAACAACCCCAGCTCTGTTGCAAGTAGTCTTCACAGAGATGGAGAGGTACTTTTTAGCTGCCTATTCCACTGACGGGTTGTAGAACAAAGGCATAGTTTACCATTTATGATGGTATGGATACGTAAAAATAATACCAAATGTCTAGAGTGAAATAGATTCTTGACCATGATTGACTACTGACTGTTCCCTATGCCTATCTAATGCAAAGCTTTAGTAGTTTTCTTCTATCCCTGCCAACTAACATTTCCGTCGATTTTTCTTTTTAAGTATATCTTTATTGCTAGAACTTTATCTTCTTTGTTTCAGTCTACATACACATATCTTCATTATCTGATAATACTGTTGCCATATGTACAAATGAAAATTACTTGATATGCTAAAGAGCTTCTTACAGAAGGAAAAAGCAACTCTTATTTTGAAAGCTGTTAATAATGAATGCTATCTTTTTATCAGATGTGTTCTTTAAGTGAACACTTTTGAATGCCCTTTTTGTGCAAGTAGAGTTTGCTGCACGAGGTGCTCATGTGACTCTCCCCAGAATCAGATTGCTCAACACTGAAAATAAACGCAAACGTGTGGAAGTTTTGATGCTATAGAAATGAAAAATCTCATAATGTTGCATGTTTAATTTTCAAATTCTAAGCAGGGCACGTGTTGCATTCTGGCCATGAATGTGCTGCCTTTTGGCAGTTGTGTAGTAGAAACACTCTTGGCATTTTTCCTGCCCCAGCAATGCTCATCTAGGCATTAGCCACAAACTGTTCTGTAAGAGAAGTGAGGGAAAATATTCTTACCTTGTTAGATGCTGTGCATGGTGAGAGAGCAGCAGCATAGATTAAGTATTGTGAGGCTTAAAACAAGATGGTGGACTTCCATTATGCTGTACTTATTTTTAAGAGGATGCATGAAGGCACAGTGTTCTTAAACCAAACCTGTCCAGTTCCAGGAATTTCACTGCAGTGATGGTCAGTACAATTTGTTGTGCCTGTAGCAAAGGGCTCCGTGTCCTATGGCTTCTGTTGCCTGCTGTCACCTACGTATTGTAGAAATTGAATGTAAAAGCATAGCAAACTGCATAAATAAAAACCTGTCATGTCTCCTCCTGGTCAGTTTCCAAGAGTAGCACTGGTTCTGTCCCTTCTTTTGAAACTAGAGTAATGTCTTTATTTAATGCCATCTTTATTTCTGTTTCTCTGAGACTTCATTTTTTGGCTCTGTCTGTACTGCTCTCATGTACCTGAGATTACTTCTTTCTGTCCTCACTATTTATATTCTTAACGCGCTTGTACACAGTTGTCATGTCTATGTTTTGTCATCACTCTGAAAGAAAATTTTACATATGTTTGTGATTGTCTCCCAGAGTACTCACTGGATGTACTTAAATGATGTCTCCCTTGAATTTTTCCAAATGGATTTTTTTCTAAGCATTTCTAATTCTCTGGAGACTTACATAAGATATCATTTTCATGTTTTGACCGGTATGTCTACCTCCTTTTCTAGTGTTTTCATAGTATGTTATCAAGTTGTTTATTCTCCCTTTGAGACTATTAGTAAAAAAAAACAAAAAAAAACAAAAAAAAACCCTAGCACTTGCGTACTTCTTTAGACACCTCCTTTTTGCATTGCCATGTTTCATTACCTTTTATTTTCATTTAGCTAATTTTTAATTTGTATGACAGTACTTACCCAAGGCATTTTAATTTTTTTAGGTGAGCTATCACTATTAAATATTCTACTGATATCCAAGTATGTGACAGCTACTGCATCCCTTTCTTCCACTACTGATTGTAGTGATTAAAAAAAAAAAACATCAACTACCCACATGTAAAGCCTACCATCTCAGTTAATTCTGTCTTGCTGCTTTGCACATTTGTTGCCAATATTCGTGAGCACTCTAATCTAACTGGGTTGATGTTTCCTGCTTCACTTCTGAAGAATATTTTCAAAGTATTTTTGTTTATAAAAGTTATAAGGTGCCCTAGTATCTGGTGCTAGATATGGTCTGAACTAAAATGAAGTTAGTGGTGTAAATTGTGCTATCTATGTGCACTAGAAAAAAATAGTGAAAAATTACCACAGTTCTGGTATTGTAAAGGTATACAGAATTTATTGGGAAGTTCACTCTCAAAAGAAAGGAGGAGAAGTATTAGAAAATAAGGCATTGAGGAATGTGTAATTTCTATTTTTTTCTTACCTTTTTTCTCCCAGAGATGTATTATTCTCCTGAGTTACTTCTAGCTCTCCGATGACAAAGCTTACCCCAGTATGAATGGTACAACCTTCATTGCATTATTCTTTGGCATATCTGCTAACATTTAAATTAAAGCAACTTAAGCTTTTTTTGACCTCGTCATGATTATTGGTCTGCTAAATCTGCCCCTTTATCAATATCTACATTGTTAAATAAATAAATAGGATACATAAAACTGAACAATCCTCTTCACAGTAAATACTGTTGCTTACTCTTAACATGACTAAAGTATTCATTTCTGCATGTGCCTGTTCTGGTGGTTGTGGAGTATCCCTTTGTGCCGATGTTGCAAGAAAGCAGAGGAAGGAGTGACCCCAAACTCACCTCCAACTTTGCCTGTTTGCTTCATGCAGATTTTATTCTTCAGTCAAAAATTGTGTGGCTCTCTGTGTACTGTCATATAATCAAGGTCAGGAAGATAAAGCAGAAATATAATAATTATATACTTCATCTTGCAGAACCTACAACATTCAAAGCATGCACATTTGACTTTGACTAGTTGAAATTACAAATCCCCTTCTATGCAGGACTTCTGTAAATATTCAAGTGAAAGTACACTAAGCAACTTTGTTCTGTTTTCAGCTCCTGCTGACAAATTTGCTCATCGGAAGCTTGCTTATAAATGTTGTGCTTATCCCTCTGACATGGCTGGAACAAGTAACTCTTGTTTCTGTGCCCGCTCAAACCTGATGGTGGTTGGCCTCCTTGCTCATTTATATGTTCTTACAATGGCTTTGATTTCCAAGATGCAGTAATGTTAAACAAACAAACATTACATTTTTTGGATAACACTTTATTACCATGTCCATCTCTTCTTTGGGCTTTTTACCAGTGTGTGACTGCCTTCACCTTTTGCAGCACACTTCGTTGTGAGAAAACTGCCTTATTCAGGCCTTACTGATTAAGATTAGAGGGTGGTGCTAGGAACCAGAAACTCATGGAAATTTTTCTGCACAGAAAAGTGAAAGCAATAGGTATCTTAAGATCTTTTAATCAAATCCAGACTTGTTAGAAGTAATAATGATTAAAAAAAATAAAAGAAACCCGTGCTTGAAAGAAACAGTGCGCTTAGCATGTCTAGATTAACTTATTCCAAACTTAGTTGCAGGAGGAGGAAGTTATCTCACAATATCTATTGAACGACTCTATGGCATTGATCTCTGAACAAGAAACCCATCCCACATTCACTATAGGTCATGTTATCCCTTTATCTAGGGTAGCTGTCTACCTTTGCAAAAACATTTTTTCTCTGTTCTCTTTACCCAAGCTGGGTTTTGACCTTCTCTAATGTTTGTTTGTTTTTTTCTAAGTGTGGTCTAAAACGTGTCTTACAATGGTCTTTACTCATGGGCTATCAGAAGTTGAATGTTGTTCCATGAGGCCATGTCTGTCCATTGAACAGATGCAGCATTCTCATTTGCAATTGAGGAATCAATTTCATCTGGCTGGTTTGAAGGCTTTAAAGCTAAGTTTATCTCTCTTGGCTATTAGAAATACATTTAATGATAGATTCAGCATGTCAAAGATTCTTTAAGGGAAAGCAAGAGATAAAACAAGTACAATGTTATGTTGCTGGGCAGTCGGTTTATAACTGTCATCCTTTATTTCATCTCCAACCTGCTGTCTGATCTTGTGTGGGAAGTGGAAGAGGACACTTCACAGCACTGCCACTGAAATGCAGGCAGACTTGTAGAACCATTTGGAGAAAAATGAGAAACTCAATTTCATTGTAATACTGTTGTTCTAAGGGAAAAAATTAGGCTCATTTGTAGCTGCTCAGAAGGGTGAAACATAGACTTATGCTTCCTGTTACTGTTTGGCAAGTGCATCCTGCAGCCCATGGGACAGCATATCATCTCATCTATTTTGTTCCTGGTCATTGCTGCTTATGTAGCCCACCTTGTGGCCTGTGCAGTTTGCAGCTGGGAGATTCCTCTGATTTTTAGGGATTGCTGTATTTCAAATCCCATCTCAGCTTCTCTTTTGAAAGAAATGTCCCTGCTGTTTTCTCTTGCAGAGAGTGCCTGGAAATGTAAACTGGATACCTGGGGTTAAAATGTTGCTACTGATTTATTTTCCCTAAGCTATTGATTATGTGGTTTTCTAGTCACTAACGCCAGATCTGTACTGCTGGCAGGGTTGTGGGGAAAATGTCAGTGTTACTCTTTTTTGGTGAGGTATAGCTAATAGAGGACTGCTATAAGGAATAGTTGCAAAAGAACTTTTCCTTTCATACATTGTATTGTCCCAAGGATAATTTGCTGACTGAGGTTAAAATATCGGGCAAGCTCTGGGTTGGCTTTTTGAAACTTGTAGTATACTCTCATAATTTTTCCATGTCATGGCAGTGATCCATGGGAGGAACAGGCTGTTGCTGGTTATATAGACTCCCAGTAAATTCATGTGTTCTTCCCTGTTGAAAGCCTAAGATGTGTCCAGCTCTGCTATGCAGCGATTGTGATTTCTAGCCGCAAACAGACAGGTCATATAAACCCGTCTCATGAAGACTATGTCTTCTGTTGCATTTTTTTTTCAAGGCATTTAATTTTACCCTCTTGTTTTCTTCCATATGCAAACTGAGAAGATAGAACAAAAATTATATATATATATATATTTTACTGAAAGCTTTTTGGTGATTGTTGAGTGGTTGCACATGCTATAAACATCCAAATATATCATGTACAGCACTTACTTGAACCCATAGACTCTCAGCTTCTTTGGAAAGTTGACTTTTGCTGTTCTTTTTCTGGGGCTGCAGCACAAGTAGCTCAGTGTCCTTTTTGTGGTGGGACTCTGATTGTGGCTTAAAAAAAATCTTTTTTTTTTGCATAGGTTTTCTTAGAGTTTAGATGTCTCCCAAACTATCATATTATTGATCATTTAACCTCCAAAAATCTTCTTGCCTGTCTCAATCTAATATTTGACATTTTAAACAGAACAGTTACTTGCATAAATAAGCTCCCTGCTGTCTTATCTTAAGTTTTGAGAACATGCATTTTCCTTACCTGCATGTATTTATTTGCTTGAAATTGAAGTGGGCTTGGGATCGAGAATAAATTGGAAATACATTTAAAAGTCTGCTTTTAAAAGCTTTTTCTTTTCTCAAGTAACACTCTTTGCAAAATATTTTGTTCATTTCTTTTTTTCCCAATTAGCTATATTCCCTTTTGGCAAGGTTTTAATGTGTTTTTTGTTGTTTTTTTTTTTTTTTTCCAGTAGAGAAATCATGTTTAATTAAAAGTTACTTGCATGTTTTCAATTATAGATATTTTGTTTGGCTTTACACTCTCAGTTGCCTTGAGTAATTTCCTGTAGAAATACATATAATCTATTTGCATGTTTGAAGTATTAGTGTGTCATTTGCATAGCTTGTGTGTAACACTTAAACAAACGACCAGGGCTTAGGAAGGGCAGATCATGTTTTTTTAGTTCTTTCTGGCCCGTCCTGAATAGATATGGAACCAACTTTTGCAGAGAGAACTGGAAATTGTGGTATCAAATCAATTCTCTAGAAAGGTTGTTTTGGTAAATAATTGGGAGTTGAGCAGGTGGGACAGCAGAACTGTTATATACATATTTTTGCTCGACATAAGTCAATGCGGATTGATGTTCATTCTTACTTCATGGACTCATCTAATTCCCTCATAGCAGAGGGAATATATAACGCATCCCAGTTGGTGTTTGTCACAATTCCAACAGATAAAGCTGTTGTAGTTTTAGTTGCTGGAGGTGAGATGGTAGCGGATTTAAATTTTTTTTGTGACCACTTATTAAAACCATAGTTTGTTTGGTCTACTAACGTAAGTTCTGTGGTTAGGTTCTTGAGTGGAACATATAATCTGTTTCTCCTCACCCATGTTTAGAGAGGTGAACTCAGCCTGGTTTAGGTACAGAGAAGTACTACCATGGTAAAGGTGATGGAGTGTCTATTTTATATGATAAGACTAAAAAAGCATGTCTTGTTTAGTCTGTTGATGTGACAGCTGATAGGAAATGCGATTGCCTTCTATAAATACATAAAACTACCATTCAGGGGAAAGAAGCTGTTAAATAGTGCTGCTCAGGAACAGGTTGGTACTAATGCAGCTTGGCTGTACAGTAGAAGCTTCTCTCTAACCCTCAAAGCAACGAGGTTACAAAACAATTTTCTAATGGGAGCCTGGGGACAAAAATACCCCAAACTGGTATGGTTAAAGTGGAATTGAATACTTTTGCTGTCACTTTCTGTGTACCTGCAATAGCAGCTCCAGTGCTATGCTTATATACCAGTTTTCAGTATTTTGGCTAACTTCCCTAGTACAGCAAATATCTACATGATACCCTGGGGTCCAGACCTTGTTTCAGTTCTTAGGGAAAGTGTCCATACAGCTGATCGTGCCTTATGAGTTGACAGCAGTTTTCGCTTTTGTTTGCCACGTCTGTGCCATGCTCCTTTTTGCTGGTAGAAGCTAGTCAGAAAGATTACCACCATTGTCTCCTCTCTGATATAAGGAGCTTGATTTCTTTTTTGCTATTGTAGCATGCTTTTCCACAGATGGTGTGGACCTCAGTGCTCCTAGCAGAACAGAGCTGTTTCCTTAGGATGCTTGTCCTGAGATGAGAGAGTTGAGCATGTGAATCGCTTTGCCAAGAGAAGGCAACATAGAATTACTGCTCATTGGGTGAGTCCAGTCCTGAGAAGGATTCAAAGCAAGATAGAAGAGCTCCTTCTGTGTTTTTTCAAATAGACACCTTCTCTTGTTTGAGTGTGTGGTGGTAGGCAACTATAACCCAGAAACTTCTCAAGCTCAAAATTGCAAGATGCTTACGCAGCATCTGTGAGGAGCTGCTCCAAGTCAGGGAGGAGATGAGGCTGAAGGTACATCAGCTCCTCTGTGTTCATTTAGTCAGCTCCTGACAGCTCAGCATCGGGCATGCTTTGAAACTCTTTTCAGCTAGCTTTCCTTAGGAAATTCTCACTCTGGCTTCTGAGTGCCCTTCTGCAGTCACCAATTTCATTCCTTGTCAGCAACACATAAAAAGAGGAGGAAAACTGGGGAGACTTGAAGTCATGTAGACTTGAAGTCAAGTCCAGCATCTAGATCTAAAAATGCCTTTGTTATTCTCACAAAACTGTTACTCTGTGAGAATGAGCATGGTTAGGTCTTAAATTCTGTGTTTGAGGTTCTGTATAGGTAAAATCCAGAAAGCGCTTTGAAATGGATATTGCCATGTTTTGCCACAGTGGACTTTCACATGAGAAGAAAAATACCCCCTCTTCGTTTCAGAATTAATTCAGTGTTTTATAATAAATACTGTTTCCTTCTTTCCTCTTTTTCTGTTTAGTGTTAAGATACTCCATGTAATGTTTGTTTAAAATGAATGCTGATAATAAACAGAGAATAGATCTTTATGAGTAGCTGAAATTTGTCTGGTATTTAAATATTACTGATGTTTCAGTGGCACATATTTCTTGTTTAATATTCAGGCATGGCATTTGTTTTTTGAAGGAATACTTATCTTCTGTGATCAGGAAGAGTAGCAGTTAGGAGCAGCAGTGATGTGAGTCATTTTGACAGTGAGCAAACTTGTCAGTGTGTTCACATTTTCAAGACTAGATGGTCTAAGACATCCATTTTTTCCTAAATATTTTTCAAAGTACTAATGAAAGTTTAAACAGCTGTGGCTCGTGATGTCTTGAATTGAAAAGATCATGAATTAACAATTGCATTTTACTGCTAAAATACTACTTGTTTACTGGAAAGTCACAATGGGGTAATGATAAGGTTCAGTGAGGTTCTTTTGTAATACTTTTAATAGCTAAATTTGACAATCCCATAGTGTAAAATATGTCAGTCCTAAGAAGAAAAGAGAGAATTTGTAATGAACACACGCACTGTAAGGCAGTGAAATCTTTTTTTAGTCAAATGAATTTATATGTTAAGTACCTTTAAGCCCCTGGTGTTTTTTTGTTAGTTTTTGTTGTTGTTTCCTTCCATAAGCCTCATTTTCATTAATTTCACACTGGCCACTTTGGGATAAACTAGAATTTCACTGCATGCATATAATGTTTGTGTTAGAAAGTGAAAATTCCATGGTTTTGGCTGAAATGTTGGTGTATTGCAGCTGTCTCTTGCCTAGGGCCATCTGCATAGGAGAATATTTCTTTAACAGAGTAAATCATAGAAAGATTATAGCAGACTTATTGGAACCGTTCTTCTGTATCTCTGACTGCTGCTGTTCTTGTTAAAGATATTAAAAAAGAGGCTCAGTGGATCAAAATGTGGTATTTGTGTAAGAATACTTGCTTTGCAGTTGTTTCTGAAGGAAAAAAAAATCCATTCTACATTCACTGGCTCTTTAATTTGGATTGCCAATGATAATGCAGAGTCTACTGCTAAAGAAAGGTAGGATGCAGAGGCAGAAACATTAGTGCTAATCTGCTGCAGAAGGACTAGATAAATCAGCACAGCTCTCATACATCACTAAGAGAGAAGCTGATTGCAACTTGACCATGTGCCTAAGTGGTCACATCAGCAACAAGAACGGAGCATGGATAAAAAAACTAAAATGTACCCTTAGGGCTACTTGCTGTGCAGGACCCATAATAACACATCAATGTAAGTTTAAGATTTCTTTATTTTTTGTTTCCCTCTGTAATTATTGTTGTTTACAAGATTATATTTTTATTCTGCATAGATTTAGGGGAAATATGATGGAGCAAAGTATAATGCTAAACAGCTAATAGTTTGATAATGTTTATGTCTGTGAATAATAATGGGCTTTATTGCTGTGTGTTTCAGTGTAGTTCTTTCTTTGAGGATATTTTAATATTTAATCCTAACCATTATATATCAGAAATTGAGTAAGGTTTGGGGTGAGATGGTAGTGAGATCTCTCTCTTCATCTTTGTCATCTTACATTTCAAAAGGGCTCGAGAGGCAGAATGCCACAAATATATATTACTACTACTGGGAGAATTTTTCCATTGCTTTATTCTTTCTGTTAAGAAAAATACTTTTAGAGAGTGATTTCTGTGGACCTTTTTGTATTCCTGAATTATACGCAGATGGTAATTTTCCTACAATTTAAAAAATTTGTGCAATTGTTTAATTTAATGTCACTTGAGCATCTGCAAAAAGGGGAGGCAGGGATAAATGGAAACTGAATAAACATTGATTGCTAGTCTGAAAATTAAATTTTAGAAGTTTTTGCAGTAAATCTTATTTCAGATCTTTTTTTTTTAACTAAATTAGGTTATCTTATTTAAATTGAGGCTACAATATAGCAAACAAATGTGTGAAAATATCCTGGATATCCCACGTTTCCAACTCTATCAGACTATAAAGATGTTGTTGATTGTTGCTACAAGGGAATATCTTAACTGTAGAAATCAGAGCAGCATGTTTAAGTAATACATGGGAAAATAAAAAGGAAAGGTGTAATAGTACTGTTCAGGTGTTCCAGTGATGCTTTTCTCAAAGAAAAAAGTATACAGTAAAATCTATTGATATAGAATCTTATGCTGTCTCTCATGGCTTTAGGAAAAGAGACAGGTTGTTTTTTTTAGGAAAAGGCAGGTTTTGCTGTGTACTCTGAAAATGGGATATTTTGGAAGCACATTTAAAAAACAAAACAAAAACAATAGTGCTTTATATATTTACTTATTTTTAGGGAAAGTTAGAGGGCTTCAAGCAAATTTATGGAATATGAAAAAGGAGGAGTGAAGGATGCCTCAGTGATAGGAACTTGATAAAGTAAGTGTAAAGATGCAGAAAAACATCTATTTATTTTTCGGTTTGTAGCTATGGCCAAGTGTAATAACAGGAGGGTTAGAAAGTAGCCTGCATTTAATCTACAAATGGATTATTTTTGTGGCAATTGAAAAATGTGTAAGTAGTTATATCTGCCATACAGATAGTTGTATGACAAGAAGAACAAGAGGTGGAATGGAGAAAGGGAAAGGTGAGACTTTATGTCAAAAAAATAAGTTCATTCTTCCCAGCAGAATAAATAACCAACCTGGTTAACTGACAGATGAAATGTGGACCAAGTGACAAGTTTATTTTTGTGCAGGAAATGCATATGCACTATCACACATGCTCTTGGTTGTACTCAGCCCCTGAAGCTGCTGAGGTCCTATTGGGAACATGTAGCTTTACATTCTGACTTGAGAGGGGAAAAAAAAAAATGTGTGGCAACAGGAAGCATGGAGGATTTGGTGGTTTCTTGGATGTCGCTTCTGTTCTTATGTACCCAATGTGGTATTAAGTTGTAAACTCCATGGCAGACTGATTATATTCTTGTAACACGTGAAAAATGTAATAATCTGGCTCCTGTTAATGGAGTTCTGCTTCTGTTACTGAAATAGAGAGAACCTTTTTTCTGAGTTCATTGGAACAGCAGGCGAGTGTTCTGGTTTACGGAGATAATAAAACAAGTAAATAGTTTTCCTTTTCTTGTAACTGGACAACATTTCTAAAGATTTAGAAGGCTGAAGTTATCGTGAACAGTTCAAAACTGCTACATCTGCCAACACAGTCTGTAGTCATGTTCATATTGTGATCTTAAAACAAACTTTTGCTTCTCTGTATTTCTGTGAAGTTTCATGATGTAGTCACTTAAATTATGTGCTAAATGAATTACATTGTATATGATAAAACTAGGCTTAGGTCATGTTTTCTGTTAAGTTTTCTTTTTAGCTGAAGAAACAGAAGTACTGAGTGCATTTTGTAGACCAGATTTGACCTTATAAGCAGTTTTTATTAGTCAAGAGAAGACAGATCCTCTCACTCTAGAGTGAAATTCTGAATTTATCTATTATGCTGAGTGTTTTGCTGTTACCTGTGAACTCTCTCACTATACTCCAACCTGGTCTTTATTTCTACTTTCAGTTTTAGTCAATAAATTTATGCTAATTATAGTTTCTTGTACTTAAGAGAAAAGTGTGCTAATGGACATCATTCCCTGCACTTTCAGAGCAGCAGGGGATTTGTTGATGCAGACTTCAGTATATTGAATTTGCTTATACCTATGATATTCAGGCAACAACATATAACAGGAGCAAGAATATTTTGGTGGAAAAGCTCCTATTTATTAACGTTACCAGTGCAAGGCCTGAATCCTTAAAGCAGCATGTGCCCTATTGTGGTATCTCACACAGGCTATCAAAATACCTGAGTATAATTGTAGGATTTCAAACTGTTTTGATTAGATGGCATTTATTTTAGTTTTCTGTCTACAGAACAGCACAGCTTCCTCTTAAAGGTTAAAGACTGACATCTTCCATCTCAGTGTTGGTCACAGAAGAAACCTGTATTGCCCCCAAGAAGAGGTTCTTCAAGCTCTGTGATACCAAAGGAAAGAATGTGCTGCATTGCTTCAAGGAATATGTTGTGTTCCTATCCTGAATCTTGCCTGATCTCCTCCCCAGACCAAGGCGTGACATGGCTTCTTTTGATTCTTGCTCTTCCTTGTCCTTCCTGGGTTCTAGTCACCTCTGATGAGAGGACCATATCCCAACTAGCCCAGGTGACCTGAGAACTGTAGTTCTTTGAAGTATGCCAGAAAAGCTCTTAACTTACTTTATCCATGTGGGCCTAAGAGCTCATTGATTTCTTCCCCAAGTTCAGTAATCACCAATCTGTCCGCTGAATTGTGTCTGGAATGCTCCATATCACCACCAACTTCCCGTGTAAGATGTTAACTCACAAGCTGCAGTATAGAAAGCAGCCACAGATCAACTCATACTTTCACATCAGTTACCACCTGAAGTACACTTCGAAAATTGTGTTGAACAAATTTGTCCTTGCACAGGGTTGCACGTGCTGTGAAGGGATACATATGGTAATTGTCTCAACAAAGTGATTTCTCATCTGATACCATTTTCTTCTAGGAAGACGATGAATCTCTGGAAGGAACAAGAGAATTTTACACGTAATTGGATTATAATACAAATAGTACCTGTTACAGCTGGCAGGAGAACTGAATTATTTTATGCCCTGATTAGGTCCTCCAACCCAATCTTCAAACCTGTGTTGAAAATCACTTGATGTTTATAAATTTTTATGGAAGAAGATGATACATGGAAAGGAATTGCTTTGGTGTCTCTCCTTCTAGCTTTCAAATTGTCTTCCCAGCCTTGCTAAATGCTGCCTCTGAAGTGGATTTCTTCCAAAACATTGTGCACTGCATGGTACTAGACTCTGCTGGGGCACACACAGCAGGGTTCTCCAACAGATAACTCCTAAGGACAACCACTTGCCTGACCTTTCGGTCTTGTTTAATGGAGATTTAGAATGAAAATATGTTCAAAGAGGGCATCATGCAGACTGATATCTATAACTCTGCTGTTCGCTGAAAATCCTGATTAGGGTGACAGTGACTTGTGAAGCTTTATGAAGCTTTTTACAGTTTTTGTTACCTCTCTATTATTATCCTGGAAAGTAAATAGTTACATATTGGATAACCATATGGATGATGTGTTGGTATATTTTAAGAAGATTGCTCAGATGGCTCAGAGCCCATAGTGGCGGTGCCAGGATTTTTATGTACTGAAGATCTAAACAAATAACTGAAAGACGGAGGGGACAATCGCTGAAAGGAAGAGAGAGCAATAAAACGTAGAGTTCACTTTTAGCATTGGTGACAGGGATCAAGGCTGTGGGAGAAGTGTAGCATGGCTTCTTGTAGTGCAGTTGCGCCGTCTCCCAGTTACCCTCCCTGTCTGAGCAGTGGGTGCAGCAAGGGTGGCTGCTCCTGGTTTCCGTTCTCAGCACTAGGCTGCCAGTGCTGCTGCGTGCTCCTGCCTCAGTGGTTCCAGCTGAACTTCCCAGGAGGAGGTAGTGGAGACTCAGATTGAACTTTTCACTAAAAGTCTGTACAAACCCCATTTTTCAATTTACCGACTTACTGTGACCATTTTGTTGATAACAGGGCCATTTAATAATCTGGCATTGTTTTCCGTGGACTGATAAGTGGTGGACGGAAGAAAGGAGGCAGAAAGAAAGGTGTGGGGAAAAATACAAAGAAAATTTGAGGTATTGAGTAATTCCGTAATGATGGTATCTGTTACCATTTTTGTTCAGTGCTTGAACGCTGCTTATGCATATTAGCAATCTGTTTGAGTGAGAAAGGACCCTGTCAACCCAGTCTACTCACCGCGCTGTAAATGTAACCTTGGTGAAGGAAAGGAACTGTTTGAAACACTGATATCTTTTAGTCAGGATTTATCATGATCTGTAAATCACCTAATTCTTACAACAAGAAGCCTTCAGATGTTTTAAACCTTGGCAATTTTTCATCCATCAAGGAGATTTGAGAAAGACCAAGGCAGCAAGCCTTCTCTCAGACTAGACAGAGTGGGCTGTTTTATATCAGGAGCTGCATTTCCTATTTTGCTGCTTCTGCCAGAAATTCTGTTGTCAGAAACTGTCATTTGAGCTTTTATCTGTTTTGAGGGGAAGGAAGTTAAACATCCCAGTAACATCACCATCACTAGAACAATTCTGCAGACAGTGGAAGGCTATGGAAAACTGATAATTGCACACAAATGCATAATTTCCCCAGGCCACAATGAGGAGAGATAGAATTGTCAGCTCCATTTTACAGTGGGGAGACGCTTCAATACAGGTCTGTGCTTTTAATATTAAAGTAACCTGTGGAGAATTCTGAACAAGCCAGGGTGGCAAGTATATTTGTTTCATGTCTGTTACTACTTTTTGCTGTATTGCTACATATACAGTTAACTGTCACAACTAATGCTGTTTTCTGTTACTGAATCTTCCTCTTTGAGAGAACAAGAGCACAGGTCAGATTTCTCAGGAACTTCTTTTTTTATTATTATTTTTAATGTATTCACAAAGTTTCCCAACAAGTTTGGATACGAGAATTAAAACCTTGCCTTCTTTAATCTCGGTAGGTATAAACAAACCATCTGGGTTTCAGTGGGAAAGCTCTTGCATACGTTTGAGTGGAGAATTCGACCAAGAGTGGGTTATAGCTCAGCAAGAAAGCTGGAAGCTTCAATATATATGAGACAGGCTATTTTTTATACCATGTGATAACAGCCTTTCTGACTTCTGAGCTCCTTACTTTATGGGTAGGCTATTGTTAACAGAGAGTATTTGAATGTCAGCGTGGAGCTCAGCTTGCTGAGGGTTAGTGTGCAGTGCTCAGCAGTCAGAGATCTCTCTCATTTGTTGCTAGTCATATCAAGAACTACTACTGTGGTGAATGGCAGCATTCCAGGCTGTGTCTCAGTCACATGGATTATTCTTTCAAGCAGTGCTTGTCTTGGGAAGAGACTCTCCAGGGTTTGAATTTGAAGGGCCTTTTGCAGTTTTGGTGTACTCACCTGAGAAGAACAATCGATACTTTATGCGTGTGTAGCTGCTGAAAGTCTGTAATATGTTTGCTGTCTGAGAAGAGTCCACTCCTGGGGTCAAAGTAACATACAATACATCTCCTCTTTTTCCTATTTGTTTTCTTTTTTTTCCCCAAATTAAGGTTTATGTGCTAATAACTGCATGGTAGTGATGACTAAAATGCTTATTATCTTTGATGTACCTGTATTGTGGCCAACTTTGAAAGTGCCTAGCACCCGTCTGAAGATTTTGTGACATTCATACAACAGTGGTGCTAATAGTGGTAGTGGTGTGGGGTGTTGTGGAAGAAGAATGTTCAGTAGGGATGAAACAGAGACTTCCTGAAGGAGCTGGAGCACTGGAAGACAAACAAAGCTGTGTTAATACAATATAGCTGTCACTTCAAATATGTGGAGAACGTGGTCAAATGAACCAGCCTATTTGAATTCTTTGTTATGTTGAGAACACTTGTTCCCATTGAACACAGTCTTGCGGACACTGATACTGCTTTTGAGCCCCCTAATTCACTGTATATTCACTCACATATGCATATAATCCAAATAATCTAAGCACAAAAATCCTGTGCAGAAAGGATTTTATCTAAACAAAACAAAGCAAACCACAACCCCCTCTGATGTTAATGCTCCAAAGGAAACCCAAGTATCTCCTGGGATTAATGAGTAGGTGGGAGGAGTTCATTGCCTCGGGCATAGCCAAGGGCCATTAATTCCGGCTAGTCATTAATCCCTGTGTAATGCCCTCTGCTAATGCCACAGTTCCTGTTACAACACAGAAATAGAATTGACTGACCTATGGATTTGGATGGGTTATGTTATTCTTATAATGATTGCTTATATTTCTAAATGCTTATCACTATAGTGCTGGACAGAGTTTCAGTTTATAAGCTTCATGTCTTTCCAGAGAGTTAATGCATTGTGCATTACTCGTATGGAAGCCTGAAGTGGTGTTGTTAGTATTCCATTCTGTCCTAGCCTTTAAATAAATACTGAAGCAGTCTTGGTAGAGAAAAAATTGGTATCAATATTCTCTGAAGATGATTAGCATACATATTCTCATATCTAGAGAAAATGAAAATTGAACATATAACTCCTTTACTCTGTGGTTGCCATGTAAGGCTAAGTGCAGTTTAAATTGCATTAATTTTAGTTGTTTGTTTGATTAAAAAAAAAAAAGCTCCTGAAATTTTAATGAAATAATTTCAATACCCAAAGAAATAGTGATAAAGGACAGACTAGTTATAAACTGTTTAGATGCAGCTGCCATCACATGCCCTTTACATGTGCGCTCATACACTCAGCACTATACAATAAAAGTGTTGCTGGGTAGATCTTAAAATGCAGGAGAAAAAAGTTCAAGGGCAAGCCCCCAGCTTAGCAGATCATGTGAACACACATGACTCTAAGCAGCACGGAACTTAGCTAGCAAACAGCAGCTGTAAGAAATGCCAGAATGCTAGAGTTGCATCTCTGTTTAAATTCTCCTAAAATGTTTTTTCTCAAGAAGGAGGTTATTAACCTGACCTTTACATAGAGTCCTTCTTTGTCAGGGATGCCAAAGCATTTTACAGATGCAGAGATTGAGTATTGACATGCACATGTCAGAAGGAAAGCTCACTGCATAGTGATAGCACAGAGCTTTGGAAATGCAGAAGTGCAACTACAGATGGGTTTGACTACCACATTCTCTGAAAAACCATACAGCAGTACTGCATAGCAGCTCAGGTCGGGAAGTGTGGGATACTTTACTCAGCTGAAAATATAGGTGAGTTAACAAAGTTAGACTGTACGAGAACGCTGGTGAACTTTTAAAAAGAGAAGAAGCTGAGCTTTCTATAATAAGCACTTGTGGTGGAGACATAGATTGTATTGCTGAAACATGAAATTCCAGTACTACATTGGTTCCAACAAAGAGGGTATGGGATTGTATGGGGGCTGATATAGGATAAATAACCACTTCCTACAGTGCTGTCTGTGCTCATTATTTACCCAGCTGGGCCTTGTTTAGTTTATGAATTCAAAATTGATCATAGCAGAGCATGTTGGAGCATATTAGAGCAAAAGAGGAGGATGAGGATAGACTGTCTCTTGTTATACCAGAGTTGCCTGAAATTTATAGAATATTTTCGTAGAAGTTGTATTTAAAGTTTAAAAAGGGTGTTGTGGAAGCAGGTTTGTGTGCGTGTACACATATATATATATATATTCTTTTTTCCTCATTGTGAAATTTCATTGACACTTGTATTCATCTCATGCACAGAGGGAGAAGAGCCTTGAGCTCTTTCGTTTTACAAAGCCTCGTTGGAATTCTCTTCCATTCAGTGGTGATGGCCAGTTCTAACATTACAGCACCTTGCCTTGAAAACCAGCATTTTCAAAACAGGCATTCTTCAGTGTTATATGTTATTCATTTTCCTTCCTTTGGTTTTCTTTGCTGTTACAGTTTGGTTTGCCACTGTGCAGGAGGAGGAGAAATGAGGGAAGGAGGAGGTGGTAGCCCTCTTTCTCTGCTCACTGTCCATTTTCCCCCTTTTCCCTGGCTCAGAATGAATTTTGTACTGTTTACAGAGCTGTCAGAGAAACGAGGGGTGGGAGGAAGGAAGAGGAGGGGAGGACAAAGTGAGAATGGGAGGAAACCTTTGCTCTCTGATGTCACTGTAAGTCAAACATGCATCCATTCACCCTTCTGACAGTCACTGCAATGTAAATTAGACCATTTTAGGTCACGATGAGGATTTCCTCTTTCACAACTGGGAGTTAGCTAATAGAGTCTTAATTTAATTCCTCTGTGAACTAAGAATTTTTAAAAATTTAAGATAGAGTGAAAGCTAATCCCTTGGAGTCTGTACTTGCCAGTACTGAGCTGAGATGATCCTGGTGTTCCACAAAGGTATGGGTGAGGCCTTGTCCAATACTCTGCATTGGCCTAAGCAGATTCACAGAGGATTATACTAGCTGACAGCGTGTGCATGGTACTGAAAAGTTCGTACGGAAATAGGGGAACACGTATTTTTCCCAGGAATCTGAGAGTAGTTTTCTTTACCTTTTTCTTAGAAGATCTCATGCTGGTTTATCATCCATGGAGTCTGGAGTTTTCCAGACTTCTGTTTCAAAGGTTGTTCTAAGGATAGGAGTGTCTGAAAGTGAATGGAGATTTTGTGGAGCTCTGTGCAGACCTAGTTCAGTAGCGTTTAGTGTGTGTTGGATGTAAACAGTTGGAGGGCTGCAGTACCAGTACATACAGGAACAACTGGAAACCACTGGGTTAAACCCTTCCAAAGACAGCAGTGACTTCTGCTCCTTGTCTGAAGTGTTCCAGAGAGGGACCAGCAGTCCTTGTGTGTTGTTTCCAAAGAGACATGTCACTGCAGTTTGATGCTGACTTTTTACTATTTGAATATATCTGGTTTGAGTTTCCTTTTCCTTTGAAAGGACTTTCTTCCAAATATTTTTAAACTTCCTTCCTGATGTTTGTCTTTTTTCCAGATTCCAAAATTAGATCAAGTCACATTTCCTCATGGAACTTCTGGTGCAAGGAGGCCTTGAGCTTTTGCAGCCCCTAGTCTGAAGTTGCCTGCTCCAGTAGATGACCTGCGCTGTCATGCACGCTATCCAAAACAATTGGACAATGGCAAACTTTGGAAGTTAATGCATGTCCTGATTATTGTCCTGTCCCCCTCAGCTTGTGCATTCTGACTCTTGCTTGATGTCGCTGAGTCCTATTTACTGAAAATACCATTTAATCCATGACTTGCCTGCTGCATTCTTGTTTGACCTGATAACTGTTAAGCCAAAAAAAATATCTTAAGAATGGACTTGTCAAAGAGAGCATATCTCTTCCCTCCTCCTCTTCAAAGACCTCTGAGGATGAATATTTGATTAAAACGTGACTGCAGCATTAAAATGGATGCCCTGTGTCTTTTTGTAAATGAACGACTAGTGAACTTGTGGACTGTCTAGCTTTTAATTGGCAAATTATTCAGCGAGTGTTTCAGGGGAAATTGCAGGGGAGGGTGGGAAGTTTAGTTGATTTTTAGATAAATTCATTACAACTTTTATTCCTAGTGATAGTTTGAAGATAATTAAATCCCCAGATAGATCCACAGACTCGGTTTAAATTTCCCCTCTGGAAATGTGGAAGAGGACATGATCTAAAATGTGCAATAAAATCCCAGGCCTGAGGTGGGCAGCCCCACAGCAAAAAAGGATGTTAGGCTTGTGGTCATCTTAGCTGTGGCTGTACTTATGACCCATGCAGCTCCCACACCAGCCTTTTCCTCTGTTTGCCTGCTTCTTTCTTTGAGCTCCAGTGGATGGCTGCTGATAAAATCTGCTCTCAAAAGGGCATGGAAACCAAATGCCTGCCTGTTTTAAATGCCTGCCTGTTTTTGTACTCTGATGGGTCACAAGGACAGCCAAATAATTAGATATGCATATGAGCTTTACAGAAGACTCTAGGACAGTTAGTGCAGAGAGGGAAAAGAATGGATAGACATCCTGTACAGTTACTTAAATGCACTGCCGGAACTCTAATGGAAAAGATCATGGAATGGGGTATTGGGACATGGAAAGCAGCATAGTTTGAATTGGTTCAATTTTAATTTCAGTTTGAAAGTTGTGATAGTAATTTGTGAAGAGAATAGACTGTCCCATTTGATGCGTATGAGTTTGGTGTTGCTATCTTTGTTTCTGTAAGTAATGTGATCCAACGTAACAGCACATGATAACTAGGGTGTGACACAAAAGGTTCTGGAAATAGTCCAAATGTGTTTCGTACTGGGTCATTCAGGGACTCTTGCTAAGATCATTGTCTAATTTTCTTTTCTCAGTAGTTGTCTGCTATCAACTTAGTAGAAACAAAACAGCTCAAAATACTGTAAAAATTGAAGAACAAAGCCTGAAGGGTTACTGTTATTTCCAAAGTACTCTTTCAAACCAGAAAGCTTGGTAAAAGTGTGATATGCAGGCAACATACAGAACCTAGGTTCTTCCTGCTCTGTGAACAGGCCAAAGAGTAGCGGTGCCAGCTCCAGTCAGATTCTTTTTAACATGCTCTGTGATCTGGAAGACAAACAATTAGAAATGGCTGGCTGATCTGGGTATTCATCTTTGTACAGTCAAAAACAAGACAGCGCATACAAATTCAGGGTGGACGGAAGGGTCAACTGTTGTTTTAGCTTTTCTTTCAGTAGAAAAAGGCTCATTATTTTTATGAGAAGAAAGATTATACATATTGATCTTGAATCACCTTTATGTTGTAGCAATACATTTTTCTTTTCTGGCTGATGTTAATTAAATTGCTTCAGTGAGATGCTCTGAATTGTAGTATGGAGTGGAATACAGGCAGTATGTACGTATGTGTGCATAATCTTTGTTTGCATTGAAAGATTGCTAAGATGTTATGTATAAGATGTAAAATATATATGTTAACATTGGAAACCAAACCAACTGATCTGTTTCTTTTATTATTTTTTTAAGAGTTTTATGGTGCTTTGGTTATTTCTGCAAATGTCTAACTGGATATGGTCTTTTATGGAAAAAAAATGTGGCTATTTTCTCAACTTACAAAGAGGCTGATTGCAATGTTCTCTCAATATTTGCCTTGCCCCTTTCTGGCTATTCTTTTTTCTGTCTGCAGCAATTTCTGAAAGATTTAAATTTGTTCATTAATCCCTGTCCACCGTAGGAACCTCCCCCCCCCTCCATCTTTGCAGACCTGATGAAGATGATGACATGTTGGGCACAGGAGTAGGAGCCAACACCTGAGCAGGCTGTAGGCCTTCGTTGGGTTGAATGCTTTGTATTGTGGAGCCACTGCCTACAGCCATGGGCTACATGGGAAGGTGTGAAGAGTTGGATGTAGTCTACATTTGCACTGTTTTTTTTAGGAAAGGAATTCCAAGAAATGAGATTTGTAGACAGAGTAACATCATGTATTGCCACTCAGTCTCATCAATGTCTACTAAGTTTTAAAACTGGATGTGTAGGTGATTATCTACTGATGTAGAATAAGGTGTGAGAGAGAGGGAAGAGGGTGCAAGAGGAGGCCTGCAAGAGGATGGTGTTGAATAGCTACATCCACTATTGATATGAATTTCTTGAAGTGTAAATTAGATATAGTTACACCTGAACGAAAGCTTAGCATTTGAGATCTTTGTTGATGTAAGCCTTACCATGTTAGGGGAAGAAGAACTTTTCAAAAAATACTGCTATAATTTTTATTTATAGTTACAAAAAATCTGTAAAAACACTTCCCAGCCTAACATTAAAGTCCTGGTGGTTTCATTCCAAGTGCAGTCCTCTGTTAGGTCTCCCTGAGTTCAGCCAGTGCCTTTGACTTTACTAATATTAATGATTTCTGTCACCTCTTAAAAGGGCACTGAAGAGCCAGGAACAGGTTTCCAGCAATCTGCAAAATCTATTTTGAATCTTATCACAGGATTGTCAGAAAGGTTTTTGAGTCTGGGCTGACCTTGCCATTGGATAGCAATGCCCTAAAAATGTAAACTGGCTGCCATTGTTGCTGTAGGTCTGCTCCTTGTGGAAATTTCTAGGATTAATCATATGACCTGGTAATGAGACATACAACTGTACCTCATTCTCTTTAACAATTTGAAGTCGGTGTCAGCTGTATGTATCACGTACCTTCATAATTTAAATTATAATGGCATGCAGCAATAGCTCAGTGAAAATGTGTTTAGAAAAAATGTACATGGTAGATTAAATTTTTGGTTTAACCTAAATGTCCAGGCTGCAGGTATGTTGTGTTGAATTCAGACAGAATGGAGGCCTGGGAGGAATATATAGTCCCCACTGCTGGACAGTAATAATTTCAGTCGTAATGAAATTTAAATTAAAATTCCTGCTGGTGTCTCACTAATGGTCCTGGCCTTTCTCTGGGCAGAACACTTCCGAAATGCAGTTTGTTATAACAGAGTTTCACCAGCTTCCCTCCAGCTTGCTCACAATAGGAAAATTTAGTTTTCCAGTTAACCAGGAGAGCCTTTTCAGTCCCTAGTTACCCTTGTGCCCAAGTTCCAATTTTTGTGCCTGCTTGTTTACCCTTAGCTGTATTCATCCCCCAGGGAGATGGTGCTGGCTTGCCAGATCGGAGTTGCCCTGAGCAGCCAGCGTAATGGTTCAAATTAGGGCTGCTGTTTTCAGAAGCTGCCTTTGACACTAAGGGAAACAGAATTGGCCTAGTACTTACCACACTGGAAAAAGCCATCCTCTTTGGAAAAAGCATTTTAATTCTGAATAAAACATTGGGCTGGCTTTCACCTCATGAATAGCGCTTTATTCCACTTCAATAAATATCAGTACCGACAAGCAACTACATCGTGTCATGACCTTACGTAAGTGTATGGCAAGGTTCCAAGTTAATTTCCACAAATGCACAGGACAGGTTTTTGTAGGTATTTGACCCCTAGGTAGGCAGTGCTCCTGCAGACAGGGCCAGTAAAACAACCTGGCAAATATCCAAGCTCCACGGACTAGTCGTGGCTTCACAGACAGTGCCAAGACCTCAGGTACTTCCCGCCCAGGCTCCTTAACACGGTTGAGTGCTGACAGACAGCTGAAGAGCTAGGATTTTGCGGGAAGGCTTGGAAGGCAACGTTGCTCTTTGCTGATAGGGAAAGTTCAAGAGATTACAAGTGGCTGAAAGGTCACATCTTCTGGTAGTTTGAATCTAGCCTCTCAGCCTGCTTGTGCTCTCTAGTCCCCTAGGAAGGGATGTCTACATGTGTGCAATGAGGGAAAACAGGGAACCACCTGCCTCAGCGGGCCTCAGATCCAGGCAGTCTGCTCTGTGCTCGAACAGCCTGAATGAAACACCAAGCTCTTTATCTCCTGCTGCTTTATAAGCTTCTAACATTACTCTGAGATCACTCCCTGCACAGTCACACCCGGCAGTTACATGCCCTTGTCAGATTCTGTCATTGCAAAGGTGAACTTCATCATGATTCCCTGGTTTGAGATTGTATTTTAACAGAGGGTTATCTTCATTGAATAGCCCTCTTTTTGGAGTTGGAAGCTTGATAAAGATAGGAGTTCCTAACTTGACACAGAAACCCCAAGTTGTCATTTGCTTCTTGTGGGATTATTAAGAGGGCCAATGCTTGGGTAACTGTGTCTCGAATGTTGAAATGTCTTTAAATTCTGTCCCCTGTGTCACTGAATGAGTGCTGTATAGTTTCTGAAGTGTCTAAGCTGTTGCTATAAATGGAGCGTGGTTGCTTAAGCCATTCTGGTGCTTTGGGAGATTTTGTACCCTCAGCTTGTTTGCCAGTTAAATAGGGAAGATGGTTGCAGATGCTTTGTGTAGGCTATCACTCAAAATATTAACACTAGAAAGTGTAGACTCCTGCCAGATTTCGCTTGGCATTTTTAATTTAGTACAGGGAAAAATCGGGCTGAGGTTCATCATTTAGTGTTTGATGGAAGGCGCTCTCTCTGCTCTATTTCTATATAGCTATCAAATCCCACATACTGTACTATATTCTGCCAGGAAATCCGCTAACCTTTCATATAATATGTAGTGGGTTTTATAGCCAATGCTGCAGAGCCGTTTTCCATGCAGGAGGATTTTTAGCTATTTTTTTCTGCTGCCTTGGTAAGATTTGCAGTGGTTCTTTCTACAGTGCCAGATGTACATAAAACAGGAAATTATATACTGTTCTCTTGCTTATTGAGCAGGAGAGAAGAATTACTTTTAAAACCTAGCTAGAGAGGTTGCTAGAAATGCCAAGTTTAAAGAGGCAGATCAAGTGTGGGAGATGAGAAAGCAAGACAATACTTGCCTGAATGTGGCGGTGAATGCTAAATCTCAGCTGAAGCACGGTTGATGTACTGACATTAAAGGGAATGTGCTGAATATATAATCATTGTGGATATATGCATGGGATTTTGCATTGTACGGTAATCAAATGAGTAGTTCTTTGTACACAGATTTACTGACACTGACGGGAATCTCATTGGAGCTCTAATGATGTATATTTAAAGAGATATCAGCCCAATTACGTTCTGTACCGTGCATCTGTATATTCCTGAAGGAATGCAGTGTCAGAATAACGTTATTTTGGCTGGCACTTCTGTGGTATCCTTAATCTACTTATCTTGAAGCATTTTACAAATAAGTACTTCATTCAGTAGCATTCCAGTGGGCTGTGTTCACCAGGATGGCGATGCGCTGATAGAGCGCTTGAATCAAAGAGCCCCTCATGAATAACCCTGCTGCCCAACAGGTCATGCCTGGCATGCAGGTTCTTTTACTTGTCCTTCTGCTTTTTCCTGTCAGGTACCAGGGTGGCAGCTGTTTGGCCAGCATGCTGCCTAGTAGCCAAGTGTCTCTTGCTGCCCCTCAGGCTGTTTCAGTGCCAGCAGACAACTCTGCCACCTGTCCGTGCAGAAAGGGAGGGGGCCGTGGTGTGGGCTGTGTGACAAGGGGACATCACAAAACTGGGCTTTGGATGCTGTAGCTGCAGAGGTTTGACCGTCCTGCTGCAAGACATGAGAGGAGAACCATAAAGAAGCAGATCAAACATAGTACTGACTCTCATTAGTAAGCAAAGCCTAACATGTGACACTGAGAATTATAGTTCTAAGGGGAGACATCTTTTATCTTTCAGAAACTTCCAAAACATACTGATAAATTCAGAGATGATTTGGCTCAGCTTCTTTGTAGCTGTTTCTTGTAGACAGAGCCACTTCAGGAGGTTTTTTTATATGCATGTGCGCTACTGTTCTTTGTACTGTTTAGGATGATGGTGATAGATCTAAATAAAATGTAGCTCTGTGCAAGCTAGAGAAAAGACAATCTACTTCTCTTTAGTGGAACTGTTGCTCCAGCAAAGAGAATGTTGGTTGAGTCCAAAGACTTGTTGCTTCTGCCTTTCATCTTCTGGTAGTTTGAAATAGCTTTTCTGACCATCGTCATCTCTTCCAGCTTCTAGAATGCACACTGGACACCTCAGCTGAATCGCATCTCTGTTGCTCTAATTAACCAGGTAATTGAGCATTATTGGAGTTCTACATATCTTGCAAAAAGTCATACTGGTGTGAAATTGGAGTAACAGTGGTATATCAGGTCCTTAGTTTCTTTCTTGAGGCAGAGTGAATCAGCAGATCTGTGCTGGTAGTGATCTTGTTTGGCACTTTTTTAGTTAATTTTACTTTGGCTCTTCTTTGCTTACTTCTTTAATAACATTTAAAATGGCACCTTTGGGCACCTGTAGCAATTGTAACAGTTTTTATCCATGCTCTTGTTGACAAACAATTTCTTATTAGGTATTTGTGCACTAGCACACTTTTACACTTTTTTTTTCCATCTGGATTTCCCCACTTGTTTCTGTTTGCGGGAAGGATGAGCTCTGTCCGAAGCCAGCACTACTGACCCTCACTGGAGAATGTAGTCATTGAGTAGGTCTGCAGGCCTATTTACGCTGCTGTTTCTAATCGTGTGAGATTTGTAGTACCTGTCAAGTTTGCCAAACTTAGGTGATACTGGTGATGTGAAAACTTTTGATTTTGCCATGAGAAGTTACTGCCAGGTGTTTTCAAGAAAGTGTTGAGAGTATTTAATACCCGTTTCCTTAAGCTTTTGTTTGCTGCTCTTAGAACCTGCTGTGGTTTTTGGGCGTAAAAGCGAGTTATGAAGCTGCTATGTGATTCTTCTTTTACATACAGACTGGGGGCACAGAACTTGTAAGTCCTGTGCTCGTCCATGTTCCCTATTTGTAAGGCAATGCAACAGAGCCTGTGAATAGAAGAGGGCCTAGGGCACAGGTGGGACATAGGCTGTCTGGATGTGGCCCTTCCCAGCGATGAAATTTCCCACTGCAGAAATGAACAGTAGATCTCCTTAAGGCTGCAGACTAGTCAAACTTCATATTTCTCAGCTAAATATGTCTTTATATACCAGGTTTGGTTTAAGGATTAGTCATGGTGACTTGGGAATATAGCAGAGATCTCCTGAGATCTTTTCCACAGTACCAGTTAGTGGAAAATATGCCTTTCTACAAGATGACTGATGATCATTAGTGTCATTGGAACAGATCAATTAATATAAATCTGTTTCACTGAAGCCAGTGAAACGTTAATTTATGACAGCTGAGGATCTATGCCAACACAGTTGTATATAGTGGACTTTCCTCTAACTCCTTAGGAATTGCACAAATAATAAGCTTGTATAAATAGAGAGAACAGGGGTCATCTTACTTAAAAGCCATCAAGATTTTCACTGAAATTTGAGGGTTATAAAATTAAAGGGACTGTACAATGCTAAAATTGTATTCTGTGATGCTCCCTAAACAAATAGCCAGCAGTATGTAGGGGAATACTTGTTAATTGAAAACTAGGCAGTTAAATATGTCAGGCATATGTGTACAGCTTCCTTATTCTATAACACTAAATTTCCCTCAGAATTTTTCATAGAATCATAGAATATCCCGAGTTGGAAGGGACCCATAAGGATCATCAAGTCCAACTCCTGGCACCGCACAGGTCTGCCCAAAAGTTTAGACCATGTGACTAAGTGCACAGTCCAATCTCTTCTTAAATTCAGACAGGCTTGGTGCAGTGACTGCTTCACTGGGGAGCCTGTTCCAGTGTGCAACCACCCTCTCTGTGAAGAACCTCTTCCTGATGTCCAGCCCAAATTTCCCCTGCCTCAGCTTGACACCGTTCCCGCGGGTCCTGTCACTGGTGATAACAGAGAACAGGTCACCTGCCTCTCCACTCCCCCTCGCGAGGAAGTTGTAGACTGCGATGAGGTCCCCCCTCAGCCTCCTCTTCTCCAGGCTGAACAGGCCCAGTGACCTCAGCCGCTCCTCGTATGTCTTCCCCTCTAGGCCCTTCACCATCTTCGTCACCCTCCTCTGGACACTCTCCAACAGTTTCATGTCCTTTTTGTACTGTGGTGCCCAGAACCACTTTTTGAAGGAAGACAGACCAAATAAAAAGCAGTTAACAGTTTTTTAAAAATCTATACATATATATATAATTGTATTTATATAAAATTGGAAAAAATTGTTTGTCTTATTTCCAATGTGTTTGGTTTTTATTATAGTATTCTTTGCAGCATTTGTTTCTAATATGGTTTTAGAGTTGCAAGTTAGCAGAAGAATTATGTAAAATGGTTTTAGATATGAAGGTGGCTTTTTCTCTCTGTTAATGAAACCTTTCTTAAAGGCTGTTTTATAATTATACTTGTGGCTTGGTGAATAATGCCTCTTCTTCATATGCAAGTCATTTGATTCCTCTGGTGCCTCATAACGCTCAAGAAGCATGGACTCTTGCAGTGTGACTCATACTGTAGCTTATTTTACTACATATTCTATATAAAGACTTTCTTTGAATGGTAAGTGGATACACAATATTAAAGGGACAATAACAAGCTTTATCTGTCTTGCTTCACAATAGAGAAAAAGTCCTACAAGAATAGACTGGAGTGTAGGTGATTGCAAATTAAGTAGCCCTTCAATTAGGAAGTGTTCTAACTTTAGTATTGCCAGGGACCTTGTCTTCTAGAAGGACTGAAAGTC
Organism: Anser anser; assembly: GCF_964211835.1. Classification (NCBI taxonomy): domain Eukaryota; kingdom Metazoa; phylum Chordata; class Aves; order Anseriformes; family Anatidae; genus Anser; species Anser anser. Next base: position 21,995,681 of record NC_139726.1, read on the forward strand.
TCATCCCAGTACAGCAGTACTCTTGCTTCAAGAATTAATCATTCGTCTTGCTGTCGGAAAAAAGGTTGAAGTCTATCATATTCCTTCTCAATAAAACCTGCCTCTCTTCCATCAGGAGTGTATAAGAATGCCCACGTATGTATCTTACCGCTGCGACAGCGAGCAATAGCAATGCATTCCTAAGCCATTCCATCTGTTTCAGATGCTTAACACCTTCAGTACTGGTATCTCCCAAAACTGAAAAGTTGCAGCTTTAGGACATCACATGGTCACAAGTGAAAACACAAGAGACCTGCTAATAAGAGGAATTGAAGTTGAAAAATAAGTTTGGGATGTAAAAATAATCACAGCTATTGAAAATGATTGAAAAATTTTACTGAAAAAGTTTATTTCCTTTCCATTTTTGTGTCTTTTCTGCCGCAGATATTAACTCCAGCTTCCATGATTTATCTACTTATGCTAGCAAATGTATGTGGTGGCTAGTTTGGAGTTACACCTGGGGCCATTAGCCAGCCAGCATGTGTACAGACTGCTCAGCTGGCTGCTGCCCAGTGAAGTGGGTGACAATGAGTGCTGCCCTCTGAAAACTAATGTGCTTTGCTCTCCGTGTAAAAACAGCGTGTTTATCTAGTACTGCTGTTTGCTTTGTGTAAACGTTATCCCTTGTAGTACATTGCTTCCAATGGGCTTGAAAAAAGAACAGGCACGGTTCATGGGAACCAGGTGGTGGGGCCTTCCCAGCACAGCCTAACATGTTTATTTTACTACTTTTTTGATATCCTTTAAACAAACAAACAAAATATGATTCCATAAAGAAGGAGCAGGAAATACAAAGATTTCTAAGAATTGAACAATTGAAAGAAGGACTACAAAGAAGTTTAACTTTCAAAATTAATGAGCTACTGTATGTCCTGGCTGTATTAAACCTATCTGTCGAATGGGGTAGGTTGAGATTTCAATATGCTGCTGAAATTATTTTTAGCCATGTGCAAGGCAGGTACACAGAAGAAATGGTTGTTTGCTTGAGTCGAATGGACACACAGAAGTTCAGAAAACTGGTTCGATTTCCAGTGAGCTTGCCGTCAGGTATATCATTTTTATAATGAAACATAAGTTTTAGAATGTACTTTTAAAAGCCAGGTCTTACAGAATGGCAAATTAAACACTACAAACGTGTTTCACTGAGAGCATCTTTAGTCAGTTCAATAGAAATTGTCTTTCCTCTAAGAGGCCAGTACTTGGGCATTTCTGCTGATGGGTTCTGGATGCTTGGGCTCGGCAAATTGTTTCTGGAGGAGCCTTAGTGCAGGAATCAGCTTTTCTCATTGCCCCTCAGAAGAGGAATTTCCTTGCCAAATTGCCTCACAGAACTGCTGTGTTGGTGCATATGCAGTATTTGGCATATGGTTTAATGGTCTGTTAGTGAGTCTTCAGTCTTATTTCTCTTGGTCTTACAGTTGGTTGGTTACAGTCTTCTGTCATAACAATTTGTGTGGTTCTTCCACGTAAGTATGATAGCAATAGCTGTGTCCTTTTGAATCTGGTTATATCTAGTTAAACCTCTCTTTGGAATATTAGTTTTTCTTCATTAGTTACCTGCTTTTTTGGTGGTACAGCTTCGGTGCAAGGGTGTGACAAACATCATTTGTTCGGATGGGAGCGTGTTTTCTAAGGCATATAAGGTTCAGCCTTTGGAGGTCTGTCCTAGGAGGGATATCAAAGCAGTGAACGTCTTGTTCTCAGCTATCATACTCTGATTTAATCTTACTTGCTTTATTTGAACAAAAATGCCTGGTGAAGCATCCACATCTTGTATTTAGTTAACTTGTGCCATTCCGCACCTTTTATGCTGTGTCACTTGCCTGCATCCTGCCTCTAAGTGCATTGTGAGCCTTCCTGGATGGTAGGAGGGAGAGGCAGGATCTGACCTGTCATTCTGTGTAGCACCCAGTTGAGCTGATTTCAGGGCTCTGTTGGATAGAGGAGGAGACTGGTTTGGTGTTATATTCTTTTCCTTCCACTCTTATTTTTCCAGAAAGATTGTTATTCGGTTTAGTTCAGTACTTCGCACTTTGCCTCTTGTGAGTTGTCTCCATTTTTTTTTATTCCTCTAGTTTAATTTTTCTCTTCTGGTCATGTGTAGGTTCAGCTTTAACATACCTCTTTTCTGTTGTTTTTTTTTTCCATTTAAGAAAATCTACAGTGCATCTTCATTACCGTGACAACCTGTACATCTCAAATGCTGTTTTAGTCTTCAACATGACAGATCATAGAGAGAACGAAGGCTGATAATAAGGAATAATAATCAGAGCGATGATGTTTTTGTGGTTATATATTGCCCTGTGAAAGAAATTCCCATTCAAAAAAGGAATAGAAACTAAGGCTTCTTAATATGAAACTCCTGCCCACACTGAACTATCAGCCTACTCAAACTAGGCTACTTGCTTGATGTTCAGTCTGAAAAATAACAATCTGAGTAATTTTCAAATGGTAACCAAGTGGATTTAAATTATTTTTACCTGGCTGAATAAATCTGGAAGAAAGTTGCATAATTTCTTTAAACAAGTCACTCCTCAGAGTTTCAGAGAACTTTTGATTATGAGGTGGTTTGGACACTGCTTGGCTTATACTATTTTAAATCCGTTAAAGCTTACATTTTATATCCTATTTTCTTCCGGTTTTGTTTATTATTGATATCATAATGCCATGAGATAAAGAATAACAAACATAAACAGTGTTTCACTATGAAAACCAGAAACTAAGCTTGTGACTAGAAAATTGTTGGAGGCTTGATGTTGTAGTTTGTGCTGTTCATCCGGATCTGCAGAATCTTTAAGCCTAAACTGTCACAAAGGCAACCAGCTTCAATGAGCCTAGATTCTGTCGGTTGTGAAATTACTCAGCTGTTTCAATGACATCAACTGATAAAACTGCTTGCTTTGGTGGCAACAAGAGGCAAGAAGAGAGTTCATTTATTAGGCATATCCATGGGCCACCTCACTTTTTTTTTTTCCTTTCCCTCTTATAGTTAGCTATATTCCCTGAAATCTGTGCACTCGTTGTGATAACTCATCTGTTCAGTGAACTGTGGAGGATCCCTCTAGAGAGTCCTTTCAATTTTTTATGGTTATCTTAGTTTTTTTGTTGTTTCTGAAACCACAGTGTCTAATTAGTTTGAGACAAGCTGTATATAAATTACTAGGACTTCTTGACTTTCCTCCTTTCCAATTAAGAGAGTTCTGTTTAGGCTATGTATTGCACTCACCTCCTACCCATAACTCCTTCCTATCTAAAACATTTTCCCTTCCATCTGTCTTACTAACTTTTCTTTATTTTCAAATATTAAGCTTCCAGTGGGACTTTTTTTCTTGTTTCCCATCCCTACATGCTTCTGATTATCACTGTCCCCTCTTGTCCCAAGGTTTGAAAGTGTTTCTAGGGACGAGGTAAAATGAGTAATGTCACTTCTTGCCTAAAGGATTGCTTGAGAACCCCCCCACAGCAAGATTCAATTGCAGAACAGCATTAGGTGTGAGGGCTTTTTAGACTTGGTGAGGGACTGACTGCTAAATAAGATGTCCATGGTTTGAGGAAGTTGCTTTCTCTGGCTCCAGTCAGAGGAAAAAACCTTAAAAGCCGCCCTATGCAAATAATGCCATTGCATTGCAGAATGTTAATGCAGTTTACCTGATCCCTGTATTATGGCACAGCTGAACCACTGCTACTGTGTGTTTGCATATCGCTTTGATAAAAATCAGTCATTCCAATCCAAATAAGTTTTGGTATCATCAGGTAAGATGATGTCTTGCAAGTCCATCAGAAGAGACTGTGTTTCACAGGACTTTATGGGGAGCCTGAAACATGAGGGCAATGAAATGTTAGACTGTGTATGGCGAAGTAGGCAGTATAACCAAACACTGTGTTAGAAAATAGCTGAAGCATTACGAACTCCAGTGGGGAATTACCATAGGCAGCATCTATTATACTATGCTGTCTAAGCAAGGGACTCCTTTGGATTTGGGAAGTTGAGTCTATAAGAGGTTTGTGCTGGCAGTACCGTCCCAGCGGTGCCGTCGCACTGCCTGCTGACTGAGCTGGGAGGCCTGGGTGTGTTGGGGTCCTGTCAAGTGATACCAGACTGATTATGAGTGGCTTTCTGTGCCGCAATATGCTTATTTCCATGCACCAGGAGGAGTAGACTATGTTCAGTCATACTCCTGGAATTATAATTATTTAGTTTGTCTTTAGGTTTCCCCCTAATTATTTGGTATTATACTTGTTTTGATTTCACAGCAGTGTTGCTGAGAGAGTTGCACAGGCTGCTTTTAAAGCAGCTCACACTGTAATCAAAATAATATTTTTAAAAGCATTGAAGTAAGACTAATGTTATAAAGGAAATTCCCTTGTATATTTACTTATTTGCTTGCATTTACCAAATATCATCATTATTGTTAGGCACAATTGTAGTAGAAACAATCACTTTGGAAGCTGATGCTTGCTTCTGCGAGAAGCAAAGGCACAATGTTAGACTGACCCCACTGAACTCATTAAGAGGTTTATATTGATTTGAGAGGAATTAATATTTAACACAGAGTTTCCTTCCAGATGAAAACAAATTTTAGACCAACATACTTCTGTGCTTGTAGGTAGTAAGTATGAAAAGCTGAGTTCCAAGTCAGCTCACCATTTTGCTTTTTCTTTTCGTTTCAAATCTCCTTGTGAGGGGAGGGAAGAAAATATTTATGTGCAATGGATAAAGCCACTGCTTCATACAGTATCAACATGAGGCCAGTTTAAGTGTCATTTAAGTTGTACATAAAACCTATTTTTAGGGCTTAAGCACTGCACAGACCTTGTGCTGACCTTAAGAATTTCAGTGGAGGAGCATGACTTCAGCCTGTTGTTGGAGCACAGCGTGCCCTGGAAGGTTAGCAGCTTTTTTCTGTCTCAGTGGCACATACCTAGTTCCACATACATTTCTTAAGGTAAAGCCTTCCTCATAACAGTCATGCAAAGATGTATTGAATGTGTGGATCAGGACTTCAGTATTTGGAAGGTGACAGCCTCAGGCTGGAGCAATAACTTGATATAGAGGCTTTTGCTGACTTCTGACTTGTCTAGTACAAAAACTTGTTTTTTGCTTGATATGCAGGTTAGGATATGTGATCAGGAACAAGACACGTATGTTGCTGCAATTCCAGAATTTACTGTTCTGTCAGAGTACTTTAAAAACATAAACCTCTTCCTGGTGTGACCTTTTGTCTCAGCTGAAGCTCTGCTCCAGAAAAATACAAAAGATAATGGAGAAGCACCATATGGAGGACATAATGTAGATGGCAGCTCACAGCTGCCCAGGCAAGGAAATGGCCAATGCCAGCATCGTCTTGTATTTGTAAGTCTCTTATTACATGCCTCTGGTCTTCCTTCTATGCTGCCTTTTTGCATAGTGCACCCAAAGTGTGAGCTCACCTGAAAGAGAGTATCTTTGGTTCCCCAGTCATTACTGTAGTGTATCTGAAAATAGAAGCTGTGACTACCTGAGGGTAAAAGGAAGTCTTCTGTGTGCAGAACTTTCAGAAATTGTTCTCAAAGCATGTTTTCCCTGCACACGGCCCATGAGATGACACCAGATATAGCTCAATCTAAATGTTGTCAGTGTAGGTTTAATGGTTGGCTGTAGTAGTAGAAAAAATGTTAAAATAGTGCATTTTTCTTAGTAGTTCAGCTCTTTTGAAGTCTTATCTGTTGGCTTTGCTAATAAAGATGCGGGTTTACAATTGTTAGCTTTGCAGAAGAGTTTGAAGAGGAGTGAGGTTCCATTCTGCTACTTGCATCATTCAGAAAATTCCAGCTAAAGTGTCATTTTCTGCATCTCTACTACAAGTGATAATGAAAGGGGAAGAAAGGAGAGCACAGTTTGATTTTTCTGATCTTATATTAAGTTTGAAGCAATGCTGCTGACAGACATCATCATCTGATTTTAAAGTGAGCAAATTCAACAGATATCACTGTAAAAGAGTAAATACAGAATTGCATAACGTTCTTTTTCAGCCACTGTTGGCTGAAAACTGAACTTCACGTTGAAGGCAGTTGAATTGTTATATATATGTATTACTATAAATATAGTATTTGTTCTGTGGTTACACAAGTGCAGTAAAAGAAAACACAAATCAGATGGGCTGTTTGTTCTTTTTTCTTTTGTCCTCTTTTAAGTACATGCAATCTTTCCCACCCTTCCAACCAAGTCGCATCTCCACCCAACTGCATTTCCTGAGTGGATTCCTCTAGGAGACAGAATCAGAAGGCTGCATGATGTCATTTCTATATTTAAATTAGATGGAGCAGAATAGGCTGTGTAATTTGTTTAATCATTGCTCATGCTCTAATTTCCTTGGATTTGATTTTTTGCAGTGCAGTCTTATCTTCGGGTTTCTATCTGGTAGCCAAGTCTGCTATTTGGCGTGATTTCAGTGAGCTGGGTGCATTTTTCTTTTCAACTAAAACTCAAGGGGATTCTGTGATCAAGCAAATTCGGCACACGGAGCTTTTCAAGCACGATAAATTGATTTAAGTGGGAATGTGACAGAAAAATATATGGCTCCAAAACAAAGAGATCAAATAAAATCTAAAGCTTAGTTGATTAGAGCCATACAGAAACATTCAGAAGATGGTAAACAGATAAATAAATAGAAAAGATGCAGATTCATCTGCCATTATATAAACTGTACTAATTCTGGGATCAGGATTCAGCAATTTCAGTACAGGCATTTCCTGTATTTATTTTATCTCAATATGACTAAATGGTACTTCAGTTCTGCTATTTCAGGCCTTGTCTATCTCGTTTTAATGACTTGAGTAGACTGACGTGTACAAAACAGTCTCTGTTCAGTAAATTGTGGTAGAATCTTTGCATTTTGTTTTCTCTTCTTCCACTATATATAAAGATTTATATTCTCTGTTGTAGCATTTTATTTTCTAATTTGTCGTTACCCTTTCCTTTAGAAATACTTCAATTCTCTTCCCTTATCTATACGTGGATGATATTCCGGAAATCACAAATGCAAGTACTTAGTAATATTCAGGATTCTTGATATTCTCCATCCCAATATAGGTAGGCAGTTTCTGCATGGAATTCCCCTTTGTACTGAGATAAAAGCACCCCTCAATATCCTGTTGTGCTGTATGTGTGCTTAATGACTTGAAACTGATTTCAAGTGCAGAGATAGGCGGTGAGGTGCACGCAGTCTGTGACATTACAAGTGGAGCACGTGTTCTTGCCGTGCACAAGGAGGCAGACCACCGCAGCCCACACTGGAGGTGAGGTGTTGATCCCATACAGACCCACCTGCAGCAAACACCTAGCTAGGTGGCAGAGACAGGGCCACTGGGCAGCCGGCAGCACCCAGCAAGAAGAGGCAGAGCTCAATGAGGAGGTTGGAGCTGCAGCCCTGAGGGCTTTGCTTTCTCCAAGGGCTCCCAGCCCAAATGGACCCCACTAGGGCTGGGACTGGACCCAATCTTACATGTGGCCCAGACTTGAAACGCATTGTGCTGGGGTCTAGTCCTCTCTTGGTCTGGCTGAGAAGCTGCCGAGGTCGTCTCGCACTGTTGAGCCAGTGTTGTACTTCTGTACAAACCAGTTTCCTTTGATATGACTTGCGTATCTCCTGGTATCGCCACAGGCAGGAGTCACTTTCAGTCAGCAGGATTTCTGATTTTCATTTAATAGGCTGCTGCGTGGTGGTAATGTAACGTGCTTAGTTTCTCTTTGGAGACGGGGAAAAATATTGTGAAGAAGCTTATGGTTTTGTTTTTATTTTCCCCAAAGCAATCATCAGAGTGAAATTCACAAACAGATCTGTGCAACTTTGCCGTGTCATTTGCCTGCCTGGGTTGCTCTCATTACAACCTCACTGAAGAATCAGGTTTTGAGATTTGTGTGTATGGGTTTGTTCTAGAGTGAATTTTGATGTAAATAACACTTTATAAGTAAACGTGGCTCATCCAACAGCGGAGGGAAAAAGCCTGAATATGCAGGCGGGGTGGCTGTGTTACAGCTCGTGGATCAGGGGGGTCAGGTGTCAGCCTGTGCAGACGGCTGGAAGCGGGGACGTGTTCCAGTAAGCAGGCAGGAGACCCAGTGTGAATCCCCGATTACTGTTCAGGTCAGTTACTGTGGTGCTGTTGGGAATTGAAGCTTTAGAGAGCTGATGCTGAGGAGCGAGGTTTGCTTCAAACCCTGTGAGTTTGCTCTTATCCAAGTATGTTTGTAGTTTCTTTTCACTACTGTAATTTAGGGTTTAACAGGAGCGATACGAGTCTTGAGATTACATTATTGCAGCAGCTTTGAATGATGATTTACAATCCAGTGTTAAACAGTCATGGGACAGGTCCTTTTTGAAATATCCAATTTAGGCAGCATTGGCCAGAGATGTGTGGAAATTTTCTGACTAAACTTGCTTAGAAGAAATACACTTATTAATTTGTAAACAGAGTAAGGTAGAATCTGAAAACAGAATTATATCAGAGTTTTCTATGCATCTCAGCACATAATATGGGGCAATAACGAATGAGTGGGGTTTTTTTGCTTTTTTTTTCTTCCCATTTTTAACAAGATTTGGGTAAAAAAAAAAATAACTGACTATGCTTATTGGTTATTTATTTAGTGAAATTCAGTAGGAACATTAGGCACTTTTTATTGGAAAACACTGACGGATAGCAGGCAGATGACCTGAGAATTTTCCTATAAATTAGTTCAGTGAAGAGTGATCTTTAGAGCATCATCTCTAGAGGCAGAGATCTAGACTTTGAGATGACAAGCTGTGCTTGGTTGGGGGTGAAAAGAGGGTCCAGAGATCTTCTGGGGCTCTTTCCATATCTCTCCACATTGTTCTGGAGGAAAGAGAAGAAATGATGCACCGTGCTGAGCTCACAAGGGAGATTATTCATTGCCAAAATGGTATGACTGGCACAACCAACTTGGAGGAAGAACAAAATTGTGCTGAGAGCATCAGTGATCAATTATTTATTATCAAAAGAAAATAGAGAACTGCTGTCAAGCTACAACTTACATCACCCTAGAGAAACCATTAATGGAGTATAGGCAAATAGCACAGAGGATTACAGAACTCAAGTAACAGTCAAAGTAACAACATCTAATAAAGTAGTTACACAAGGTTTTGAAGAATGTGTGTGGGAAGGTCACCTTGATATTTGGCCTAGGATTTCTAGAACTGAAATGAATTATTTTGTTTTACTGTCAAGTCTGCAGGTAATGCAGGTTCTGCCTTGTCATCTTCTCTGCTGCCAGTGGTAGACAGAGTAGGAGGTGGTAGAAGTGCATCTGGTAATTTAGGGTTCAACTGAAGTGATGTGAGTCATGAGGTTATATTATTGGAGCAGCTTCAAACAGTGATTTACTACCCAATGTCAAACAGCCATGGGACAGGTCAGTACATAGTGCCACTACATATTGAGGCTGGGAGTGGGGGAGGTTAAGAGAAGGAAAGAGAAAATAACCTATGTGTTGTGGTTTACAAAACCTTTAGTTTTAGAAGACAGTCGCTTCCAGCCATGTGTAGGTTCACTGTGGCGTGGGGAAGCATTAGACGCCTGACTTCACTCCCCAGTGCTGAGTACCATAACTGTTTGAAGTCCTTATTGAATGGCCCATCAGTTACTCTGCTGACTGGAGAGCTGCTGGACTTGGGGGTGTATCTGGTGTGGAACTTGCATTTAAAACTTTATGCCCAGGTGGGCTTTCCTTCACCTTTTGTGTATTGTTTCTGTCGGTGTGGCGGTTTTGCTATGCAGTGCACATGGAAGAGAACAGAGGCTGCTCTATTTTCTTCACATCTGCCTGGCTTGGTTTGGAGTGCTTGTATTGTATAGACCTCCTGTTTTTGATCTTTCTTTCTCTTTAAACAGGGATTAGATCTTCAATACTTGCAGCAGAAGAGAAGGGATTAACTACTAAGACGTATTTTATACACCTTATGTGCACTAGAAGAATGCATAAGGGATTCAGAGATAGCTTGCACTAGAATTACAGTAATGGCCTTTCTAAACATTATCATATAAAAAATTTACCAGAGTGCATTCATGGTGTAGAAGAAAATCCATTGTAGTCATGAAAACAGCTGAGACTCGTCACCAGCTAACCAATGAGTGGCCTTAAAAACTGTTGATGAAAAAGTTCATCCTCAGTGCCTCCCCAGTGAGGAAAAGTGCTATTGCTTGCTTCCTTCCCTCCCATCCCCTACTGTTCCTTGTCAGCACTCTTCTGTGCTTTAGGCTATATAGCAGGCTATATATAGTGACTGAAAAGGTCATGTTAATTTTTACCACTGCATGGCTATGAGATGGTCAGTAACTGGAAGAAAAAATAGTGTCTTTATTACTTGTGCTGTCAGATTAGATGCAGGAAGCGTCTGATCTTTAAGCTATTGCATGATAGAATTAGTAAATTAGTAGAAATCTGAAGAAAGAGTGAATAGGTCACTGAGTGTAGTTTTAAAACCTGCTGTCATGTTGGATTTACAGAACTTGAAGACTTTTGGTAATAAACAAGCTTATATGATAGCTGTTGTTGTCTTTCATAAAGAAGGCCTTTCCAGAGTTCATACCAACAGTGGAACACATTTTAAGAAGCCTTTTGTAAATATTTATTTGGTAATCTTCAGGGTCATTTTAAATGCCACCTACTTTTACATTTTTACTTGCTGCATTTTCTTTTCATTTACAGACATTGCAGTAATAAGACAGGTCTCACACTCAACATTGTTTTTTCCTCATTATCTCAGCTTTGAGAGAGCTCATGCTTGGAACTTCGTTACTCCATTCAATACTGTGAATCTCTATGTGGTTATTTTCATCATCTTTGCATACTCAGGTTTCCCCATGGACAACATTTCCCAGACTTCTTGACAAATGAGTGTCCTTTGACATTTAGTTTGGCTCATGAGCCGGCACAATTTTAGTTGTAAATTGTACCTCCAATGTCAGTCTGCACCCCATCAAGGTATCTTCATGGGAGACCATGTGTAGGCAGTCATATCAGCCTTCATTTAAGATAACCTGATAGTTTAATTCACGCTGAGGTCCCTTGGAGGAGTCTGAACAACTGAACTTTCTGAGGGTAGGTCCAGAATCGGTGCCTCTTCTGGTAATGCTGGCTGACCTCCTTCACAGGCAGTTCTGCTCACTGGGCTTGCTCTGTCAGTCTCCTTAGTAGACTTACTCCGAGGCAGGGTAGGACCTTCGTGTGGAAGATTACAAAGTTGAGGTCCTTGGCAGCCTACACTTACGCTCTTTGTGGCCCTTGGCATCCTGAGAATGATGTGGGGCTGGATGTGGTTAGGGGCCTCCGCAAACAAAATATCCACAAGTGTTCCTAAAGCTTACAGTACACGAGTGCAAATAATACAGCAGAGTACAAGACTGCATCTACCTTCCCTGCCTATTTGATGAAAATCAGACCTGCATCTAAAGATAGATGTTGTTGTTGTTTTTTAAAAAGGACGAATTCCTAAAATGTGAATAGGGTTCCAGAAACCGTAAAGTGTCGGCTTCTTACAATACCTTTGGGTACCACTGCTTGATGGTGCACAATTGTGCACAGGTTTTTGCAACTGATCCCTTACATTATACAGGGCAGTTACATAAGGGACTAAGAAGAGTTGTCTTTTTAGCAAAAACGTGGAATTGTGCACATTGGGTGCTCAATGTGAAGAGTTTGCATCCGCTTTAAAGTGTTAAATGCAATTATGGCTTATCATGCCTGTAAGACTTCTGCAGGTATTTTTTGTTAAGCTAGGCACCCAAATCTTTTGGAAATTGTATGACGTGTTCTATGCTTCATTTTGTGAGAAGAATAAGCAGGAGAAATACTAGAGAATTAATGAGAAAGGAAACTGCCATGCAGTGTATGACGATTATGAAAGCTGTATAGTAAATGCATACATTTGAAAAGTTAAAAGAAAATTACTATTGTTCTACAATTCAAGTCCCTTATCAAGTTGGATTAAATGTAGACTAATAATGTATTTCTGGGAAAATGCTATTATGGGTAAAACAGAAAAAATAACTGAATATCATCTGAATGATGAGAAAGAACAGGAAAAAAATACCGGATGTAATTTAATTGTATCTTATTCCAAATGAAACATTTCAATTTTCTATTTCTAAACCAGATTTCAAGACCGAGCTCAGTAGAAAATAGGACAAAACATTTATCTACTCTTTGAATAAAATGTTATTTCAGCCCCTTATGATAAGTTTTCCTTTCTTTCATTTTGACAACTGAAATGAGTTTTTTCCCCTGTTTTATGTACATGGTTTATTTATTGAACTGAGAAAATAATTACTTCTTGCGTTCTTCCTCTTGCTGAGTTCCAGGCATAGAACTGGAGGCAGAGTTTGGGAAAGAAAATAAGAGTTTTATCCTCAAATTAAGTAGTATGTATTTTGTGTGACTGACCTGGAATAAAACATAATTTTGCTCCTATGAGTTTTCAGCTGGATTATGGGTGAGATTTAAATAATATGTTACTAAGCTTTAGGATGTAATAGCTTGTCTAAAAATAGGATTGGATTATTTAGATTAATGTAATCTTTGCAGGTTTTGTTATTATTTAGAGTGCAAGACATTCATTCTTCCTTGCTAGAACTGATGAGATTTTCATATCCATCTCCAGAAAAGAAAAAAATGTTAAAAGGATAATTCAAGCATCTGTTAAAATCCAGCAGATAACATTTATGGAGCTGTAGGGATGTTTTCACTTTTTAAAGCAAAGGATAAATCTTTTACATTAAAATTGGACTAAAGGGAAGTTTTCTGCCTCAATTAACATGTGTCCTTAGCTGAATCCTAGATGAATTTCAGCTAGTTGTTTGTTCACGTTCAGCTCACTGCACAACCTATGGATGGCATTACAATTTTGTTTATGCTGATCGTCAGCATCCCTGTTGCACAAGCTTGCTCTGTGACAGATTCGAAAGGGGCATTATAACTGTTTACCCTTAACTATGGCAGTAATCTAGCATGACTGAAAACAGAAATGTCTCATTTATTGAATGATTTGTATGAGATAAAAGGACATTTTTTTTCCTTCGTATTATATTTTAGCTTCTGTGAATTTTTTAAGCCCTAGGCAGAGCTTTGAACCTTATTCATCATGTCACCAGCATTCACTGAAGAAAAATACCAGTCACCAACATCAGTTACAGTCATGTAGTTTACTGTGGTACAAAGGACATTATTTTTACAGTTACAAAATTTCATTTGATACTATAGTATTAGTGTGTATGTATACATAAAGTTGGTGCTGGGTTTGTGTGTTTCATAACCTTGTAGTTTTGAAAAACAAACTTTTGCTTGCTTAGTGTGTTGGAATTAAATGTTTAGTCTTAGCACTAAATCCTGTATGTTTTAAATCTGGTACCAAAATTGTAGTGGTATGTGAGTCTTATGAATTCTTAGTTCACAGCTTCATCTCCATTCATACAATAAAACAGCTTTCTAGCTTGAGTTTAGCTGAGTAGTGTAATTTCAAACGAGCTTTAAAACAGCCTTTATGGGAAATCACACAAGTACAATATTGATTTACTAGAACCCTCAAAGTCATGCTTTGGGGAAGATCAAGGAGGGAACTCTTTTAGCACAACTTTTGATAAAGTAAAGACAGAGTGCTCAAATCAAGAAAGCTGGTCTTGTAGCATTAAGAGTAAAAGACATCTGACTGGCTCAGTCATAGATTGTTTATATGCATCTGAAGCACAAGGCAGCAGACACAAATGTACATACCACATTATCCATCTGTACTGACTTACATATCTGTACCTGACGGAATTTGCCATTGCTGTCTTCCAGAAATATCGACAGTATATGTCTGGACTTCTCACTCCTCCTTATGGTGTTATGGAAACTGGCTCCAACAATGACAGTAAGTATGAGGAGGTAGAAATCAAATGCTAGAAAAAATATAAAGAGAAGAAAAAGGAGTAATGAAAGTCCTCTGTTTTGGGGTGTGGAAATTAATATATTAAATTCAATTCACCATTACCACTATATTAATATTCCATAGAGGAGGAAATAGTTTGGAACTTGCTTGATTGCATTCCTAACTGCATACAACCGCACACAGAGCTGTGCACAAATTTGCACCGTGGGACTGTCCTCTTGACTAAAACATACTGTATTATGTTGCATAAAATTTAACTGGTTGTAGATGGTATATGAATTCTATGGAATGCAGCCATGAGTCCTGCTAGTAAAATGAATTTAACAAACAGAGTAATTTATTTTATTTTTTTTTAAGTTAGGTTGCGCTACTCTGCTTCCTTGGGAACTTGGGTTCATGTTGGGACACACAAACTGCACTAAACGTGCTGCTATCTGACCTTAGTTGCATAGGTAAATAAGTTTGGGTATGGCTTTGTGTCATGAGAGCCTATCAAACCGTGGGATAATGGTGTAGACATGAATCCAAGGGCAGCCTTTGGAATGCATCACTTCTGTAAATCAAGGTATTTTTGTTTAGTTGCCGGAGAATTATTTAGGCAACAGCCAGGATGATGTCTCATGGCCTACAGTCATGTCTGTAAATTTTGGGTAATATGCTATGCTACATTATTGTTTCACAAATAGAGTATATTGATTACATAACATAACTGTGCTAGGAAGTGCAAACACAGTGACACATTTGAATTCCAGGTATTAAAACACAGGTAGTGGTAAAAGAAAAAAAAAATATAACTAATTCCTGTATACATGTTTAAATTATTTACTTGTGAGACAGTACTACTTCTAACAAACTGTGTTTATAGCATTTTACATAAGTTAACTTTCTTTTTCATGTTCCTAAGAGAAGAAAAACTGCCTAAATAAATGTTTTGCACTTTACACATTCATCTATGATTTTTTTCAAAGTATAAAAAAGGCAAATTGCTTATTCCATTAATAAATCTTTCTTTTGTTACTTAAAGTATGTATAGTATTTATTTATTTTCTGTATTCTATCCTTTCTTTAGGAATGCCAGATAAGGACAGTATGTCAGGCAGCTCTCTTTGCCAAGTCTCTAAAAACTGTAATAAGGTAAATTACATCTATTTTTGCCTTTGGGTTTTGGTGGGGGGCTTTTTGGTAATAAAAAAAAAAAGCAGTAGTACAGCATGAAATTGAAAAGAACCAGGTGAAAATGTGAAGTATATGATTGATGCAAGTGCAGTATACAAGTTATAAGGATTCTTTAGAGATTTTATTATAAAACTAGAGAAAGCAAAGTGCTGCTGTTGAAGTTTGTGTCACAATTTGATTGTCATCGTTATGTAAGGAACATGGTGAGGGTGAGAAAGAAAGGTATCCCTGTGACAAGACCCAGTACATAGCCAATGGATCATAAAATTCATAGTTAAGTCCTGTTTGAAGGCTAAACTGAGTCTTAGCTGATGCATAAACATCATTCTGGCCTTTTGTATGGGGTGAATTTTCTCCGGTGTTCAGAGAGCAGCTTTACATCCCAGGTGCCCCTTGTAAAAAGTTCTGTTCCTTTGGTCTCAGCACATCACATCAGGACCGGCATGAAAGAACTCATGAATATTGCTATGCTGGCATTAAAGTGATTATAATAGTTGGAAGAAATAGTATCAGGCATTGCTGCGAAGGTTCAGAATTTTTAGACTTTTTTTATGGTGGGAGTAGAAAAGTTACAGTAATACACAGTTGCTTGGATGCCTCCTTTCTATATTTGGGAGTTTAATTAGATGGATTTGTGTGATGTCTTTAAAAGGTTAAAGGATTTTTTTTTTGTTACATAAAAAACATCTCTTGACAGCAGATAAAGACAATGAATATTTTAGCGTTTCCTTAATGCGAAAATAACTACTTCCACCTCTCCCTGTCTGTCTGTCCTGCTTCCTCAAGGGTACTGACCTTTCTTAATTGTCACCTTTAGCCTTTATTAAATGTATAAATGTAACACTATGCAGTTCCTTTTTCTAGAATCTTATTCACTAATGCTGTATCACTTCCTGACAGCCTTACCCTATATGAAAATAAACATTTTTCCATGCACTAAGTAATGATTCTTAGATACTTTGTATCTTTTGCTCTCTAAGCATTTTACAAACTTTAAGTGCTTCTCTAAGATGTTGGCATTTCAAAGCCTTGAAATACATAAGTGCATAAGAGTTAAGACAGATCAGGGGTCTTGTTTGACCCCTCAATGAAAGTACCAGGTGTAGAATCCAAACTAAAAGACGTTTTATTTTCTGAAGCGGGTAGAGGTAACAAGATAAAAACATCCCGGGCTGTCCTAGAAGGTGATATTTCCCCATAAATGGGTAGTGATGCTCAGCTAAGGAGCATATGTGCTTTCAGGTCCAAAGTATTTTAGAAACTGGGCAAAGTTTTGTGATTAATATTGCTGCCAGTAGCTTGGCTTTTCTAGCACAAGAGGACTTATTACACAAAGTAACCTTCACCTGTGTAGGAGACGGAACTTGGCTGGGACAGGCTCAAACTGTTCAATGACTTTAACAAGAATAAGGTCCTTCGCAAACCATGTTAACTTCCTTTCCAAGACACACAAAAAACAGCCATCCTTCACCCTCCCACATTCTGTAGACATTTCAGTGGAGAGAAGCTGAGAGAGTAAATATGTGACAGATGCTCGTCACCTTGCTTCATCCCGGAGGATCTCAGATTGTCCCATGACAAATGTGGCAGAACCTACACAGCATAGAAATGGTTCATGAATCCTAGTTCTGATTTTGCCATATGGCCATAGTTTTCTCCAGTTACGTCAAACGAAAGGTAAGTGCAACAGAAATACTTGCATAGTTTGTTTATTGTGTGCAAGCTTCATTCCTGCAGTTTAAAACTGTACAACTGTTACAGTGCTTACACAACATGTAGATCTTCACGTCCTGCTCTTTTGAATGATCTGAGAGATACTGGGATTGCAGGGCCAAATTCCTAGAAGTGTTGCCAGCTATTTGAAATACAAAGTAACAGGATACCAGAAAAGAGCCCTGAATTTGTGTATTTTATGTGCTTTGTATGTTCTATGGTTATATATGGCTGCAGAAATAGCTACTGCATTGGGACAGGCATTAATCAAGGGAGAGGGTAGTGTTTGCAGGTCATCTTTCAATTATTTTATATCTTCATATGGATAAAATGAGGCCTGTAGGACTGCCCCCCTCCCCCTTACAGAGGGGCCCGCAGGCTATTCTGTAATGGCCAGACAAAGACTGAGTGAGGACCTTTCTGAAATTGAGAAAGTTCCTCAAAATCTTTCATGTGGTAAGAAAACATGACGCTCTTAGAAGGAGATAACATAATTTCTTCAGAATTTCTAGTCATAATGATACATTTATATATTTTTGTTTGTTTTAGTTTCCCAGGAAAGTTTATATCTATAAATAATTCGCTTCAAATGAAATCAAATATATTCCTCTCTTGAAATATGAGATGTATGTTTTTCTCTTTTAGCTTGTGCTGAGCCTTTTATAAGGACTGTAATAGATGATTTTCCATATTTGCTAATTATTTTCATAGCTTAATTTTTTTCTCTTGTCACATCTATTATATTTCTGATGAGTAACACAAGATTTTTCTTTTAATGTATGCCTTGAAATTTTCTCACCATATGGGGATGTTTGGTTTTCCTAGTTTGTTAAAATCTATTAAAAATATCTATTTGGAAAAGGCAGCAAAGAGATTTTCTTTTACCAAACAAGAATTCATTTGCATTTAGGGTTACATTATTGCACATCATTTAATGCAATATAGCAGTTAAATTGAGCATAAAATACCGAGACAGAGTATGTTGCAGCCCTCAGTTATATTTTGAGAAATGGAAACAGAATCAAATTTAAGCCATCTTACATAAGGGAAAATAACACAGCATCTGTCTTTTTAACTAGTCAGTCTAATATCTGTGCAATGGTCTCACTAGCTCCAGTTTTTGAAAATTCTGATGGAACAGGTCTGGATGTAACTGGATCTGCTAGGTGAATATAACCATAAAGCCAAAATGACAAAATCAATAATAATTTCAAATACATTTTTGGAAAAGATACAGAAGAGTACTTAGAAGGCAGGGGAGGTTGGGCTCCAGCATGCAGACAGAATAGGCAGTGGTTATGTCTTCATATGTTACCAGCAGAGCTGGCAGCAGGGTTGCGTGGTTGTTCCCACTACAAGATCCTGTTTTTACAATTTGGCCAGTTTCTCACTGTTTAGGCTGAGTTTTTCACGCTGAGAGTTTGCTTCTGGCTGATTTTTAAACTGAAATGGATCGAACCTCTCTGACATTGAGGTTGAGGGAAAATACGTAGCACATGTTAAATAGCTTTTCCCGGTGATACACTAGCAATCCTGTCCTTTGGCTAGGAGCTTGACACTTAGGGCTTGTTCTGGCAGAAAGGAGTGCCATTTGTGACTCCCTATGGCTAAAATAAGCCATATTGTTAAGCCTTGAAAAATCTGTTGAAACAGGCTCACTAGAGGCATGTTAGAGTTAACCGCTAGCTTTTGCACACAGGCTGTGTGCATTGTGTGTGCAGTATTCCCAAACTACACCTTTGGTCCTGTGCTGCTAGGGCATTACTGTGTTGATGCTTAGCAGTATGTTTTCTCTTGCAGTTGTTCATTCTAGTTGTTAGAGTAACATTTTGATTATTACTAAGCCACAGACTGTAACTGAAAATGACGGTTGTCTCCCCTGTGCTTTTACACCCTCTACCGGTGCCCAAGTAGCAAATGAGTAAAGAAACAGTCTGTTCTTCTCTGGAGACATGAGGTAAATGATGGGTTTAAAGTAGAGAACAGCACATTGCCAAACAGAGCTGTAGAGACACAGGAATGAATGTAGGTAAGAACAGAGGACTGATCCATGGAGAGCTTGAAGCTCCAGTCTACTGCAGAGCTTGGTGCTGTGAGTGTATTTTTTCTGCTGTCAGTAAATGTCTGAAACTCCTTTGCAAGCTCTGCCTATGAGATGCCAGGAACAATCTACAGAAGGAGTAAAACTCTGTGACTAATGACAATTACTCTATTTATTCAAGTGGTTGATAGTCAAACCGTTCTAACCGTGCTAATACATAAGTTTTATGTTGTTTTCTGTAATGGAATCTCAATATTGCAGTTTGCTAAAAGAATCCCCAAATCCTCAAGAAACTACACACAAATTCTGCATGAAAGGAAAGCTGAAAAATGAAGTGCTTGAAAACAGAGAATTTCAAGAGTGAAGGCTGACTGAGCAGTGTTAATGAAGTCCTCTTATCCATGTTTGTTATGGTATGGACTTCAATTCTTTGTGTTTGTTATGGTACAGACTTTGATTACCTGCTCACATACATTTTTTCTGTAGCACACTCAAACAACAACACTCAAACTAAAACAACATCTCACTTCAAAAACCATGATAGTTTTCTTTTTGTACAACTTAATCTCCATGACTACTTAAAAAAAAAAAAGCTACATAAATGTGCCATCTTTTGTTGAAAGCGTGCATCCTGAAAGGAGGAAAGTACGTCTTCATATCCTTTGTACTGAAGAAAATATACTGAACACAGAAAATGTAAGCAGATTAAGTTGTGCAAATTCAAGCTGTTATTCTTGATATCAGGTGAAGAATATATATATCTATTTTTCTGAAATCTCTTGTTTTATTTCCTTTATCTTCCCTGTATTGTCTTTAGGTTTCTATTGTGATAAAAAGCTGCAGGAGCTCCCTCTAGTGCACGAAGTAATATTCAGAAAACACATGTATCAAGTTTGTAAAGCTTACAGGCTGGAACATCCCCTTTGTGTTTTTAATGTGATGACTTCAAATTCTCTAGACTGGAAGCTTATTGGAAGTGGTTTATTTGAAGCTATTTTGTATAGTACAGCTTCTGTAGGAGGTGCTGAAATACTTATCTGAAAGCCACGTTTTTATCCATCTTCTTCCCTAGTTAATTTGATGTGATAAAATGTAGATCAGTGTTTTTGTTTGTTTTTACTGAACTTCCATTAAGGCGTAGGTGCCATTCTGATTTCTTTGCATTTATATAATTGGAATGATTGTGAAAACCTGATTTACTATTTTATCAACTCTAAGTGCATTTAATAAAAATATATCTAAGATCCTTCAGTTGACAGAGAAGGACATAATCTATGTGTTAATTCTTAAAATATTGCCATTTTCAACATCGCCAGGACAATGAATATTCACTTATTTCAATTTTCAAGCACTCAAGCTCTGGGCGTTTGAAAGTATATTGTTTGTGAAGGTGACATTACAATTCACTAGTTGCAGCCTTGAAGAGCCCATGCAAGACACCAGTAATAATCATGTTCATTCACCAAATTAGCTACTATAGCAATAAACACAATAATTTCACTTCTGATTTCCCTATATTTCAATTTACTTTTCCCAGATGACTGAGGAGAAAGCTTATCTTTTAACGTATTCAGTAGAATGTCAAATGTGGAATTTGATAGACCATTAGCAGAATGCTAAGGGAAATGTTTAACATGCTCATGAAATTTGGAGACTACAAGGCTGAATAAAAAGAAAGAGCAGGAACGCAGGCAGTGTTCTAGCAAGATTGTAGGTGCAATGGCAAGGTATTTGTTTGTAAGTGGTAACGTCTCCAACATTCACATGAAAACTGTTATAACAGTTTATTTTCCATGTGCATGGTTTGTATAACTGTCCAACAATGAGACTGTATTAATTCCTAGCGTATCCTGGGTTCCATTCAAGAGCCTGTTGTCCTATATAATGTTAGCATAGCATTAAAAAAAAAAATCCCTTTCATTTTCTGTTTTAAAGTGGTTGCATAAAAGCACTATGTGCAAATATTTCCAAGTAATGTCTTCATGCAGTCCTAACTACTGATTACTTTCAGAGACCTCTCTGAAATTTTTGCACGATTTTTGCATAAATGAAAGTAATATGCTTAGAGGTCTGTTCAAGTTCTTCATTTTGCTCTGAGTGGAGGTGCTCAGGGTTCAATCATTGTCACAGCTTGTAACAATTTGGCTAGTGCAGAGGCTGTGCATATAGTCCCTGGCAATGAGTCACATGGTGACAGCATATGGCAGGAGAGATAACAAAGACAGAAGTGTGAGATGAGTAGGAGTCTGTGACAAATACATTTTTCATACGTTAGTGATGAACTTCATCATGAAAAATGAGAAGGTCTGTATGTCATCAGAGCTCTTTAATGTCAACAAAATTGTTAGTAGGGCTGCAGGTTTACATAAGCAGGTTTTGCATAAGCTAAATTGTTGCAGAACCACCAGGGAAGGTTTTGGGACATCACTGTCTCCAGTTCCAGACATGTGGAGATGATGTACAGCTGTAGGCCTCCCTTCCAAACACCAGCATGAATAGCGATGCCTCAAAGAAAAGCTTGCACCGCCTCATCTTCTGTTATCCAATTCAGCTGTCTGATGATCTGTAAAATATCCGTGATCCATGATTTCATTGTGTATTCTGAATTCTGGAGACCCTAATGGCAGTTTCTATTGGAAACCATTTCTTCTGCTGTAGCTAATCATATAATTGAGCTTCAATCTGACCAAGAGAGAACTAGCCAGAGTAGTCCCAGAATGAAACCTACAGTTGTGATTAGTGATTCTCATTTGATCTATAACAATACCAGAATAAATAGCATTGTAGAGGAGAAACAAAAGACAAAAACCAGAATCCTTGGTCCAAACTGCTGCACTTTTACCAGCATACATATCAGAATAACTTAATTTCTGTTCATCACATACTTGATCCCTGGTCTTTTAAGCCCTTCTGTGAATTTGGAAGAAAAAAATACAAAACTTTCTTTTTGCAATGAGGAGTTTTCACTGTGATGGCCCTAAGGACAGCTCTAGGGATAAACAGAGCTGGCTACAATGACAATGAGATTGGTAAGAGAGAGGCAAGACTTCTCTTGGTAGATGAGTTACATACTTGGTAGATGAGGGTAGAATTTTGCAATCTATACGTCCTAAATAAATCATTTTATTTTAAATTTTGTTCTCATTTTCAAAAAGCAGTAACAACACTGGACTAGGATTAAATATGTCTAGGCATATTTCAGTTTTAAAATATAAGCTAATTGCCACATATATCTTGAGAGAAGATAATGGGAAAAATCATGAATAATACCCGATAGTACAGCACAGTCGTGTTGTCAGCACCTGAAGACAGAGCTTCTCTTTTCAATCACAACTGCAGAACATTCCTGGAATAACCACTGCCTATTGCTCAGGAATGGAAAACTAAGCTTGGAAAATCTAAGCTTGTTTGTTTGTCAGCCTTTGTTGCAAACTGTGTGTATCCTAAAGCCTTGCAATTCTGTTTTGTTCTGGGTGCTGTGATAGAAAGGAGAGAAGGCCTCTACTCCAGAGACCTTGCAGTCACAGGTAAGATGGAGTGGCTGTCAGATAGAAAGGTGCTGGTTGCCTCATAACATTGTAAGGCATAGGGTTCACATGTGTGCCTACAGTTCAGCTGTGTTTCCTTACAGGGGCTTTCTGTCATCAGTCCTTGACGTGATCATCCTAGGGGACACGGAGTGGCTGGAACAAATTCAGAAATCAATAGACAAATGAAAAACTAAGTGGTACATATTTCTTTGATGTAGTGTTTGAAGGGAATCTAACTCACAATTTCCATTTGTCAGAGTAGCAATGCTGAATAAGAACAGTAAGCAAGTACTCAGCTCCTCCCTGGGTAACCTTCTCCCCATAGTAGGATTACAGAGGTGCTTGGGGGGCAATGTGGGAAGGCAATTTGGCTCTAGAGACATTTTCCTTTTCTTGGAAGGAAGTGTGTTTTCCCACCTCTTGCCTAGTTGAATGAGTATTATAGTTTAGATAAATAAAATACAGTGAATAAAGAAAAAATAAAAAATTCCTAGAAGATGCTAGAATTTGTAGAACACTGAATATTGCGAAGCAGCTATGGGAAGTTCTTTCAAAATGAAAAATCACTCTTACTTTCACTTGTGTGCAGAAAAATAGCATGTTGCCTCGCCTGCCAGTGCTGGCAAGGGCAGTCTGATAATATATACCGTGGAGTCACATTTGATGACTCTTGCTCCTTGGCTGTGTCTTCTGTGTGATTCTGTCCCAACCCATAAAAACATGCACATATGCTCCATTTATCTCTTGCAATTGAAAGGCAGAAAGAGTGGGTAATTATACTGAGAAAAAAAGATAGTCCTTTTCAAGGTTCATGTCTTCAGACAAGTCAAGCGTATACAAGTAACACATTTGGCACTTATATTTGAAACAGCAAAATGAATTTTTTGAATCTTGTAATTATTTTCTCAAGTTTGGCAGAAAAATTGGATCAGGGATCTTAAAATCAGATTCCATATAGTCATTCATATCATCACTCACAGAGCATTTTGACTTCTTTTCCTACAAAGCATGCAGGAAATTAGTATTCCAGAAAGTCAAATATAGTTCTGAGTCAGTAAGAAGTAATCAATGTGTCTGATCTGATCATTTAGCAGCATCTTTTTATAGTTGAGTACAGATGACAAAAATTTGAGAGGTTAATAAATGGTGGAGAAAAGTAAGCTATCCAGTGACTTTGTTTTTCTTTTTGTGTTACTGGGACATGAGCCTGGAGCCCATTGTAGTGGCTCCACACAGAGTACCACCACCAAAATACGTTTGGTCTGTGGTGCTCAGTTAGAGCCATTCTGAATGAGAAATGCTGAAGCAAAAATGTCAGATATCTACAACAGAGCTGAAAATGTAATTGGACCATTATTTCCAGTGATTGTTAAAAGCAAGTACTGTTCAGGTATTTAAAGATTTATGATTTATGACTTTTCATTATTTATTCCTTTTGTAAATTTCCTTCTGGAAGAAAGCTTGGCACAAGAATGTGAACGTTTGATCTGTGTGTTTTATCATCAGTGATGCAGCTGTCTTAAAATTAAAGATAGCAGTTAGTGAGGAAATAGGAATACACATAGCTGACTTGGCTAGCAGATAAATGAAAAGAATACATAATTTAGGTTCCAAAATAAGAATGCAAAAAAAAGCATACTTCTAATACCAGTTGTTAATACTGCTGCTAATTAGGTTTACTCAGTCACACTTGTTTTCATCTTAGGAAATGATCTTATATAAACAATTTGTGTAATAACCTTAAATATGAACTGGATGGAGAAAGAGCCAGTAACTTAATGGGGAGAACTATGGTTAAGACTTCGTAGTAACTGGACCTCCCAGTACTGCTTTGCCCACTCTCCCTCTTTTTAAGGTAGCTGACTTCAAAAGCATGAATCTGAGGAGGCATATAGAAGCATCTTCGTTTGTGCCGCTCTCTTCCCTCATAGCCTTTTGCACAGTGGCACAGCTGTTTACTTCTCCTCTGAACCTGAACCCATTTTCTGGCCCAGTCCACCCGTGAGCCCGATGAATGCCAGCAGTGGCACTAGGGGAAGGGGCAGGAGCGGGTGGCTGGGAAGTAGTACAGCGGTGGGAGCAGCAGATCCTGCCCAGGGAGAACCGCGGTGCTGTGGCCGCCCTTCCATGGCAGCTCCTGGTGACCTGTGCCGGGACTGTGGGGCCTGTTGCCTTCTCGCTGCGTCTGGCTGCATGGGCCCTCTTCTCAGTCATGCTGATGCTCCTGCCTGCCCTGTGGTAAGGGAGCAGAACTGTCAGAAGCATGTCAACTTTTTCTTCTGAGCTTAATTTTCTGCTGTTTAAGCTGAAAATTAGCTTCCTGGCCAGCGCCAGAACAAGCCATGGGACAGCCTGGATGTGGGGTTCAAGGAGGGGCCGGACCACAGCAGTCGTGCTTAAGGCTGCTGTGATGTCTGAGGCCTTAGATGTCTAACCTCCGCACAAAGTGCTGCCAGGTCTCTCAGCTATGGCCTGTGAGAATCCCTCCTGCCTCAAACCTGGCGTCTCTGCCACCCTTCTTCAGCTGCCGGGAGAGGGGCAACAGTCAGGGCTTCTTTTGTCAGGCCATCTTGCAGCACTGTTGCAATTCACTGCTAAATCACTAATGAACCTGTATGGTTTCAGTCTCCTGTGACTAAATACAGATTTGTGTGATGTCTTCCTGTTTTGGACATAAGATACACGTGCAGAACCAGGCAAATATTTGTTCACCTGTCCCTCCCTACTCTTAGGTTGTCTTAATTGTGTTCAGAGCCAGTCTAGATTGGGGATTGTGGTCTACAAACTGCTGGACTCTGGCAGCTATTTCAAATGAATAAGCGAAATGGATCCAGGAGAAGCTTTTTTTTTTGCTAGCTGCACAAGGGTCCACAAGGTAAAACAGACTCATGCCCCTTCCCCCCACCCCCTCTTTTTTTCCCCCAATTCAGTTCACAGTCACCAGATCTCAGTTTCTGCAGATTCCGGAGGAACATTGGAAAAAAGCCTCTTGACGAAACTGTAAAAGTAAGGCTTCTGGTATTCCTTTTCCCATAAACATATAGCCACTGCTCCACAGCAGTCATAGGCCTCTCTGTGTAATAGAGTGGCTCTTCTGTCTTCCTGAGATAGTGGTCCAAACGGGGAGAAGGAGGTGGGAGAAGGAAACCAGGAGGTTGCCTGAACACTACTCAGTGTGCTCAGTTTCTTCAGCATTACAGTCGATGTTCTTGAAAGATTGTCTTTTGTCTGGCTTTTCTGCTGTGAAGTTTGGGGTAGAGAGCATGGACTGCTGCCTGGAAAGAGCTGCGTGACCTTGTGGCACTATAGATACATGGCAATCCCTCTGGGAGGATGTACCTCTCTTTCCCCAAGATAGCCTCTTAGATTGTCATGGAGAAGCTGAAGACTCCTATGTTATTGCAGAAATGATTGATTTTTTGAAGACAAACAAATCTGTGTGAATACACTAGGTGTGTTCAGTATTTCCAGGCAAGCTGGTTTGGATTGCAGTTATTAAATTTCTCCTGTAATAGCAAGCATTAACTGTTCATCTTCACACTATGATTTGCTTAACCTAATACAGCAGTCCTTATCTTTTATACAGCCCACAAAGGTCTTCACTAAAGAGTCAATTAAGCCAAAGAAGATTTGAAGATTATATGTAAAAGGAGGTGAGTGGTTGAGAGATTGCAGGGACAGAATTTCAGTTGGACAAAGCAGTATTTTTAGCAGTGATGTGAAAATTAATACCAACATTAAGGGGTAATAGGAGAAAGGGGATAGATTACAAAATGATACAATAGATCCCTTTCCATTTGTCAAGGACAGGGTTGGTTCTGTGATATCCCTAAAAGCCAGACATCACAGAATTTACAGAGCTTGGGCTACATACTGAGAGAGGTAAAAAGAGGTCATTTCTTTCAGAAACATACTGTGGTGGATTGGGATGTAAAGAGATGGGGTTAGCCAGGGAAAATGTCAGGTGGAGTAATTTCATCTCTCTGTATTAGTCTTGGATTAATTATTGCAGTGTTCTGTGAGCTTTTGTGGAGACATTTTTTTTTCTCAAGTTGCAATAAATATCCATTTAGCAACAGAAGCAGCCCAGAATATGCTTAGAGATGCCTGTCCTTAGCTAGTTATCAGGGAAGACATGCTGAAATTCACAACAATGAAAACAAATGTGAATAGGCCTGGTTTAAACAGTAGCAAGTTAGGCAGTTGCAAGCTCTGTAGGAAGTTAGGAGGGAAGAAGCAAATTTACAAAAACGAAATCTTTATTATTCTCCAGTTCTAATTATGTCTTGCTCAGATTGGCAGGAATAGCTAGTATTATTCTTTTATTGTTTTCTTGGGGAATACTTACTGTTCACACAGATGTGCATTAGCTCATTTGTATTTTATTTACTGATTATTCCAAGTGTATTATGGAATTAATATGAAAAACAGGGCATATTAATCCATATTTTTCAGATCTAATGATGTGATTCCAAGTGCCTTTGTATGTTCTTAATCAATACAATTACTGCTAGTGAAGTATCAGAATGACACTGAATTAACTGATTGTATGTACAGCAGTTACGAGTTTCATTTTGTGCTGGTTAAATGTGTTGAGACCACAATTAGGTTTTGCTGTAAAAGGAAAGTTCCTCCTTACCCTTTATAGCCAATACTTCCTCCCTGAATTTATGCTGTTGGACTTTTCCTGTTGCTGAGTCAGATGATGATGTTTCCTTCTAGCAGACGGGGATTACAATGCTGATAAGTTGTCCTCAGACAGTGCACATTGCTTCTTGTTGCTTGGTTCTGTTCCTGTTAGATCTGTCTGGCTCGTCGCGTTTAGGGGAGCTGTGACGATGCTGGTGTATCCCAGTCAGAGATAGGAGATGTCTGGTGTCAGAATCACTATGAAGAAGGGCGCTACCCTAAGGAGATGACAACCCAGTTTTAAGACAAAAGCACCTAATAGATAAAGTGCGGTGCTTGATGTGAATGGGACAGGTAATAGGTTTGGCATATCAGCAGCTGAGGCTTTGACAAGCTTTTTGTAGACATGGAAAAATAGAAGTTTTAAGGAAGATAAGAAGGTTGTTTAGTGGATATTTGCCAAGAGCAGAATGCTTGTCTCTTTCACTGACGTACAAATATGTAAATTAAACAGAAGTGCTTGAATGGGTTTTGTTTATGACAGAAGACTGTAGGCTGTTGAAGTAATACTTGGCTGAAAGAAGGTTTGTGCTTTTTTAAAATGTGTTGTGGTCGAGCCATCAGTGTGGGATTTCTTTCCTCTGTTTGCTTTCATATACTACAGAGACAACCATTTACCTGCATTAGGAAATATACTGTATGTAGACAGAAAACATCTATGTAGATCATTAAAAAATCACACGATCTCCTTCTGTGAAGTAGCGTAACAGATGATGTTGCACTGGATATTGTTAAATTGTTCCTTCTCAGTTTCATTTTTATCAAAAATTTATTTCTGAAAAGGATGACAGGAAGAAAACTAAGGAGTAGGTAGGGCAGCTGGAATCCGAGACAGGTGTGTTACACTCCTTCAGTGTTTCTTCATTTCATGTATGTTCACACAATGCACTGTCCCGAACTTGGAGAGGAAGGAACCTGGAATCACCAGAAGAGCCACAAAATGGGTTTAAATTAACTTCTCTTCCCTGCTTGCCAGAGGCTTTACATTGTTGCTGACCTCCTCAGGGAATTCAGGAGGTAACCTTCAACCCCCACTAGCCCTGTCTCACTTTGATGGTTTTTCCTTTCTCTGTTAAAAATCATTATAAAATGCTCAGGATGAAATTGTAGGCACTAGACTTCCAGGATTTCACTTGCAGCATTCAGCAGTGTTTTCAGTTGCTCGTTCTCGTCACTTGTCAGTGATGTGAATAGATACTGTCATCCCCATTTTACAGATGGAGAAGTTGAAACACTTGGAGGTGGAATGACTAGCTGGGGTCATACAGTAAATAAACTGGTATCACTCAGGAGACAGTGGGGCTCTTGGCTCACTTGGGTGACGTTTTGACTACATTAAAGTCAAGAGTTTCAATAGGGTCACAGTTTCACTCCTTAATTTGCACTCCATCCAGCCATCCAGTTTTGGCACCCTTGAGCTTGGTATGAAACTTGAGCTTGGTATGAAACCACATCTAAAACTGTACCACACAGTCCTCAGTGGGCAGTGCTCGTGGCTGAGTGTGATCAAAGTATAGGAGAGCCCATTCCATCCTGTACGTCTAGAGGCATGGTTCCCGGGAGCTTAGGAGGTGTGCACATGCGTGTGTGCACAACTTACAAAGGAACTTGGGAGCAAGTGAAACAAATACTCCAGAAGCTCATCAGTCTTTAACTTCTCTTCAGTTTGCTTTTGAATGGTTGTTGTGTACCTAAAGCATGTATGAGTGGCGAGTCTTAAAAAACAGTAACCTTGCAGCCTAATATTTATTGTACTTTTTCATCTTCAGCGTTATAGTTTGTTTCTCAAGATGTAAATAATTTCAGGTAAACATACTATTAAAGCCATGGAAACTAAGAAATCAGTAATTCTTGTAAGAGACAATGAAAAAATTATTTATTGCTCTGTAGATTTAAAAAAATGCAGCAGCAGAGAAGCCAGTAACAATGCTGGGTTGAGATTCCTTATGACAACCGTAGTCACACCTCTGTCAGAATATCAGGAATGCTCACAGCGGAGTTAACATTTTCTGACATTTTATTCAATGCATGCAGTGTAGTTATAGCAGCTGTTTCATTGTAGCAGGGAAGTAGAAAAATGACAGGAAAATAAGACATCATTAGCCATGTTCTGGATTTTTTTTGTGCAGTGGTCATAGTCTGTTTCAATATTCTTTTTCCCTTTGACATTCACAGTGAAGTATCATTTTTGGTAATGGCTGAATCATTTTGTGTTAAAAGGATGGACATTTTCAGTTTGTCAAGGAAACATTGTAGAAGTGCTAAATAATGCAATTTCAATTTAACTTTCTAAAATAAATTTGCTACGCTGGTTGTATTTGAGAATTCAAAGAGATGCATTTTGCTGTTTATGCTATTAATGCACACAGCTTACTAAAGAAAAGCAATTTTAGAATGTATTTAAAAATACAGCTTTACGTTGCATTATGTTCAAAAAATACAGATTTTAAAAGTCGTCATTACTCTGAATAGTTTGATAGTAGCCCATTTACTGATAGTATCCAAAGCATTTTACAAAGGTAGGAATTATTAGTGTGTTTTTGTTTTAGTTTTTTTTTTATCCAAAAAGGGGAAAGTGAAACATGATGTAATTACTTGTAATCTATGTGAGGTCATGCAGTCGATTTATTAAAAGGAATAAAACTGAGCTGTCTTAACCATTGGTCATGACAATTTCTACTAGTCTGTTTTGTTTGGTTTAGTTAGCTTATACTTACCTCTGTCTATTTGGCTTACAATTGCTGTAGTTTTATGAAGTTCGTAAGATTTCTGAGATGTGATTATTTTCCTGTTTCTGTGGAGATACCATGATTTTGCAAACATCCTCTGGACTCTGTGCTTTTATCCATGCATACTTTGTCCTGCTTCCCACTTTTGCTGCTTATAGATGTTTCTTAAGAAGGTATGGTTGTCTGTTGTAAGCATGGTCCTGTGCAGACCCAGGAGCTGGGCTCGATGATCCTTGTGGGTCCCTTCCAACTCAGGGTATTCTATGATTCTGTGATTCTTTTCTGTGATTTTTGAAAAGGGGTATATAGATTTGAGAAACAGTGTAAAGAATAGAAAGGGGAGAGCTGTGAAAACTTGCTAATTTTGAGCTCTATCTTACTCACTGGCTGTACTTCCAGTGTATTGTATTGTGGGAATGTTTTTTGTACGTTTTATTTCCTGTCTAGTGGACCAGGAAGGGTAGCAATAGCTTTTCAGGACATTTATACAAGGAGAGTCAAGCACAGTCCTAAACGACAGACACCAGAAGACAGTTAGAGCCAGTAAGAGCTAGAGATGCTCTGGTTCCTGAAATATGCTTAGGAGAATCGAATGCCATGAGCCTGATTTGAAGCCACATTCCAGTGATTTCAGTGGTTTTGGATTAGACACTAAATCACCAATAGGATTAACTTCGGAGGGTGTAAAACAAATAAACCTCATAGTGATGTGCCTGTTGCTGCTGCCACCTTTCAACTTGTGTGGCTTCTGTCCTTTGTTTCTTCTGGATCCCCAGCCAGCCAGCAGGAAAACAGATGTCACTTGCAATTCTTTTCAATGCCCTGGTTGGAAATAAGGGATCAACAGTACTGCACAGGTTTATCTCATCACCCTGGCAACCTCACATGCCATGCTTAACTCCAGTAAATACAGAAACTTGTTCTCTGCTCAGAGATGAGCTATGCTGAGGTCATGGGAAAGCAAAACAAACAAAACAAAACAACAACAAAAACATGATTCATTGAGGTTCACTGACTTCTATTTTATTACTTCTTAGTTCTTTGCAAGGCACGATTGCTACCTTAAAATTTGAGAGTAATATGTTAGGTTCCCTCCATGATTTGGTTCTCTAGATCCAAGTTGCTGCACATCTAAAGTATTAATTCATATGTAAATGCTCAGAAGAAACATCCCTTTACAGGGTATTTAAGGGGAATGGAAAAATATCTCTTTCATATAAGAGACATTCTTACCTTTTTGTTTAGCAGATTTAAATAACGTGACAAATACAGACCTCATGTTAGGTCTCTATTTTATTGTTATTCATTATTTATTTGTTTGTTCAGTGATGTAAGAAGCACAGAAATAAAGGTAGCCCATGCCCTGTAGTTTGTAATCTAAGGCCCATTTCTTCAGAGATGTCATGAGGTTGTACATAAAGATGCACATAAATGTTAAAGATGTACATAAAGTTATACACATGAATAAGTCCTATTTAGATCTATGGTATTGCCCTCATGCATAATTATATTTGAATCTTCAAAGGACTGGAGGCTAAAATTATTACTTACTCTGCTTCACCTCCAATTTAAAGAGAGTTTTGTGATTGGCTTCATGAATGGTACGCTTGAATGTGAATCCATAAATGTATAGTGATTAAGTTTGTTAATGTTAAACTGAAAGCCATTTTATCACAGTTTCTCTTCTCTTTCTGCTTCTCCCTTCCAACACCTGCAGCCCCCTCTTCTCCACCCTCCAGATCCATTTGCTTCTTCTCCCCTGCAGTGGGAGGATTAGCAGATCACAGTGTGGGCACTGATTGGAAAAGGGCAAGAAGTAGCTAAAGCTCAGGATGGTACTGCTGTGCTTGTCAGTACTGTGGCCAGGAGATGGACAACAATTTGTATAATTGGCTTACATATTTGAGCTCTTCACCTAATAACTTTTCCCCTTATTCAGACATCCTGAAAAACGTGATTAACAAGTAGCCCCAGGTATAGCAACATTTATGCGCTTTCATCATATTAATTCTTCAAAGATACTGGAACGTGTAAAGAAGGTAATTAAACACTGCTGTCTGCTATTGTAAGGGAAGAGCTACTTCATTATTTCTTAGTGCTTTCTAAGTATCCCTTAATGGGGGATCCAAAACTGTAAAGACTCATAAAACATATCTTGGAGTTCAGTCAAATTGTGACTATTATTGTAAGATATGATCCTGTACAGGATCCAGCTCTTCTGGTAGGAAGTTGGTATAGGAACACTGTATCTGCTTTTAACTAATTGATATTACATTTCTCTGGCTTTGGAGCATGACTTGCCTTTCTATTACAAGCTCAGACCAAGCCCTGTGATTCTATTTCTTGCATTTAATCTCATTGTTAGTGCAGCCAGAGTTCACTGCAGTATCTTTCAGAGGCTGCAGCTTTGGAGGTGCTCCTTGCTGGCCATGTCTTTTGGGCATCAATGAAACTGTTCCTCAGTAGGAGTGACTGCCTTGCTTTCTTGAGACCAGGGTTGCCGCTCAGGGTTGTATTATTGATCATCTCCTTAAGCGTCACCTTGTGGTTGAACTACATTTAGACATGCAAAGGTGTCCTTGAAAATTACACAGTACCATACAGTGAGAGTAAAAGGTACTTAGGAAAGCATCTAGTCCATCCCTGGGCCACCTGCACAATTAACTGTTCCTGACACTCCTGACATACCTTGGGTTTCCTCCCAAGCCTCCGAAGATGGAGAAACCACATCTCCCTGGCAATCTGTGCCAGTATTATGGTCCATACTGTTAGAAAAGCTTCCCCAATGTCTAACGTGAATTCTTTCTCGCAGCAATTTAAACCATTTTCTGATCTCTGCGTGATGGACTTGGTCACTTCTTTCTTCTTTTCAAAGGCCTTTTAAATCTGAAGACTTTTTTTGTCACACTTCTGCTCAGACTTGTCTTTAGTCCAGCTGAACAACTTTAATTATTTATGTTGTGCTTTCTGATTAATCTTGTTGCTCTTCTCTGAATTCAGTTGGTTTATGTGTTTTTGAAGTAAAGTAGCCAAAGGAGAGACAGTGTTTTAGCTTAGGGTCTTATCTAGGTTGATTAAAGCAGAACTTCATTATGTATCTGATCTGTTACTGCATCCCCATGCAGTATTTGTTGCTTTCACAAAAGTATGGCATTGGTTACTCAGTTCTGTTTATTATCCATTATAAACCTTATTTCTTTGTCTTTAGAACTGCTACTATAAGATACTTTTTCCCTATTCTTTCTCTAGCAGATTATGCCTGCTTCAGAAAAGTAATCAGCACTATCTGTGTTGCATGATACCATCATATTTTTTCAAACTAATATCAAAACCATGTCAGATTAAAAACTTGTTCTCCAGTGTGCGTGCAGTCCCTCCCACCCTGAAGTCTTCTGCAGAATCAGTGAGTGTACATTTGACTTCATCCTGCATTAATATTTAGTAGGATCAGATATACTGTATGTTCTTGAGAACCCTACTCAAAACAGACCTTTAGTACAACTGCCAGTTGGGCAGTGCTTCGCTGGTAATTACTTTCAAAATGTGTTTTTCCAACTGGCTTTGCACCTATTTTGTAAAAATTTAATCACCTTTGTGCAAGGGGCTATCATATGAGCCAGTGCCAGAAGTCGTGTAAAGAGTTAGAAATCTACTGGTTCTTCCTAATCCATCAGTGTTGCTACCTGGTCGTGGAAGGAAATTGGATCAGTTCAGCATGATTTGTTCTTGATTAATATGTCACTTGTTATTCACCTCCCTGTTCTTTTCCAGGTGCTTACAAATTGACTGTTTTTCTGGGAAGACAAGTTAAGCTGACATGTCTTTAATGTTTCAGCTCTTCCTTTTTCCATTTTTCTTCTGCTGCTTAGTTCCTAGGATTTCTCAGAGATGACTGCTTATGGTTCTGAGATGTCCTCAGCTGTCTTTAAATTTTTTCAGACTCTTCAGTTTTCCTGCATGAAATTCTATAAACCCAGCTGATCTGAAAATACCTTATTTACATAAATTTTCTCATGCCTTTTTTTTTCAGGCTGAGATTTTAATCCTTTAACTCTGCTACTAGCCATCTCTGTCACTGATCTTTTCAGTAAACATTGACACAAAAAATAAATTGGCTCCTGGCCTTTTTGAATTATCTGTCAACAGATGTCCTTCTGTTGAGTAGTAGATCAACACTTTTCCATGTTTTTGTTTACTGTTAATGTACTAGTGGAGTATGTTTTGTAACTTTTTAACTCCTTTTAGCTTATTCTTGCTTCCTCATGACCCATTCAAGAAATCTAGCTATTAGTATTCCATTTTCATGGCATTTTTTCTTCCTAGTGTATTGTTTCTACTTTGATGTTCTTACTTCCTTCTGTGAGGTTCTGACAAGGGATCATTTCATGAGATCACCTTCACCCAAGACACCTTCTGCTTTCGCAGTTGGTCCTACTGTGTTGGTCAGAATCAAATGTAGAAGAACAGCTCTTCTTACTGCACTTTCTTGTGTTGTGACTTAACTTTCATCTGGATTTTTTTCCCTGTACTTTCAGGTTGAATCAGATTTCTTCTAAATATTCTCTTATATTCTGTTTCAGTTAGGATTGGAGGTTTATTGACAAATCTTCATCCATTTTCAATTTATTCAACTATTAGTTTTATGCATTTTGGAATAAAAATGTGTATTCATTTTCACTAGTCTATTGCTATTAAAAAGTTTTGTATCTTTATGTTACATGTTTTATCTCTCCTTTGAAGTATATTTCTAACTGGAATTGAAATCTGGAAGCTAGATTGAGTATGTTGTGCTGTGTTGATTCATTTTAAGAATATAGAGTTTTAAAATAATTTTCATCTTGACTTTCATGCCAGTTTAACCAACCTCTTAAGCATATATTTACCTTCAGTCTCATTGAAATTGATGAGAATTTGAAATCCTTTTGGAAAGAAAATGGATGCAAAAATTCTTAATGCTCAAAGTGATACCTCTGACTTGATCCTTTATTTATATTCTTGTTTAAACTTTTTATTTGATAGTTTTGTTTGCATTAGAGGCATTTTACAACAGATTCTTGCTATTTTAGTGTGCTTTAACTGCAAATGTAAACTGTCCAAAGTATGCTTCACAGGAGTTCAGAAACCAACAAATATCAAGGGATGTTCCTCCTCCCTTCTGGTAACAGAAGTGTTTATAACTTAACTGAGTCTTTGAAAAAATGTTTAGATGTTTAAAGAGAAAAACCAGAGTCCTACTTTAATTGTATTGATCTGCCTTTTGAGACACTTCTTGTAAGGCCTGAGTAGAAATGAAAAACCATTTGCATAGTTTTCCATATACAGGCCTCTCCATTACAGTTATCTTACTGATTTCTGTGATGTGCTTCCCTCATCCTCCCCTTCCTGGCTGACCTGTAGTCTTCTGCTGCGTTCGTAGCTCTAGCCCTATCTGATTACCACGAGTGCTTTGTTACAGCATTAAAATCCGGTGGGAGTTAACAAACATGCCCAGTTTAAGGAGACCAGTAGCTGGCAGCCCAGCAGTATGCAGCCAGTGGTTCACCTGACCTGACCCAAGTCACCTGCTTTTACTGTTATTTTTCTTTCACCGGCCCCTTTGTGAAAGTCCTTGCCCAGGTGTCTGCAAGTGGCCTGTGTGCTCTTGTATTTCAGAAGGCTCTGGTGAGCGGCTGTGGAAGTGTTGCCAGCTAGGTGTTGAGAGTTTAGGAAAGACAGGTACTGGGAGCAGAGCCTTTTCATTGTTCCTGTTTGCGTGTTATTCCAGAAGAGGAGGTAAGAAGTTCTGTGGCAGGAGGACTGCTGGTAGAGGCAGCTGCCTGTTGAGCAATGCTGGTGTGCCCACGGGGATTCGAGAGCAGCAAGCAGAAGGGGTGCCCAGACAGCCTCAGATCTGGTGTGATGGTTGGCACTGAGCACTTCATTAGTACTTTGGAAAGCTTAACATGCATTTATTTATTCATATTCACAGGTCATGTCATTGTTTTAATTTGCCAAACATTAAAAGCCACGTTTGTCTTTAGGATGTCCTCAGAGAGCTTTTTCTACTTACATCCCCTGGACACGGCTTGGACTTGCATACTTTGTTTTTACAGCTTTTTTGTTCAGGTGTTTGTTTTGTTTGTTTTTGTTGTTGTTTGTGGGTTTTTCTTTTTTTCTGCTTTTATTTTACTTTACTTCTCAACCTTTAAAATGTATTTAATTTCATTTTATTTTTCAGACACCTCTTATTGAACCTCACATCCCACATCGTCCTACTAAAACCATTACACAGGTAATAGGACATAGGTGTGCCATAGAGCCAGGCTGTGAGATAAATGGAAGTAACTCATTTCCAGCAGTGCGATGCATATCAGTTGGCATGGTGTTTTCTAGATGTGATATGTATGTGAGATTTAAAATCCACAATATTTTGCATTGCTCTGAATAAGTAAGCATCCATGCAAGAATTTTTTTTTAATTTAGGGAGAAGAGAACTTGTGCTTTGTTTTGCAGAAGGCAGTACAGAGACTGTGGAAAGTTTAAAATCTGTGTGTCTTGGTCCCTTTTTTTCTCCATGATCACCAAGGTTCCTTCAGAAAAGATCCTCAGAGCTGGAAAGATTTTGCGGAATGCAATTCTGTCCCGAGCCCCTCACATGATAAGAGATCGTAAATATCATCTGAAGACGTACAGGTGTGTGAGCTGATTGTATAGAGGTCTCTGAATTTTTATGCCTGCCATTGTCTGATTTGTGATTTATGCCTTACCATGCTTGCAGGTCTCAAAAGGTCTGAAATTATCCTGTGATGCTATTTGAGTCTGGGTGTTATGAGGTCTTTAATGGCCCTGGTAAATCCTTACTGAAGTAATTTGACTGGAAATTGAGTCCATGATTGTGAACAGAGCATTCACATACAAAAACTCTTCTAAAGTTAATAACATAGTTAGCTGGGATATTCCGTGCAATATCAAGTTAAAATGTAGATTCTGTTCTCTTCGTATATTAGTAAGAGATAATAGGAAATCTCATTAATTATATTACATGGCTGTACAGATTGCTACAGTAGTGTTGCTCAGTGTGGAATTTTGAAAATTCACCTAGTGAGAAACATTCCTTATGTAGATGTTCTGCTCTATTCAAAATTACTTTTTTCAGTGTATTGCCAGGCTTTCTTATCTTCCTGCTGGTGGCAGCACTGTCATGCTGAAGTGAGATAACAATGGCACTTGCAGAATAGGAATCTGACTTCAGGGAGTTAGGATCTATCTCCTGTTGCCTTAAGAAACAATCAATTTGTTTTAGTGTCTAATGTTTAAATCAAATACCCAATGCATTATTTGGTGAATATTTAAATAAAAATTGGTTTAAAACCTCTGAGTGTCTTTTTCTAAATAGTAAATCATTATGTTGTTGATCTACTTTGGGGATAAGTGCATTGATTTTCCATATTACAGTCCAAAATACATTTAATGTGATTCAAGGTATTTGAAGTTTGTGAGCTGATCTATCATGACATGGCATGGCTCATTGTTTTAGAACAACTAAAGAGCATGTACAATATATGAAGACCAATGCTGGTCCAACTAACTGCACCATTTTGTCTTATGCATAACTGGGAAACGCCTACAGTTCTATCCTTGTTTTGTTGTTTTTTTTTTTAAATATGGAATGCCAAAAATTAAATTGTATCCAGGTGAGGAAAAGTTTTGTCATCGAAATGGGATTTTAATTGGAAGAGCATTATTTAAGCTACGTTTCAGCAGTAATATCTACTTCCTTAGTCTCTGAAAATAATGCATGAACTGCAGAGCCATGAGAGCCTGTCTAGAAGGACTAGCCAGCTTCTCTGTTCAGCTACAGATTTGTCAGTTACAGATGTCATCAGTTAGATTTGTAAGTTTTTGATCACATTGCTCATTTGCTTCTGTTCTGCTTTGTTAGGAAGTATTATGACAGAATTTTATGTAGTGACCAATGGGCTTCTCCCACCAACACCTTTGGGCATTCTCCAGAACTTGAGGCCTGCTGCTCTTTACCTCTGGGTCAGTCAGG